>NC_134858.1:86710400-87079150 GCF_049852395.1 Peromyscus maniculatus bairdii
AGTCCCGGAAACAATTTAATCCTTGATCTGATTTACTATTTAAACCATACATTAGATTTCAGATCAAGTAATTAAAACCTAGTTATGCTTATTTACAAGAACATAGAAAAGAATCGATTGGCCATACAGGCAGACACTCACAGAATACCACAATTGGGCAGAATCTAAAAATGAAGAGATCATGGGGATCTGAACCCAAACATACACCTCTGTATCCTACATCAATGGCTCCAGAAATATTGTGGAAGAGGGGTCAGAAAGATAGTGAAAGCCAGAATACCAGGAAGTGTGCTGTGAAACGTTCTCTCCTAGAAATGGCTGCATGAACAAGACCAGAACAATGAATATGTTGGTATGAATGTGGGAAATTTTGAAGTCCCATCCCTAGGCAAATATTAGGCTCTATTAGGGACAAGCTCCCTAAATGATCATCCAACACCAAGTTCTCAGCCCTTCTGATGGCTATTCCTTATTGTCAATTTGACTGCATGTGGAGTTAACTAAAACCCAAGAGATAAGTGCAGCAACCACCTTGAATCTACAGGAACAAAACTAAATGGATATGAGCACACACACACACACACACACACACACACACACACACACACACACACACAGAGAGAGAGAGAGGGGGGGGGGAGAGAGGAGAGAGAGAGAGAGAGAGAGAGAGAGAGAGAGAGAGAGAGAGAGAGAGAGAGAGAGAGCACACTCAGTGTTTCAGTCTAAAAGGCTGGATGTATCAGCTGGTCTACAGTATACTTTGAAATCTTCCTCAAAAATAGAATCGAATACCAGTGATAGGATGAACTTGCCAGTGAGAATGAGACCAAGAAGTCTAAGTACAAAGATGAGAGACTTTCCTTCTTCCATGTCCTTTATACAAGCTGCCACCAGCTAAGATTTAAGGGGAATTCTCAAACTTCAAAAGTTCTGAGTTTAGGTCGGCCTTCCACTTCAAATGATTCAATCAAGAAAATTCCCTCACAAGAAAAATCAGAGACACTTGGATTTTAGCTAGTCAAATATGTTTTTATTCAGAACTAGTTTTTCTGTGTGTTGTTAGAACACAGTTTGAATTTATTTTGTAGATCAGGCTAGTCTCTAACTCACAAAGATCTGCCTGCCTCTGCCTCCAGAAAGCTAGGATTGAATGTATGTGCCACCACAGCCTGGCTTCCCTAAGTATTTATTAAACAAAGAAAAAAAGAAAAGAAAAGACAGTTGAGTGGGTAGAGAAAGGGATGAACCTCGAAGAAATCACAGTTGAGGTAAATATGATAAAAATGAGTTGAACAAATTTCTGAAGAATTTTTGAGAATTTTTTTAATGCTGATATTTGCTAAAATTACAGATTGATATCATTACCTGTGAAATTACAACAGAAAAAGCAAGAATATAAGCACACCACAAATTATTTAGAAACAGTGAAATGTTGCAGTAAAATTTATCTTTTTTTTTTTTTTTTTTTTTTCGAGACAGGATTTCTCTGTGTAGCTTTGCGCCTTTCCTGGAACTCACTTGGTAGCCCAGGCTGGCCTCGAACTCACAGAGATCCGCCTGGCTCTGCCTCCTGACTGCTGGGATTAAAGGTGTGTGTCACCACCACCCGGCTCTAAAATAATCTTGACAATGAATATTAGTATTATTTTCAAGGTAAATAGGAGCACCAGATAAAGCCACGGACTCCATCTGCTTCAGACTACAGAAGCTAAAGTTATTTGGGGAAAGTTTATCTCAGTCAATCCAAGATTCTTTATTTGTGTAGATCTTCAAGGAGAAGGAACAATGGGTACCTGTTGATTAAATAGGTAATTCTGCTAGAGCCATGAGAGCCTCATTTATGCCTCAAGGTTCATTCCATAAACTGAAGCCAGGAACTGTATCTTTGATAAACAATCAAGTTTCCACAGAGAGTATCCTAGAATTCAAATTGATGGGATTTAGGATAGATATGGAAACCTCTGTGAATGTCTGTGAAGGATTATTGGGGTGGGAAAGATTCACTACGGCTGGTAAGATCCACATTAAATGCTCATGAGGTCACTTGAACATTCCAAGGTTAGAGGTCTCAAACTAAGGGAAAGGGAACAGCAGCTGAGCAGCAAGTGTTTTTTGATTTGTTCTTGCTGATTTTGGATGCAATGAGACTAGCTCCCTCAAGCTCCTGCCACCATTTCTTCCCCCACAATGATGGACATATCCTTGAACTATGAGCCTTCATAATTCTTATTCTTGGTAACTATTTGCATCAGAAAGAAGCCAAGTAACTAATGTTGCCTTCAAGTGTCGAGGGGTGGGATAGGAGAATATGAAGGACTAAGATGCTAAAATCAGAAATGAAGCAAAGCATTTACTAGGGACCATGTGAAATAGGGAGTGTTTTCTTGGATAGCCAACAAAGAAGGGTGTGTTTAACCTACCTATGTCTGTAGTGAAGGGCATACATGTGGACTTGAAGGAGTTTGATCACTCTAATGTATATTTATTTATAAATACTTGGAAAGCATGTCTCAGACCAGCAACCAAGACAGTAATTAGAATGGAGTCTCCAAAAACGATGCTGGTGGAATGGCTCAGAAGGACATCAGATTAATCTATATTTCTGTCAAGAAGAGTGAAACAAGAAAGATCAGCAAATGCAATCCTATACCTATGTTGATTTTTTGTTCCTGAAAAATGAAGCCTGCTTTGTCATACACAGAATTAAATCACAACTTGCATCAGTTTTTTTTTTGCTGTTTCTGGCTTCTCTGGGGTCATTAATTAGCAATTCTGCTTTTCTTCCTTCAGAAAAATGGAGTCAGATATCACACAAGCCTTCCAGAAAGAACTTACCTGCTTCATCTGCCTGAGCTGCCTGACAGACCCAGTCACTATAAGCTGTGGTCACAGCTTCTGTCGAGCCTGCCTCCACCTTTCCTGGGAAGACATCCAACCTTCTGTCCAATGCCCTATGTGTAGGGAACCATCACAGAAGGACTTGAGAACCAACATTGTTTTGAAGAAGCTGGTGTCCATTGTCAGACAAGCCAGCCTCATGAAGGACCTGAGCTCTGAGGAGCAAAAGTGTGTGACCCACGAGGATACTAAGAGGATCTTCTGTGCTGAGAACAGGATCTTCCTCTGTCAACTCTGTTCTAACTCCTATGAACACAGAGGACACAGACACTGTCCCATTGAAGCAGCTGCTGAGGATCAAATGGTAAGTGATGTTTCTGAGAGAACTTGCAAGCTGGAGATAGGTAGGCTTAGCAAACCACAGGAAGATGCTGGTCCTCATTATGATGAATGTGCTGTTTTCAGAATGGTGGCACTTTTTTAATATCTACTGAAGAAAGGGTGACTAGGACTGTAAACCTACTTTGGGGGACCCATGAGTGTAAAGATCATTTGTATTTTATGATACATTATGCCCAGGTCACTGGAAAGAGCAATGCTAACTTCATATCTTTTAAAAGTGTCCAAGACTGGAGACTAAATTAGGAAAAGTACATTGGAGTCAGGTACAGCCAAGCATGTAATCAGAATTATTCATCAATACACCTGAGCAAAAGGGGAAGCTGCATTTTCTAATTCTGTGTTCTAATCTAAATTTCATAGTTATGAAAAGGATAAAATGAAGGATAATTTTGATTCTGGTACTTTCACTACAATAATTGTGACAATTAGTTATATTTTTCAAAATTGATATTCATTGCTTTTTTATAGAATAGAATT
Organism: Peromyscus maniculatus bairdii; assembly: GCF_049852395.1. Lineage (NCBI taxonomy): Eukaryota > Metazoa > Chordata > Mammalia > Rodentia > Cricetidae > Peromyscus > Peromyscus maniculatus. The sequence goes on from NC_134858.1 coordinate 86,714,118, forward strand.
TTGAAACAAATGGCATCTTTATGGGAGATGGTCCAAGAAAATCAAGAGAATTTAGAGGCAGAGAACAGAATGAGAACCCGTTGGACGGTGAGTATGAGAACCATGCTTGAAATCAGCCTAATGCAGGTATTTTCAAAATTCGCCATTCAAGATTTGAATTTAAGGCCTAGGATAGGATACTTGGAATATGTGTCCTGCTCACCTGTAATTTTGAGTGTATAATATGTCCCTGTTCTTGGAAAGAATGGTCTGCCTCTGGCAGAAGCGTCTGGGACTAATGAGTGAATTGCTTATGGTTCTGCACACTGCGTTAGACTTTATGACTACACCATGAATTCTAATTACTACATGCAGAGTTTCATAACTTTGTGAACATATGAATGATCAATCTTTTTTCCAGGTACCTCTGAACCTGTAATATAGGGGTAAATGCATCTTAGGGTTTGATTGCCTGTGTAATTATTAAGGAAGAAACAAATGGAAGCAAGGCATTTATATTTTCTGAGGTGTGAAGACAGTCAATCAGAGTATATGCATCAGAGTTAAAAAGTCATTTGTGGAATTTAAGCATAGGAGGATGGATTGAGGGAGGACAAAATACTTTGCAAATATGATTGAGAATGTCTTTTTTTCTTCAGGACTACTTGACTTTTCGGGAAGAAATGATCAGGACAGTGTATAGAAAGCTACATCCACTCCTCTGTGAAGAGGAAGAGAAATACATTGAGTCTATGAGAAATGAAGGTCGATGTGTTTTAGAGAAACTCAGGACAAGTGAAGCCATGATGGTCCAAAAGAGAAAAGAACTAAGAGAAATGTATCAGGAGCTGATGGCAAAGTCCCAGGAGCCATATGTGGTCCTATTGCAGGTGAGCATGGAGGAGTGCAGGAAGAGGCTTTATTGTCTTAGTCCCACAGTGGTCATTGTTTTACTAAGATAGCTTTCATTATATCCTGCATTTTTTCTGTTTTTTAATTTTTTTTTAATTTACTTATTTTATTTTACAATACCATTCAGTTCTGCATATCAGCCATGGGTTCCCCTATTCTCACCCCTCCCACCTCCTCCCCTTACCCCCAGTCCACCCCCTATTCCCACCTCCTCCAGGGCAAAGCCTCCCCTGAGGACTGCGATTAACCTGGTAGACTCAGTCCAGGCAGGTCCAGTCCCCTCCTCCCAGACTGAGCCAAGTGTCCCTGCATAAGCTCCAGTTTTCAAACAGCCAACTCATGCAATGAGCCCAGGACTTGGTCCCACTGCCTAGTTGCCTCCCAAACTGATCAAGCCAATCAACTGTCACACCTATTCAGAGGGCCTGATCCAGCTGGAGGCCCCTCAGCCTTTGGTTCATAGTTCATGTGTTTCCATTCATTTGGCTATTTTTTTCAATAATTGAGTAAAACCGAAATTTATTATAAGCCATAGTCGTCCTAGGGACCTCTATGCTATATATATATATAGCCTCCGTGGTTCTATGGATTTTTTTAAGGGAGTTTCCTTTTCAGAAATTTCTGGGGAAACAAAATTCTGTAATAATCTTGAAAGAACAAACTTTTTGAAATTATGTCCATAGATTCTCCATGGATTATGTCCTAAATTTTGGCTTTTGTGCCTTGCTTTTCTGAAAACTGAAATTCAGTGATTTCTGTTTCCAACATTCTTTACCTCTACTTATACATTGTGCACAGTATTAAAGTAACCTATGGCTTAATTTCTTCTGTTTGAGCACTGTGTTTTTCAGAGTCCTTGAGGAGGTTGGCATTTTGAGAAAGGATCCTATTTGGTAGTACATGATACCTTGCAACTCACAGTAATGCTCAGGCCTCTAACCCTGCAATTCTGAAAGACACATATGAAGCACCATGCAGGGGTGGGGCCAACCTTTTGCAGTATCCTTAGCTGAAGTATCCCTATGGCTTGTTGAGAAGCTCAGGGAAAGTTACCTGTGCAGCCAGGTGGGGGTTTAAAAGCAAGGTGCAGTCGATACCCATGTCCTTCTCAAATTACTCTTTAGTCTGCTTTCATCAAGAATTTGAGTTCTGCTAATCTATTTGGTTGGCATCATCTCAAGACATGAATATATATTATCAGGATAGATTGATGTGACGGTGACTGACATTTATATGTACTTTAGAAACTAACATTGTATTTAATTTCTTCAGATATCTAAGATTTTCTTGTTTTCTTTGCAGGGTTTGGACGACATGTTCAGAAGGTGAGTTTAGCCATCAGTGAAAGTCAGGATACCCTGAAATATGCTATAAAATTGTCTAAGTTGCCTTATGAAGTGCAGATGTCTTTTATACAGAAAATACTCAATTGTTTTAGTGTGACATTTTTGGGATACTTTTTATTTGTTTTGTTACTTTTATGTGTTTGTGAATGTGTGTGCATGTACATGCACATGTGTACAAGTCAGAGGATAACTTTCAGGAGACATCTTCTCTTTCCCTCATTGGTTCCAAGGATTAAAGTCAAGATGTCAGGCTTGTATAACCTGTGGTGTTTGCCTGAACTTGGAATGAAGTTTTTCCTAATCACTGTGTGATATCTTTAGCACCACGGAGGTCAATGTTCAATATTTTCTGTTCCTTGCAGAAGTGAGTCAATGCAGCTGAGCATGCCTCAGGCTATTAAGCTAGAACTCAAAGCCTTACCCGTCCCTAGACTGACCAAAAGTTACAAGCAGTTCCAAGGTGAGTATCTCCACTGATAAAATGACCAGAGGTACCCTTCAGTAATGAGATAACCTTTGCAAACACAAATAATTTAACTCCCCAGAAATATGTATAGGTAAGTCACTTTGTATTGTTATTGAATCACATGGTCATCTGACAAACAAACCAACAAACAGAAATGCATACTAATATCATGTTGTATGTAATAGTGGCCGAAAAGGGACTATCAGTTGTTCATTGAGTAGAATGGTTATTTTACTCTGGACAGTATAATTCAAACCAAGTGTAGCCAGGGATGGAGATATTTGATTATTTTCCTTTCAATGTGTTAGAAATTAATTTCTTACATTGCATTTTACTCCATAGATTAAAAAATACACAAGATAAAGAGTGTGCACTAGTAATCCCAGCATCAAAAACCTAGTGTGTGGAGGACTGCCAATGAGTTTGAGGACAGTCCGGTCTATATATTGAGTTCTATGCCCATCTAGGACAAATTCACAGACCCTATCACCAAAGGAACAAAAAAAATCATAAAGTAACCTAACAGACAAAACCATGTATCATGAGCAATGAAAATGAAACAAATTGATAGGACATGAGGCAGTGTCTAAATTCCCCTTGTAGATCTAAAAGTCAGTTGTTTACCTCACAGAGAAAGAGTATCAGAGGAACCAGAGGTTAAAGGAGGACTAATACATTGGGGATCCACTTCTAGAGCATATGTTTATTCTCCTTGAGTATAAATATGCTCAGTTAGATGCAAATGAAAACACCAATATGGAAGTTATCACTACTTATATCTACATAAAAATAACTTTTCATGTAGATCCATGAGCACAGCCTTTGCTCTGGCCCTTGCTACAATGCACACATCTTCCCTTAGGCAGGTGTAATTAAAAGTCACTTAACAGAAGCAGGCTGAGGCTCCCTCCTCTACAGCATCTAAAATTTTCAAAAAACTATTCAGCATGCTACCACTCTTTTCTTGTGGAAATCCTTGACATTGGTGTATTTGAGCCAAATTTAATCTCAGGTCTTAGCCTTCTCTTTTTAAAACCTCCAAGACTCTACAGTCCTCTCTCACCTGAGAAATGTAAACGGTCATTTTACCTAAATGTTGTTTCTTCCCACAGTGCACATTTCCTTGCCCAACTTAACTATTATCCATCACAAGATAAACCTCTTTAATGCCATGAGAAGATTGAGCTTCAGACCTCACCGTAAAGATACATCTGTGGATTATGCTGGATTCTATTTTGCTGCCTGGAGATCAAAGAGCTTCAACCTGGGGAAATATTACTGGGAGATTGATTTGACTGACACTTGGGACTGGGCTGTAGGGGTCTGTAAGGATTCCTTGTTAAGGAATAGAAATCAAGTGATTGAATCTGAAGGTGCATTTCTTCTTGTGTGTGTGAAGGAGGGTGATCAATACAGCCTCCTCACCACATGCCCAGTATTCCATCATTATATAGAGATTCCACTGGGCCGAGTTGGTGTGTTCCTTGATTGTGAGGAGGGATGTTTAAGTTTTGTGAATGTTGCCAAGTGTTCCCTCATATACAAGTACCCTCCTGGCACCTTCAAAAAACCTGTCTGGCCTTACTTCTCCATGGGGGAAATCAGCAGTCCAGTACCAAGAGTACCAAGTGATTTTTAAGTGCTCCCTACTGTAATGTTACTTTCCTTATTGCTATTAAATATTAAAATACTATTAAATGAAAAAATGGTAGACTATATTACCTTTTATTCTGTAGTCCACATATTCCACAAAGAAACCTTATTTCATAGTGATTTTTGTTTGCTTGTTTTTGTGTACTTGACATTAAATAATTTTGCTTAGATACTAAGAGAGTAGTCTTAGAGATTCAGGCTCTAGTCGGCTGTTAAAGCCCCCTTTAAGTGTAATCAGGACCCTGAGCTGCATTTTAGCACCATAAAAATATGCTCTACCTATGGGATTCCACTTAATGGTGTCAAGCTGGAGCACAGCTATGTATTGTGCTCACTAATTTAATGTCAATTTGACACAGACTCTTTTGGCGATTTGAGACATAGTTTCTCTGTATAGCTCAGGGTATCCTCTGCATTCCAGGTGCTGGGATTAAAGGCTTGCACCACCAACACCTGATGGATACATCCTTCCTTCCCTCTTTCCTTTCTTTCTTTCTTCCTTCCTCTCTCTTTTCTTTCTTTCTTCCTTTCTTATTATTCTCCTTTTTTGTTGTTGTTATTTGAGACAAAATTTTTGAAACTGTGGTTATATTGGACAAGGCTATGGAGGTGGCTGGTCTTGAAGTTTCAGAAATGCCTCTGCCTCTGTTTCCCCAGTGGTGTGATTAAAGTCTTGTGTTACCACCAGAAGAAAGTTGCCATTCTTTTGTCTATCTATCTATCTATCTATCTATCTATCTATCTATCTATCTATCTATCTATCTATCATCTATCTATCTATCTATCTATCTATCTATCTATCTATCTATCTATCTATTTATTTTTGGTGATGATTGGGGTGCAAGGCAAGGTTTCTTTCTGTAGTCTTGTCTATCCCAAAATTTGAACTGTAAATCAGGCTAGCCTCAGAGTCACAGAGATCTGTCTGCTCTCCTTCCTGAGTGCTAAGTTTAAAGGAGTGCAAGTCCACCTCAGGCCAGAATTCTTCAGACATTTTGAAAAGACAATTATCAGTTTCATATGGAAATACATAAAAAAGGACTAACAAAAACCAAAAAAAACCCAATGACAAAAAAATGCCACAAAACTAGAAAAGCTAAAGCAATCTGGAATAATAAAACAGCTGCTGGATCCATCACTATCTCCGTGTTCAAACTGTCGTATAGAGCTATAATAATAAAAATAATTTGATGTTGTCATAAATATAGATCCATTGATCAATGAAAGCAAATTAAAGTTCCACACATAAATTCATCAATGTGTACACATATGAATATCTGATATTTTTTTTAAAGTGAAAACTACACACTAAATTGAAGACAACATCTATAATAAATGTACCAGGTCCAACAAGGTGGCTTCATGTGAAAGACCCCAATACATCAATATTTATCACTCTGTACAGAATTAAACTCTAAATAGATCAAATACGTCAGCAAAATATTTTGAATATGACAGAAGAGAAAGCAAAGATTAGCCATAAACTCACTTGGAACAGGAAATGCTTTCTGAACAGAACACCAATAGGTCAGACACTAAGAACAACAATTAATAAATAGGAACTCATGGAACTGAAAAGCTTCTGTTTGACATAGAACACCATCATGGGGACAAAATGACAGCCCACGGAATAGCAAAAAGGAGTTTAACTACTACACTGCCAATAAAGAGCTAATATGTAAATATATACAAAGAACTCAAAAAACTGGACATCAAGAAAACAATTAACCCAGTTAAAAATGGTGTATAGATCTAAGCAGAGAATTCCCAAAGGAGGAAACACATCAAACTCCCTCCTCTTTCTTGCCTATTGGATTCCCAGAGCTCCACCTGGGTCCTGGCAATGGACTCCCCATCCACTTCCATCAGTCATTGGATGAGATTTCTAGCATGACGGTTAGGGTGTTTGGCCATCTCATCACCAGAGTAGGTCAGTTTGGGCTTACTCTCAACCATTGCCAGTAATCTATTGTGGAAATATCTTTGTGGATTTCTGGGGACTTCTCTAGCACTTTGTTCTTCCTATTCCCATTTGGTCTTCATTTATCATGGCCTCTTTTTCCTTATCCTCCATCTCTGTTCTTGATTCAGCTGGGATCTCCCGCTCCCCTAAGCTCTCTTTCCCTTGACCCTTGCCCTTCATTACCTCCTGCCTCCTCACCTCCAATTTGCTCATGTAGATCTCATCCATTTCTCTGTCATTGGGGGGATCCCTGTGTCTTTCTTAGGGTCCTGTTTTCAAGGTAGCCTCCCTGGAGTTGTGAATAGCAGTCTAGTCATCTTTGTTTTACATCTAGTATCCTCCTATGAGTGAGTACATACCATGTTTGTCGTTCTGAGTCTGGGTAACCTCACTCAGGATGATTTTTTCTAGATCCATTCATTTTCCTGCAAACCTCATGATATCAGGTTCTGGGTATTAAAAATAAAGATGCTTTTTTTATTTTTTTTTAATTTATTTTATTTTACAATTTATTTTACAACACCAAAAAAAAAAAAGAATTACTAGCAAATGCACACCATGTAAATGATGATTGTACTTCTTGGGCATTTTGTACTTCTTCATATATGACCACTTACGCCTTTTGATTTTAGTTTCTATGTTTTAGGATTATATTAATGATGCAATGAAGTTTCAAATTGTGTTAATTACCAGGTAAAAAAATCATATGGTACATTGGTCCTCAATGGTTAACTGTACTAATATAACTTATCCTGTTAAAAGAGAGAAAAAACATCTTCATTGTTGTTTTGCACTAACACCAAGTACTTGGTATACTTGATTAAAAAACAAACAAACAAACAAACAAAAACCAGCTGCTGACTGTCAAGAAACAGAAAAGAGACTATCAGAGAAACTGGAGGCAGGGTCTGTCTGACTAATGCTTTTGCTTCCTCTATTTCAAGAAATATTTCTGTGGCTTTGCATATGGTAAAAAAAAAAACAAGGTGACATCATTCTGTAAAAGGTCCTTGTGCTGTCAATCCAGTAACACATGCCCTCACAGCTCAGTTGTCATAACGTATTTAATCTAAACCAATAAGAAAAAAAAATAAAAAAAATAAAGATGTTATGAACATAGTTGACCAAGTGTTATAGTTGTGTATCTGTTAGATATATGAGCAAGAGGGGTATCACTGGGTATTGAGGTAGATTGGATACAAATTTTCTGGTAAACTGCCACGTATTTCCAAAGTGGCTGTTCAAGTTTGCACTCTTACCAACAATAGAGTAAAGTTCCCCTTACTCCAAGTTCTCTCCAAATTCTCATTGTATACCCTAGGCTGGCTTTGAACTAGAAATCTTCCTGCTTTGACACCCTATTCCTTCTGACTGTGGCATTGAAAGTGTGAGCTACTACACCCAGCTAAGTAGTGACTCAAGAAATCTTGTTGTGGAGATTGACTGCTGTATGAGTTCAATCATTTATCATTTAGAATAATGATAATTACAGGAGCTCATCTATTGGAAGCATTATTAAAAACAAGCATGGAGGAAGTTGGTGTGGTCTTTAGATACTACATTAAAGACATCTAAGAAGGAATAGAAGGAGAAAATGATGTACCTTCATTCCCACTAACAACATTTTTTTTTTGAAATAAAAAAAACCAGGGCATCAGTTTCAACACAATCAACACTATCTGACTGAAATGGTGCAGATTCTGCCTGGTGGTGGTGGTGGAGTAAGTCTTTAATCCCAGAACTTGGGAGGCAGAGTCAGGTGAATCTCTGTTAAGTCTACTCCAGACTATTCCACACAGTTACTTCCAAGAGAGCTAAGGCTACACAGAGAAATCCATTCTCTGATAGGATATATGTTGCAGGTTTTGAACTGCTTCACATCCACAGCATTTCCAGCTCTGTAGGGGGTTAACTTGAACTCTAGACAGGATGGGACCTAGGATTCTTTGAACACTAATGTCACTGTACATTGTTGGAACTGAAATAAAGTGATACATATGGAATGATTTTTTTAAGGGAAGAGAGGTTTATTCTTGCTAAGAATTTGAGATGAAACCATTCAATATAAGAGGCTGGGGTGAGATGGAAGGTGGGAATGGCTTGAAGCTCTGTTTCCAGCAGTGTGGGACTGTTTACTAGAATCTCCATGGACAAGGTAGGATAGAGGGCGTAGGAAACAGAGCTCATCCCTGAACCTCAAGCTTCCTCCATCTCCAGTGCCCTACTCCTCCAGCTTGGTCCCTCCTCCTAAAGCTGCCATGTCATGTACAAAGAGTACCTCCACCTATATGCATGTGTGTTTGTATGGATATTTAATATCCAAACTTCGACACCCGGATAATCCAGCATAAAATCTCATCTCAAAACCCTTCATTTAATCACAACTACAAATCCTTTTTAGACCAAAGAAGACAGTCATGGGTTCCAGGTATTAGAACCTGGGAGCCATTCATGGTATCACATGGAGCCTCTGTGGGGACTTGGATAGCAAAAGAGCCAGTCACAAAGCCAGCCACAATCTAGAGTACACATTGGGGCCTCCAGTGGAGGGCTTCTTCAAGTGCATAGCCATAGGTGGGTCTTGTAGTGACCCTAGGAGAGCCTGGGTATACATTCAGTGCCCAATACTTAGTGGAATCAACCAGCAAACCAACAAATCACCAGCATCTACGGGGCCCTTCCAGTGGTCATTCAGCCCTGAAACACTCAGTACTTATCCTACTTTATGCAACTGCTATTCTAAAAAGTTGGGATCCATCAATGTGCAAAACAGAAAGTAGATTTCCCTTCTATATAACTAACACTCCATTAGTGTCAAGAGGAAATCATTAAATCAAATGAGAGCAGTCATGTGTTATAATGTGAGGTAACAACATATGGACAAAAGGAATAGTAATGCAGATGAAGGGCAAGTGTGCTTTTTATGGGGTAGGATAGGAGAGGGTATTAAAAGGACTATTCACCGAAGCTGAGCATGGTGCTTCTTACCTTCAATCCCACCACTCAGGAGGCTAGAGGCAGTAGATCTGTGAGTTCAAGGTCAGTCTGGTCTGCATAATGAGTTCCAGGCCAGGCAGCTACAGAGAGAGACAGAAACAGAGACAGAGAGAGAGATAAAGAGATTTAGAGACTCAGAGACAGAGAGACCAGAGTAAGTTCTGAAGAAATAAAAAGACTATCATGAGAGGACACCTCAGCTTGTCTTGAAGCTAAAATCTAAAAGATCTTTTGCTGGGATGTCATATGTGCTTGAATGCAATCTATTTTTCCTGCCCCCATATTCATCCTCCTGAGATCCTATCCACTTCCTGTAGCATGGAAACCAAATCACCAGCTCACATTAGACCAAGAGCTCACATTGGACCAAGAACTCAAATTGGACAAAGAGATGAGGAGATGGGCTGAACTCAATGCAAAAATACACACAAATAAAGAACAATAGGGAATCACTGGAACCCAGCTCTCTTTCAACAGCAAGACCTGAATATCGCAATGTAGAAGAAGCAGAAGAAAGTGACATTAAGAATTGCATCATGTTGATGTTAGAGACCTTTCATGAAAAAATGAAAAATGAAATTCAGGAAAAGACAAACAAAAATTGGAAGAAATCAATAATTCCATTCAAGAAAGCCAAAAAAAAAAAAAAAGAAATTAAACATACGAGGGAAACAGTTTAAGACCTGAAAAGTGAAATAGAAACAATGAAGAAAACACAAACAAAGGGAATGATGGAAGTAGAAAATCTGAGTAAAGGAACAGGAAACCCCGATGCAAGCATAGCTAACAAAATGCAAGAAATGGAAGATAGACTCTCTGGTGTAGAGGATACTATAGAGAAAATAGATTCGTCAGTCAAAGAAAGTACCAAAATCAAAAAAGTCATAACACAAATCATTCAGAAAACTGGGTATACAATGAAAAGGCCAAACATAAGAATAATAGGGATTGAAGAAAGAGAAGAATACGAACTCAAAGGCACAGAAAGTATATTCAACAAGATCAGAGAAGAATACCATCACAACCTAAAGAAAAAAATATCAGCCGGGCAGGCAGTGGTATTAATCCTTTAATCCCAGAACCTGGGATGCACAGCAAGGTGGATCTCTGTGACTTTGAGAAACACTGTTTTGACAAACCAAGAAAAAAAGAGAAAGAATAAAGAAAAATATCTATGAAGATACAAGAAGCCTATAGAACACCAAACAGACTAGACCCCCCAAAAAGTCCGCTTGACATATAATAATTAAACAAATGAATCTACAGAATAAAGAAAGAATATTAAGAGCAGCAAAGGAAAAAGGACAAGTGACTTACAAAGTCAGACCCATTAGAAAAACACCCAATTTCTCAATGGAGACTTTTGAAAGTCAGAAGGACCTGGAAAGATATAATGCAGACACTAAGAGAACATGGATGCCAGCCAAGGTTAATATGCCCAGACAACTTTCCATCATCATAGACAGAGTGAACAAGACAAAACAAGATTTAAACAATACCTACCCAAAAATCCAGCCCAACAGAAAGCACTAGAAAAAAATTCCAACCTGAGGAAGTCAGATAAACCCACAAAAACATAAGCAATAGATCCCACAGCAGTAAATCCCAAAGAAGAGAAATACACACACACTACCACCAAAAGATAACAGGAACTAACAATCACTGCTCATAAATACCTCTTAATATCAATGGACTTAATTCACATATAATAAGACATTGGCTAAAAGAATGGATTTGAAAACAGGACCTATCTTTCTGCTGCATATAAAAAACACACCTCAATTTCAAATATAGACACTACCCCAGAGTAAAGGGCTGGGAAAAGTCTTTCAATCCAATGGTCTTAAGAAGTAAGCTGGTGTGCTATCCTAATATCCAAGAAAATAGGCTTTGAACTAAAATCAATTGAAAGAAATTTAGAAGAACATTACATACTCATCACAGGAAAGGTCCACAAAGATGAAGTTTCAATTCTGAAAAATTATGCCCCAAACACAAGGGCACCCACATATAAAAAAGAAACATTACTAAAGCTTAAATCACATATAAAACCCCACACATTAATAGTGGCAGACTTCAACAACCCATTCTCACCATTGGACAGATGTGCAGCATCAAAACTTTACAGAGAAGTAAAGAACTCAACTGATGTTATGACTCAAATGGACTTAATTCATATTGATTAATCCACATCCATAATCAATTTCTACAAAAAATTCCATCCTAACACAAAAGAATATACCTTCTTCTCAAGACCCCATGGAACCTTCGCTAAAATCGACCACACACTTGGTCACAAAGCAAATCTCAACAGATACAAAACAATTGGAATAACCTCCTGTGTTCTATCAGACCACTAGGCTTTAACGTTAGATTTCAACAACAACAAAAACTACAGAAAGCCTACAATCTCATGGAAACTTAATAATGCTCAACTGAATCATCAATGGGTCAAGGAAGAAATAAAGAAAGAAATTAAAGACTTCCTAGAAATCAATGAAAATTAATATACTACATACACAAACTTATGGGACACTATGAAAGCAGTGCTAGGAAGGAAATTCATAGTGCTAAGTGCCCACATAAAGAAGTTGTAGAAATCTCATACTAGTGACTTAACAGAATACCTGAAGGCTCTAGAACAAGAAGAAACAAAGTCACCCAGAAGGAATAGATGCCAGAAAATAATCAAATTGAGAGCAGAAATCAATAAAATAGAAACAAAGAGAACAATACAAAGAATCAATGAAACAAAGAATTGGTTCTTTGAGAAAATTAACAAGATAGACAAGCCCTTATCCAAACTAACCAAAAGGCAGAGAGAGAGCATCCAAATTAGCAAAATCAGAAATGAAAAGGGAGACATAACAACTAATGCTGACAAAATACAAAAATCATCAGGTCATACTTCAAAAACCTCTACTTCACAAAAGTAGTGGAATTTTAAAAGAAATGGATAATTTTCTGGATAGGGACCACATACTTATGTTAAATTAAGACAAGATAAACTATTTAAATAGTCCAATAACCCCTAAGGAAATAGAATCAGTCATTAAAAGTCTCCCAATCCAAAAAAAGCCCAGGACCCACCAGATGCTTCCAGTGCAGAATTCTACCAGATCTTCAAAGAAGAGTTAACACCTAGCTCTAGTTCACTTACAGACCTACTCAGGCCTTATTTTGTTCCCCATATATACTTCTAGTGATTGAATCTGTTATAGTTTTTCTAAAACAATATACTTTGTATTTTCATGATATGCTTTTTTGGACATGTTTGTAATGCAGTAACTGGCATTAATTACACAATATCAGTATAAAATGAATATTCAACACTTCAAAGCAGCAGAATTTGAACAAAATCATTATCATATTTATTAATAATTGAGAAAAATTGAGGACTGATTGGAGGGTCAAACAATCTATGTTATATTCCATAAAATCTCAAATATTAACAACACAAAATATTTATATAAAAGCTATAGCAGTCTCAGATCAATATCCTGTACAATAAAATATACAGGAAATTGTGTGGAGGTTTTGACTTGATATAGTTATCCATAAAATTATCCTGGCATAAGTTTTCACATTTTAAGTTACTATTTATTTCATATTTGTGAAATTGATCCTATGTCATTTTAATATATGATTATGGTGTAATTCTGTTTGATACATTGCTGTATATGTAGACTGTTTTCTAAGGAACTTTTGTGAACATAAATTTTATTTCTTGGTAAAATGTTTCTAAAATCACAGCAAGCATAAGGCTTCTTGATGTCACTATTCTGACACTGAAAAAGGTTTGAACATCTGCTAAAGGTTTCCTTCCACTACCCATATTATATAGAATCCTTTTATTGCATGAGTACTGGGTAATAATTATCAATTGAGTTTGTTTATTTCATGAATTTTCTGACATGTTCTAAGTTTTGAGGTCCTTGTAAAGAATTTTTTTAAATTCTGAACATGTGTTAAGTTTCTTCCCATTAGTGATACTCTGTTAGGCTTGAATATTTGAGGACTCTGTAACCATTGCCACATTCTTGATATTGTATGGGTTCTCTCTAATATGGATTATGTGATGATCTTCAAGATTTAAAATCCTAGATAAGGTTTTTCCACATGCTTTGTATTTGTAAGCTTTACCTAATGTATGATTTTAGTGAGTTTATGCAGAGATGATCCATGGGAAAAGGACATAACACATGACACATTCATTACAATTTTAAGGGTTCTGCCTTCAATGGGTCTTTAGTGGCCTTGAACATGTGAATCATGGGCAAAGGACTTGTCAAAATCAGTCTATTTTTAACTTTCTTCTTCATTTTGGATTCTTTGACTTGAAGTTTTGAGGCCCTGGTAAAGGATTTGCCACATTCTTTACATCTGCAATGTTTCTCTCCTGTGTGGAGTTTGGGATTTCTTTGTAGGTGTGAGATCTGCCTAAAGAACTTGTCACATTTTTTACATCTCTAAGGTTTTACTCCTGTATATATTTTTTGATGAATATAAAAACTTGAGCTATGAGGAAAAAAGAAGAGTTATAACCAATACACTTTAAATTGTTCCACACAACAGAAATAGAAGGAACATTACCAAACTCCTTCTATGAGGCTACAATTACTCTGATTCCCACACCAAACAAAGAGAACTATAGATCAACCTCCCTCATGAACATTGTGGCAAAAATACTCAATAAAATACTGCCAAACAGACTCCAAGAACACATCAAAACAATTATCCACCATGATCAAGTAGGCTTCATCCCTGGGATGCAAGGGTGATTTAACATACAAATGTCTATCATTGTAATACACCATATAAAAATATTGAAAGAAAAAAAAACCCACATGATCATCTCACTAGATGCTGAAAAGGCCTTTTACAAAATCCAACACCCCTTCATGATAAAGTTCTTGGAGAGATCACGAATACAGGGAACATACCTAAATATAATAAAGGCAATTTATAGCAAGCCAACAGCCAACATCAAAGTGAATGGAGAGGAACTCAAAACAATTCCACTAAAATCAGGAACAAGGCGAGGCTGTCCAGTCTCCCCATACTTATTCAATATGGTACTTAAAGTTTTAGCTAGAGCAATAAGACAAGATAAGGAGATCAAGGGGACACAAATTGAAAAGGAAGAAATCAAGCTTTTGCTATTTGTAGATGATAAGATAGTATCCAAAGTTACTCCAAAAATTTGACCAAGGAATTCATACAGCTTATAAACACCTTCAGCAACATAGAAGGACACAAGTTTAACTAAAAAAAATCAGTAGTCCCCCTATATACAATTGAGAAACAGGCTGAGAAGAAAATCAGAGATTCATCACCTTTACAAAAGCCACAAATGATATAAAATACTTTGGGGTAACTCTAAGCAAGCGAAGGTCCTGTATGACAGGAACTTTAATTCCCTGAAGAAAGAAATTGAAGAAGATGTCAGAAAATAGAAAGATCTCCCATGCTCATGAATAGGCAGGATTAACATAGTAAAAATGGCAATCTTAGCAAAAGCAATCTACAGATTCAATGCAATCCCCATCAAAATACCAACATAATTCTTCACAAACCTGGAAAGAACAATGCTCAACTTCATATGGAAAAAAAAAAAAACTCAGGATAGCCAAAAGAATCACCTTATGCTGGAGAGGATGTGGAGCAAGGGGAACTCTCCTCCCCTGTTGGTGGGAATGCAAGCTTGTACAGCCACTTTGGAAATCAATATGGCACTTTCTTAGAAAATTGGGAATCAATCTCCCCCAAGACCCAGCTCTACCACTCTTGGGCATATACCCAAGAAATGCTCAATCATACCACAAGGGCACATACTCAGCTATGTTCATAGCAGCATTGTTTGTAATAGCTAGAACCTGGAAACTACCTAAATGCCCTTCAACTGAAGAATAGATAAATAAAATGTGGTCAATATACACAATGGAGTACTGCTCAGCAGAGAAAAGCAATGACATCATGAGGTTTGCAGGCAAATGGATGGATCTAACCCAGACTCAGAAAGAAAAACATGGTATGTACTCACTGATAGGTGGGTACTAGATGTAAAACAAAGGATGACTGCTACTCAAAACTCCAGGGAGGTATTTAGTAAAGAGGACCCTAAGAAAGACCTAGGGATCACCCAACAACAGAGAAATGGATGAGATCTACATGAGCAAACTGGACATGAGGAGAAGGTAATGTAGGGCAAGGGTCAGGGGAAACAGAGCTTAGGGGAGTGGGAGATCCTAGCTGGATCAAGAACAGACAGGGAGAACAAGGAAAGAGAGACCATGATAAATGAAGATCCCATGAATCTATAATAGGAAGAAGCAAAGTGCTAGAGAGGTCCCCAGAAATCCACAAAGATACCTCCACAATAGACTACTGGCAATGGTTGAGAGTAAGCCCAAACTTACCTACTCTGTTGATCAGATGGCCAAAAACCCTAACTGTCATGTGAGAACTCTCATCCAATGACTGATGGAAGCAGATGCAGAGATTCATGGCCAGGCCCCAGGAGAAGCTCTGGGAGTCTAATCATTGAGAAAGAGGAGGGATTGTATGAATGAGTGGTGTTGAGACTATGATTGCAAAAAGCACATGGACAAATAGCCAAACTAGTAGAAACACATGAAATATGAACCAATAGCTGAGGAGCCCCCAAGTGGATCAAGTCCTCTGGATAAGTGAGACAGTTGATTAGCTTGAACTGTTTGGGAGGCCCCCATGCAGTGGGACCAGGACCTGTCCTTAGTGCATGAGCTGGCTTTTTGGGACCTGGAGCCTCTGCTTGGACACTTTGCTCAGACTAGGTGAAGGCACAAGTGGACTGAACCTTCCTCGACTGCATCTACCAGGCTGAGCTTAATGCCCACGAGAGTCCTTGCCCTGGAGGAGATAGGAATAGGGGGTGGATTGGGGAAAGACCTGGGGGGGGGGTGGCAAGAGAAGGGAGAACAGAGGAATATGTGGTTAATATGTAAGATTAAATTAAATTATAAAAAAAGAAATATGGGTTAATTTAAATGTAAGAGTTAGGTAGTAACAAGCCTGAGCTATCTTCTTAGCATATATCAATCATCTTAGGCCTGTATGTTTGTTATTTGGAAGAAGGTGGTTGGGACAGGGAAACTCTCACCGACATACATTTTCTTCAGTTAGCTCAAGATCTCATTAAATGGTGAAGATACTTAGAGAAAAGGATGGATTTGGTTGCTTGTGTTATTTAAAAAGAAATAAATGAAATCAAAGAATTTAAATTTAAAAGAATGGACAGTAAACTACACTGATAGAAGTCACTAGTTGATTTAAACATAGAAGTAGTTACTGGAGGAGGATTAAATATTCAATAAATGTGAGCTAGGATGTCCCTCTTCATTTGAGACTTTGTGACTCTATGGAAAGAAATGATCAGAACAGAGGATAGGAAAGGGTATCCAGACCTCTATGAAGGAGAGGAGAATCATAGAGTGAATGAAAAATGAAGGCCAAACTATTTTAGAGGAACTCTAGCAAAGTGAAGCCATGATGTTCCAAAAGAGCAATTAATTGAGAGAAATGTATCTGGAGCTGATGGCAACATCATAGCAGCCATTTGTGGTACTGCTGCAGGTGCGCATGGAGGAGTCCATGAAAATGTTTTATTAACTGAAGCCCACATCTGTGAATGTTGCATCTATGATAGCATTCTATATTCCCTACATTTGCATGGTTAAGGGGTTTCCTTTTTAGCAATAATCTGGAGGAACTAAATTCAGTAATAATCTTGAAAGAATAAGCTTTTTGAATTTGTGTCAGTAGATTTCCCAAGGAATATGTCCTAATTTTTGGCTTCTGTCGCTTGCTTCTTTGAAAGCCCAAATTCACTGGTTGCTGTTTCTAACACTCCACTTTTACCTCTACTTGGATATTATGCACAATTTTAAAGAACACTATGTCTTAATTTCTTCTATTTGAAAGCTGTGTTTTTGAGAGTTCTTTGGGAGGTTGGGATTTTGATATAGGGTCTGACTCTGTGGTGCATGACAAACTCCAACTCACAGTAATCCTCAGGCCTCCAACCTGGAAGTTCCGGAATTACAGGCATGAGGTCATCCTCTTGAAGTACCCTTAGTTAAAGTATCCCTGTGCTTTATGTTCAAGCCCATTTGGAAAGTTACCTTTGTAGATGGCTTGGGGTTAAAAAGTAATGTACAAAGCCGGGCAGTGGTGGCACACTCCTTTAATCCCAGCACTTGGGAGGCAGAGCCAGGCAGATCTCTGTGAGTTCAAGGCCAGCCTGGTCTCCAAAGCAAGTTCCAGGAAAGGCACAAAGCTACACAGAGAAACCCTGTCTCAAAAAAACAAAAAAAAAATGTAATGTACAATCAATTTTTATGTCCTTCTCAAATTTTACTCTCATGGTCTGATTTATCAAGAATTTAAAATCTGCTAACCTGCATCATTGGGATTTCCTGAGACATGAAAATAAATTTGCAGGGTGGATTGGTGTGAAGATGACTGTTATTTATCTGAATGTTATAAAGAAACATTGTACGTCATTTTTTTTCAGCAGACTAAGCTTTTCTGTCTTTGTTTGCAGGATTTGGATGATATGTTTCAGAAGGCGAGTTTAGTTACCAGTGAAAGCCAGAATACCTCAAAATATGCTATAAAATTGACCAAGCCACCTTAGCGAAGTACAGGTATACTTTATACAGATAATATTCAATTGTTTGTGTATGTTGTATTTCAGATTGTTTTCATGGATATTTGATTTCTGTTCTTCTTTACCAGAAAGTGTCCTTTATTTCTTCCTATGAATGAAGGATTATATGTGTTTTAGTTAAGGTTTTTTTTTTATTGCTGTGAAGAGACACCATGACACAGAAAAGATTTAATTGAATGGATGTGCCTACAGCTTCAGAGGTTTAGTCCATTGTCATCATGGTGGGGAAATGTTGGAGTGAAGGCAGAGCTGGTGCTGGAATTGAGAGTCCTTACATATTGATAGGTAGACAACAGGAAGTCAACTGACTGTCACATTGAGGGAAGCCCAAGCAAAAAGGAAGTTAAAGCCCTCCCTCACAGTAACACACTTCCTCCAACAAGGCCACACCTAATAATAATGTCATTCTCTTTGGGGTCTATTTTTTTTTAAACAATCACAGTATGTATTTGGGCTTGATGCTAAAGTTTTTAATTTTGAAATCATAAATATTGAGGCCCATGGGCTATTTTCCTGGTTACAGAAGAAAGGCAGGAAGCACTGAGAAGTGAATTGGTAACAGAAAGGGCTTCAGAAAGAGCATGTAGGTGGAAATTATTCTGTTTCCTGATCATGGGGGTCAGTATGATATCAGAAATGGCTTGCTGTGAAACATGTTCAGATGAGTGTTTATTTCTTTTAAATTTGATTTGTGATAATTATGTGTGTGAGTATGCATTCACATGTGCCATTACACATGTGTGCAGGTCAGAGGACAACTTTCAGGAGACAGTCCTTTCCCTCCACCATGGATGAGTTCCACGGACTGAACTCAAGTTGTCAGGCTTGTGTGGCAAGGGATTTAACCCCTGAGCCATTTGGCTGAACTTGGAGTGAGGTTTTTCCTAATCACTGTGATGATATCTTTATCAACAGGCAGATCTGAAGTGTTTAATTATTCTTTTATCAATAAAAATTCAGGAGTCAGATGTTAGAGTAAAATCTGATTGATCAGAGAAATGACCAGTGACTTGCTCTCTCTACCTCTTTTCCCTTGATCCAAAAGGGCTGAGCATCTCTCTATTATTTCTCATGTCTCTTTATATGTACTCAATCCTCTAAAACCTCTATGGCTAAATTTGGTCTTGTGACCATTTCTGACAGCGACGTTTGAAGTCTCCAAAAGGAGGGTGGGGACCCACAATGACAATTCCACCTGAATTGTGGTGGCTGACAAACACCACCAAAAGATAAGCTTGGAACTACAAACTACTCAGGAAAATTTCCCAGTAGTTAGCTAAGATGGTTCAGTCTCACAGACTACTCCAACCAAGACTTCAGATAAGCACTGCACTTTCCCAGCACACCTAGACAGGATAACAACTAGCTCTCCCAGGACTTGACCATTAACTCAGTTTTCTCTGGTTCCCCTAAAGTTGCTATCACCTCCAGACAGCAAGAAGTAATTTAAGAATATGATGCCCATATGTCCAAGAGTTGGGGTAGTAGTTTTTGGTCATTTCGTGGATTATGGATGTTTGCCATTATTTAGAGGGGTTGGTTACAAGTTGTTCTTGTTCATGGTCAGGGAGGAAACTAAACAAAGGAGATCTCAGATTCAGGGATCTCATTCTGAAAAGAAAATAGGGAAGATACAGGAATCATAGGATTAAAGGATAGATTATTGAATCTACTTATAAACAAAAAAAACCCTACTAGTCTCAAATATTTTATATAGGTGAGGATTTTGTATGTTGATACAAATTTAATGTTATACTTGTGATACTGCATATGAATATATTCTAGTTTAAGATATTTTTGTATAATGATACATATTTAAGATTATTTTGTCATATTATGTATCTGTTTCTAATCTTGTTTAAGGTATTATACTTATGCCGCTCATTTAACAATGTAATATAAGTTTCTCATCCTTGAAGGTTTTATTACAAACTATTTAGGATAATTAACAAATAGAGCTTAGTGGTTAGTCATCTAGCAATCAAATTTTTGACCATGTTAGTTATGTTTTAAACGTTAAATAAATATATATTTTAGGGAGATGTTCTTCAAACACTTCAGAGATCCACATAATATGGCATTTAAGATGTTTTTAAAAACATACGGCTTTTCATTACAGTGAGACATGTCTGCTCCTGGCAGCACCAATCAACTTCAAAAAAGATGGGCATTGAAGACTCTCTATATGGAGTTTGCTTTCATTGTAGCAAAGGTAGCCAGCCACTGGACAAGAAACTTTCCTTGCCTCAATTGTTGACAGTATGATGAGAAAACTGGACAAGCAGGGCACAAAAGAAGATGGCTGCCAAACGTTGCCAAGACAAGGTAGAAAGTCCTTCACAATTCCTTTTTCACAGAAAAGTCTGTCAGATATTCTGGCCTTGTGGGCCAAAGACAGATGCCCACATGTAGAGTAAGCTTGGGTGACTGTCCAAGCAGCCGGCTATCTCTGTAGTGTCTATAGTTTTAGAAGTTGTTTGCTCTGCACTTCCTGTTTACTCAGGTAATAGTATAGCCTTCTGGAATCTAATGGAGTTGAAGAAGTAGTTACAGTTTTCCTTGTTACCAATTTCAAAAAAGAAACTCACAAAAGATGTACAAAGTGTATAAGGTTGAGAGACATAAACACTTAAATTGTTTATCTAAGAAAATGTTTCATTTGCCAGCATGCAGGGTCTCACTTTTAAACAAAAGATTGGTAGGTGTGAATAATTCATCAAATTTCATCCATTTGTCAAACAGTGTCACAGACACTAGACATTTAAAAGAGAATGATGTCACTGCCTGGGACAGATGCACACGAGGCAGTCATCCAGTTCCATAACTGCCATACAAAATGTGGGATTGAAACAGTTTCTTCAACCTGCAGAACTTTCCAAAGAGGATCACACACAGAAAGACTTGGGAGCCATTCAGTTTCTCGATCTTCAACCTTTTGAGTAACATCAGCAGAAGTGACTGTTTTGAACTCAGTCAGTCAGTGCCTGAGTACCACAACACTCACTATTCTATTTTGAACAGACACAAAACAACTTTTGTCTAAGCCTTATCAGGTGTTCCCTGATGTTAGCCAATCCATTGGTTCATCTGATAAGTATTCTAGTTTGTGAAGTGTTTTCTGATTCTGAAATGGCAAATAATGTCAACCAAGCTAGGCGTGGTAGAGCATACCTGTCACAGTAGTACGGAGGCAGAGGCAGGCAGATTGCCTCTAGTTTGAAGCTGGTATGGTCTACAATGTGTTCCAGGGCAGCCAGTACTATATATATATATATATATATATCTAGTCTTAAGCAAAATGAAAATGAAGCCAGATCTTTAAATTCAATTAAAAACACCTTTTAAATGTCTTTACAATATGATTTTTAAGAAAAAAAAGACTAAGTCAATAGGGGATGATATTTCAGCACTGGATGAATGAGTTGGGGGTTTGTTTTAATTACATTTACTTACTTCTTTTCTGTGCTTGTGCTCTTGAAAAGGCAGCAACGTGGAGGTCACATAACACCTGCTACAAGGCAATTCTTGCCTTCCCCCTTGGGGGTCCTTAGTGTTGGAACTCAGGTTGTCAGAACTAGTAGCAAGTGACATTACCTCATGGGTCATCTTACCAGCAGGGATGTGGTAACTGTTTGGAGAGTGGGGTGTCCTGAAAGAGTTAAAACTGACTGACTGCAATAAGTAAATATAGTATCCTCAGGAAAAAAAAGAAAATGTTTCGAGACCTAAAAATATAGTTTTGTGTTGGTAATACAAGTTAGGATAGAAAGTAAATTAGGTAAAAAATTTGAACTCACTAAGATAGGATAGATAATGGAGTATTTTCTCTGAATTAGTCAAATGCAAATGGCCTAGACATTGTGAATATAATCCTTGCCTGCTAATTGTCCTTACTGCATAGGCTTTAAATGTGTTAGAATTAAAACCTTCCTCTTTATCTAGACAAAAAGGGGGAAATGTTGTGGGATGTTTTGATCACACTCTGACACTCCTGAGACTGACAAAGTTTATCGTGAGTCAGAGGACAGAGCTAACTACTAGCTGACCAGAAATCCCAGAGCAAAACATCAAAAAGCAGAGTCAGAGATTAGACTTTGGAGAATCTAAGAAAATACTCATCAGTGAAAGGTAGGAACACACATGAGAGAATTCTCTTTGTTGACTATGTAATGTACAACTTTGAGCCCTCAGATATGGAACTTGGGATAAATTGGTGAAATGGCCAATGTATGCTAGAAATGAGCTCCCCATCCATGAATACTGACTAATCTGGTAGAGTCTGGTTTTGAGAGATTACTGATGTTCCCAGCACTGCTCCCTGATTGAATTTGAAGATCAACTCAGGTTTAGGAATGCATTCCCCTGTTAATAAGTAATAATGTAGGACTTAGAAAAATTCTGCTAGTAAGAGTCTTTGAAGAAAGAAAAGACCAGGTTTTAGGGTCAGTGCAATAAAAATGCAAAAATGCCCTTTCACTAGACAGCAGTGAACAATCATGTAATTCGTCCCCTAGATGCTTAACCCTATCTAGGTGGTGTTGATGCCTGGCTTTGATCCCAGCACTGGAGAGGCAAAGGCAGGTGGATCTCTGTGAGTCTATGGCCACCCTCATTTATAGAGGGAGTTCCAGGACAGGCAGTGCTATGAAGAGAAACCCTGTCACAAAAAGAAACAAACAAAAGGATGCTTACTCCTAAAAAGCCTTAAGTGCTTTCTCCTGAGAATTGCCAAGTGACAACAGGTTGCTCTAGGTTTCCAACATTTCATTGCTGTATTGCATCTTCTGAGAATCATTTGAGATTCTGCCACTCCTCCCAGGTCAAGTTCACAGTTGAAGGCAGAGTTTTCACATTCCGGCAGCTGTTTCCAAGTTACCATACAGAGGCTTATATTAATAGTAAATGCTTTGGCCCATAGCTCAGGATTATTATTAGTTAACCCTTACATATAAATTAACCCATATTTCTTTTCTTTTTATTTATTTTTTATTTTTTTAATTTTATTTTACAATACTATTCAGTTCTACATAATAGCCACAGATTCCCTTCTTCTCTCCCTTCCTGCCCCCTCGCGTTCCCCCCAGCCCACCCTCCATTTTCAGCTCCTCCAGATCAAGGTCTCCCCCGAGGACTGGGATCGACCTGATAGACTCAGTCCAGGCAGGTCCAGTCCCCTCCTCCCAGATTGAGCCAATAGTCCCTGCATAAGTCCCAGGTTTCAAACAGCTAACTCATGCAACATCCCAGGACCTGGTACCACTGCCTAGATGCCTCCCAAACAGATCAAGCCAATCAACTGTCTCACCTATTCAGAAGGCCTGATCAAGTTGGGGGCCCCTCAGCCTTTGGTTCGTAGTTCATGTGTTTCCATTCATTTGGTTATTTGTTCCTGTGCTTTATCCAACCTTGGTTTCAACAATTCTCACTCATATAAACCCTCCTCTTTCTCACTAATTAGACTTCCAGTGCTCCAACCGGGGCCTAGCCATGGATGTCTACATCCAGATTCCTCAGTCCTTTGATGGCGATTCTGGCCCAAATATTAGGGTGTTTGGCCATCCCATCACGAGAGTAGGTCAGTGCCGGCTGACTCTCGACCATTGCCAGCAGTCTTTTGTGGGGGTATCTTTGTGGATTTCTGTGGGCCTCTTTAGCTCTTTGTTTCTTCCTTTTCTCATGTGGTCTTCATTTACCATGGTCTCCGATTCCTTGTTCTCCCTCTCTACTCTTGATCCAGCTGGTATCTCCAGCTCTCTTTCCTTTGACCCTTGCCTTTCACTGCTCCCACTCATGTCCAGGCTGTTCATGTAGATCTCATCCATTTCTCCGTGTCTTTCTTGGGGTCCTGTTTACCAGGTAGCCTCACTGGTGATGTGAGTAGTTTCTAGTCATCTTTGTTCCACATCTAGCATCCTCCTATGAGTGAGTACATACCATATTTGTCTTTCTGAATCTGGGTTACCTCACTCAGGATGATTTTTTCTAGATCCATCCATTTGCCTGCAAACCTCAGGATGTCATTGTTTTTCTCTGCTGAGTAGTATTACATTGTGTATATATGCCACAATTTATTAATCCATTCTTTAGTTGAAATGCATCTAGGTTTTTTCCAGGTTTTGGCTATTACAAACAATGCTGATATGAACATAGCTGAGCAAGTGCTCTTGTGGTATGATTGAGCATTTCTTGGGTATATGCCCAAGAGTGGTATAGCTGGATCTTGGGGGAGATTGATTCCCAATTTTCTAAGAAAGCGCCACATTGATATCCAATGTGGTTGTACAAGCTTGCATTC
The DNA here is from genome assembly GCF_049852395.1 of Peromyscus maniculatus bairdii. NCBI lineage: Eukaryota > Metazoa > Chordata > Mammalia > Rodentia > Cricetidae > Peromyscus > Peromyscus maniculatus. The sequence continues at coordinate 86,738,439 of NC_134858.1, forward strand.
CCACCAGCAGTGGAGGAGAGTTCCCCTAGTTCCACATCCTCTCCAGCATAAAGTGTCTTCAGTGTTTTTGATCTTAGCCATTCTGACAGACATAAGGTGGTATCTCAGAGTTGTTTTGATTTGCATTTCCCTGATGATTAGGGATGTTGAGCAATTCCTTAAATGTCTTTCAGCCTTTTGAGTTTCCTCTGTTGAGATTTCTCTGTTTAGTTCTAAAGCCCACTTCTCAGTTGGAATGTTGGTCATTTTGATGTCTAATTTCTTGAGTTCCTTATATATTCTGGATATCAGTCCTCTGTCTCATGTGGGGTTGGTGAAGATATTTTCCCATTTGGTAGCCTGTCACTTTGCCTTGTTGACCATATCCTTTGCCCTACAAAAGCATCTCAGTTTCAAGAGGTCCCATTGATTGATTGTTTGTCTCAGTTTCTGTGCTAGTGGTGTTATATTTAGGAAGTGATCTCCTATGCAAATGCATTCAAGACTACTTCCTACTTTCTCTTCTAGCAGGTTTCAGAGTTGCTGGATTTATGTTGAGGTCCTTGATCCACTTGGACTTAAGTTTTGTGCACGGTGACAGATATGGATCTACTTGCAGCCTTCTACACGTTGATATCCAGTTATGCCAGCACCATTTGTTGAAGATGCTTTCTTTTTTCCATTGTACCCTTTTGGCTTCTTTGTCAAAAATTATATGTTCATAGGTGTGTGGGTTAATGTCAGGGTCTTCAATTTGATTCCGTTGGTCCACATGTCAGTTTTTACGCCAATACCAAGCTGTTTTTATTACTGTAGCTCTATAGTAGAGCTTGAAGTCAGGGATTGTGATTCCTCCAGATGTTGTTTTATTGTACAGGATTCTTTTGGCTATCCTGGGTATTTTGTTTTTCCATATGAAGTTGAGTATTAATCTTTCCAGGTATGTGAAGAATTGTGTTGGTATTTTGATGGGGATTGCATTGAATCTGTAGATTGCTTTGGTAAAGTTGCCATTTTTACTATCTTGGTCCTGCCTATCCATGAGCATGGGAGATCTTTCCATTTTTGTGACATCTTCTTCAATTTCTTTTTTCAGGGACTTAAAGTTCTTGACATATAGTTCCTTCACTTGCTTGGTTAGTGTTACCCCAAGGTATTTTATGTCATTTATGGCTATTGTAATGGCTGATGTATCTCTGATATCTGACTATTTTTTGAGTTGATCTTGTATCCTGCTATGTTGCTGAAGGTGTTTATAAGCTTTATCAGTTCCTGGGTGGAACCTTTGGGGTCACTCAAGTATACTAACATGTAATCTGCAAATAGGGAAAGCTTGACTTCTTCCTTTGCAATTTTTATCCCCTTAATCTCCTTATGTTGTCATATTGCCTGTCTAGAACTTCAAGTACTATATTGAATAAGTATGGGGACAGTGGACAGCCTTGCCTCGTTCCTGATTTTAGTGGAATTGCTTTGAGTTTCTCTCCATTTAACTGGAAGTTGGTTGTAAATTGCCTTTAATATATTTAGGCAAGTTCCCAGTATAACTGATCGCTCCAAGACTTTTATCATGAAGGGGTGTTGGATTTTGTCAAATGCCTTTTCTGCATCTAGTGAGATGATCATGTGGTTTTTTTCTTTGAGTTTGTTTATATGGTGTATTACATTGATGGACTTTCATATGTTGAACCACCCTTGCATCCCTGGGATAAAGCCTACTTGATCATGGTGGATAATTGTTCTGATGTGTTCTTGGAGTCTGTTTGCCAGTATTTTATTGAGTATTTTTGCATCAATGTTCATGAGGGAGATCTGTCTGTAGTTCTCTTTCTTTGTTGTATCCTTGTTTGGTTTAGGAATCAGGATAATTATAGCCTCAAAGAAGGAGTTTGGTAATGTTCCTTCTGTTTCTATTATGTGGAACAATTTAGAGAGTATTGGTATTAAGTCTTCTTTGAAGATCTGGTAGAATTCTGCACTGAAACCATCTGGTCCTGGGCTTTTTTTGGTTGGGAGACTTTTAATGACTGTTTCTATTTCCTTAGGGGAATATTGGACTATTTAGTTTATCTGGTCTTGATTTAACTTAGGTATGTGGTACCTATCCAGAAAAATGTCCATTTCTTTTAGGTTTTCCAGTTTTGTGGAGTAGAGTTTTTTGAAATATGACCTGATAATTCTCTGGATTTCCTCAATGTCTGTTGTTATGTCCCCTTTTCATTTCTGATTTTGTTGATTGGGATTCTCTCTCTCTGTCTTTTGGTTAGTTGGGTAAGGCCTGTCTATCTTGTTGATTTTCTCAAAGAACCAACTCTTTGTTTCATTAAATTTTTGTATTATTCTCTTAGTTTGTAATTTATTAATTTCACCTCTCACTTTGATAATTTCCTGGCATCTATTCTTCCCGGGAGACTTTGCTGTTTCTTGTTCTAGAGCTTTCAGGTGTGCTGTTAAGTCACTAGTGTGAGATTTCTCCAACTTCTTTATGTGGGCATTTAGTGCTATGAATTTCCCTCTTAGCACTGCTTTCATAATGGCACATAAGTTTGGGTATGTGGTGTCTTCATTTTCATTGATCTCTAGGAAGCCTTTAATTTCTTTCTTTATTTCTTCCTTAACACATTGGTGATTTAGTTGAGCATTATTAAGTTTCCATGAGATTGTAGGTTTTCTGTAGTTTTTGTTGTTGTTGAAATCTAACTTTAAACCATCGTGGTCTGATAGAACACAGGAGGTTATTCTGATTGTTTTGTATCTGTTGAGATTTGCTTTGTGGCCAAGTATGTGGTCAATTTTAGAGAAAGTTCCATGGGGTGCTGAGAAGAGGGTATATTCTTTCTTGTTAGGATGGAATGTTCTGTAGATATCTATTAGGTCCAATTGGGTCATGACATCAGTAAAGTCCTTTATTTCTCTGTTAAGTTTTGATTTGGGAGATCTGTCCAGTGGTAAAAGTGGGGTGTTTAGATCTCCCACTATTAATGTGTGGGGTTTTATATGTGGTTTAAACTTTAGTAATGGCCGGGTGGTGGTGGCGCACGCCTTTAATCCCAGCACTCGGGAGGCAGAGGCAGGCGGATCTTTGTGAGTTTGAGGCCAGCCTGGGCTACCAAGTGAGTTCCAGGAAAGGCACAAAGCTACACAGAGAAACCCTGTCTCGAAAAACCAAAATAAATAAATAAATAAATAAATAAATAAATAAATAAAAATTTTAGTAATGTTTCTTTTACATATGTGGGTGCCCTTGTGTTTGGGGCATAAATGTTCAGAATTGAAACTTCATCTTTGTGGATCATTCCTGTGTTGAGGATGTAATGCCCTTCTTGATCTCTTTTGATTGATTTTAATTTGAAGTCTATTTTGTTGGATATCAGGATGGCTACCCCCGCTTGTTTCTTAAGACCATTTGATTGGAAAGTCTTTTCCCAGCCTTTTATTCTTAGGTAGTGTCTGTCTTTGAATTTGAGATGTGTTTTTTGTATGCAGCAGAAAGATGGGTCCTGCTTTCATGTCCATTCTGTAAGCCTATGTCTTTTTATAGGTGAATTAAGTCCGTTGATATTAAGGGATATTAATGACCAGTGATTCTTCATCCCTGTTATTTTTGGTGGTAGTGTGTGTGTACTTCTCTCCTTTGGGGTTTACTGTTGTGGCTTTACTATTGCCTTTGTTTTTGAGTGTGTATCTGACTTCCTTCAGTTGGAATTTTCCTTCTAGTACTTTCTGTAGGGCTGGGTTTGTGGATAGGTATTGTTTAAATCTGGCTTTGTCTTGGAATGTCTTGTTCCTTCCGTCTATGATGATTGAAAGTTTTGCTGGGTATATTAGTCTGGGCTAACATCCATGGTCTTTTAGTGTCTGCATTACATCTTTCAGGTCCTTCTGGCTTTCAAAGTCTCCATTGAGAAATCAGGTGTTATTCTGATGGGTTTACCTTTATAGGTCACTTGGCCTTTTTCCTTGGCTGCTCTTAATATTCTTTCTTTATTCTGTACATTTAATTGTTTAATTATTATGTGTCAAGGGGACTTTTTTGGGGGGTCTAGTCTGTTTGGTGTTCTATAGGCTTCTTGTATCTTCATAGGCATTTCCTTCTTTAAGTTGGGAAAGTTTTCTTCTATGATTTTGTTGAATATATTTTCTGTGCCTTTGAGTTGGTATTCTTCACCTTCTTCTATCCCTATAATTCGTAGGTTTGTTCTTTTCATGGTGTCCCAAATTTCTTGGACATTTTGGTTCATGACTTTGTTGGCTTTAGTGTTTCCTTCGACTGATGAAACTATTTCTTCTACTGTATCTTCAATGCCAGAGATCTTCTCTTCCATCTCTTGCATTCTGTTGGTTATACTTGCATCTGAAGTTCCTGATCTTTTACTCAGGTTTTCTATTTCCAGCATTCCCTCTGCTTGTGTCTTCTTTATTTTTTCAATTTCCCTTTTCAGGTCTTGGACTGTTTCCTTTATTTGTTTCATTGCTTTTTCATGATTTTCTTTCAGTACTTTATTGTTTTCTTCCAGTACTTTATTGTTTTCGTCTAGGACTTTATTGATTTCTTCTAAATTGTTTGCCCTTTCCTCTAGTTGTTTATAGCGCTCTTCCAATTTTCTTATCTTTTCCTCTAAACAAGCCTCCACCTTCTTCATGATGTTACTCATAAGGCTACTTTCTTCTGCTTCTTCCAATTTTTGATGTTCAGGTCTAGATGTTGGAGGCAGGCTAGGTTCTGGTGATGCTGTATTGCTCTGCATTTTGTTGTATGTACTTCTGCCTTGACGTCTGCCCATATCCTTATCCTTGTCGTTCGTTCTTGGTCTTATCAGTGTACTTGGTTCAGAAATAGCTGACAGAATCAAGAAGTCTCTCTCTCTTGTCCAGATGGGAACTCCGGGGCAGGATGGAAGCTCTTATCTGGACTGGCAGTCTCTGGTCCAGAAGGGAAGTTGGGAGCAGGATGGGAGCTGGGGGCCGGTCTCTGAGTCTCAGGTGGTGGCTGAGGTCTCTGGTAGATGGGCGTGGGGGCAGGTTGTGGACATTACAGGGGCTGCTGGGGGGGTTGGAAAAGGGGATCCCTCCTGCTGGGGCTAGAAGGGGACCTGCCCGGTGGCCAGAACCTGGGGCCAAGTTGGGCAGGTCTTCCTGGAGAGGCTGGTTCCCAGGGATGTGGTCCTGGTTGGGCCTGGATACTCACCTCTGGTCCAGAAGGGAAGTCGGGGGCAGGATGGGAGCTGGGGGCTGGTCTCTAAGTCTCAAGAAGTGGCTGGGGGTCTCGGGCAGATGGGCGTGGGGGCAGGGCACAAAGTTGGAGGGGCTGCCGGGGGGCTTGGAAAAGGGGATCCCTCCCGGTGGGGCTAGAAGGGGACCTGCCCGGTGGCCAGAACCTGGGGCCAAGTTGGGCAGGTCTTCCCAGAGTGGCTGGTGCCCAGGGATGGGGTCCAGGTTGGGCCCGGATACTCACCTCTGTTCCAGAAGGGAAGTTGGGGGTGAGTTTTTTGAGCATTTTTAGATGCTACTGAGGAGTCTTTTTTAATTTATGGAGTCAAATCCAGTATAAGAAATTAATTGCTAAAGAATTTAAATGAAAATATTCAAATATATCCATCACTGACTACACTTAATTTGAATTAGACTCTCCTGAATTAATTTATCATTCCTTATATCTCAGTTATCAACTGATACACTTTTCAGCCCATATTACATACAAACAACATTCATCTAGGTTTGTTTATTTGTAAGATGGCCATGTGATTAAATATGATTACAAGGTGACTTACCTAGTCATGTTTCTGGAAAGTTAAAATATTTGTGTTAGCAAAAGTTATCACATTATTGAGAGGTACCTCTGGTAATTTTTTCAGTGGAGACACTCGTCTTGGAACTGGTTGTAACTTTCAGTCAGTCCAGTGATGGGTAGGGCATTTTGTTTTATTTTCACAGCCTGGGGCATGCTCAGCTGCATTTACTCACTCTTGCAAGAGAAGACATGGATCTGCCTGGTGCTAAAGATATCAACAATGTGACTAGGAAAAAACTCATTTCAAGAACAGCCAAATGGCTCAGGAGATAAATCTATTGCTATACAAGCCTGACAACTTGAGTTCAATCCATGAAACCAACAATGGAAAAAGAGGACTGTCCCCTGAAGGTTATCCTCTGACCTGTATATATGTGCAGTGGACATGTGCATGCACATGCAAACATATTCACACACACAAATAATTATAACAAATCAATTTTAAAGGTAACAAACACCTTCAGAATAAGCACTTTTGGATATCATAGTGACCCCATGATCAGGAGGCAAGATAATTTATTCATTGATGCTCTTTCTGAAACTATGCCTGATACCAAACTCTTTCTCAGTGGTTGCTACCCCCATATTTACTACCAGGAAAATACAGCCTGTTGTCTTCCATGTGTAGGCTTTTAAACTAAAAATTTTAGCATCAGGCCTCATTACACACTCTCCTTCACTAATGTGTACTGAGTAAATGCACTTCCTGGTAAGAGTACAGAAATCATATCCATGAGAAGAATCCCAAACACATAATACACAAACAATTGAGTATTTATTATATGATGTATATCTGCACTTTGCTAAGGCAGCTTGGTGGTTTTTATAGCATATTTGATGGTATACTGGCATGCACTGATGGCTAAACTCACCTTCTAAAAATGTCATTAAAATTCTCCAAACAAAAAAGAAAAGCTTAGATTTCTGAAGAAGTGGCATATAATGTTTGTTTATAAAGTTAATATAAATGTCAGTCACCTTTACAACAATCTACCCTGAAAATTTTTATGTCTCAAGATGATGCCAACCAAGTAGATTAGCAGAAATCAAATTTTTTGATGAAATCAGACTGGAGAGTAAAATTTGAGAAGGACATGGGTATTGACTGTACATTGCTTTTGAACCCCCAAAATCTGTAAAGAAAAATTTCACTGAGCTTTCCTAAAAACCAGAGTAAGGACACTTTAAAAGGATGATCTAAAATCCTGCATGGTGCTTCACCCCTAGTTCCATGACTGTAGAATTAGAAGTCAGAAGATTACTGTGAGTTGGAGTCCATCAGCACTACATCTACACCATCTGCACCACAGTATAGGACCCTATCTCAAAATCCCAAACTCTTAAAGAACTCTCCATAACATGGCTTTGAAACAGAAGAAATTAAATAATAGCTTTCTTTAAAAATGTGCACAATAGCTGGGCACCAGCCACTCAGGGAAGACTTGCCCAACTTGGCCACAGGCTCTGGCCACTGGGCAGGTCCCCTTCTAGCCCCACCGGGAGGTATACCCTTTTCCAAGCCCGCTGGCAGCCCCTGCAATCTCTGCGCCCTGCCCCCACGCCCATCTGCCCGAGACCGCAGCCACTTCCTGAGACTTAGAGACTGGCCCCAGCTGCCATCCTGCCCCAGACTTCCCTTCTGGACCAGAGGTGAGTATCCGGCTCCAACCAGGACCCCATCCCTGGGCACCAGCCACTCCGGAAAGACCTGCCCAACTTGGCCACAGGCTCTGGCCACCGGGTGGGTCCCCTTCTAGCCCCACCGGGAGGCATCCCCTTCTCCAAGCCCCCCGGCAGCCCCTGCAATCTCCGCGCCCTGACCCCATGCCCATCTGCCCAAGACCCCAGCCACTTCTTGAGACTTAGAGACCGGCCCCCAGCTCCCATCATGCCCCGGACTTCCCTTCTGGACCAGAGGGAGTTGGACAAGAGAACTCCTTTTTGGACAAGAGAGAGAGACTTCCTGAATCTGTCAGCTCTTTCTGAAACAAGTACACTGATAAGACCAACAAGGAACCACGAGGAGATGGGCAGATGTCAAGGCAGAAGTACATACAACAAAATGAAGAGCAATACAGCATCACCAGAACCTAGCCCCCCTCCAACATCTAGACCTGAACACCAAAAATTGGAAGAAGCAGAAGAAAGTAGCCTTATGAGTAACTTCATGAAGAAGGTAAAGGCTTGTGTAGAGGAAAAGACAAGAAAATTGGAAGAACGCTATAAACAACTAGAGGAAAGGGCAAACAAATTAGAAGAAAACAATAAAGCCCTCCAAGAAAACAATAAAGCCCTCCAAGAAAACAATAAACTCCTGGAAGAAAACAATAAAGTCCTACAAGGAAACAATAAAGCACTGAAAGAAAATCATGAAAAAGTAATGAAACAAACAAAGAAAACAGTCCAAGAACTGAAAAGGGAAATTGAAAAAATAAAGAAGACACAAGCAGAGGGAATGCTGGAAATAGAAAACCTGAGTAAAAGATCGGGAACTTCAGATGCAAGTATAACCAACAGAATGCAAGAGATGGAAGAGAGGATTTCTGGCATTGAAGACACAGTAGAAGAAATAGTTTCATCAGTTGAAGGAAACACTAAAGCCAACAAAGTCATGAACCAAAATGTCCAAGAAATTTGGGACACCATGAAAAGAACAAACCTACGAATTATAGGGATAGAAGAAGGTGAAGAATACCAACTCAAAGGCACAGAAAATATATTCAACAAAATTGTAGAAGAAAACTTTCCCAACTTAAAGAAGGAAATGCCTATGAAGATACAAGAAGCCTATAGAACACCAAACAGACTAGACCCCCCAAAAAAGTCCCCTTGACACATAATAATTAAACAACTAAATGTACAGAATAAAGAAAGAATATTAAGAGCAGTCAAGGAAAAAGGCCCAGTGACCTATAAAGGTAAACCCATCAGAATAACACCCGACTTCTCAATGGAGACTTTGAAAGCCAAAAGAACCTGGACAGATGTAATGGAGACACTAAGAGACCATGGATGTCAGCCCAGACTAATATACCCAGCAAAACTTTCAATCATCATAGACGGAAGGAACAAGACATTTGAAGACAAAGCCAGATTTAAACAATACCTATCCACAAACCCAGCCCTACAGAAAGCACTAGAAGGAAAATTCCAACCAAGGGAAGTCAGATACACACTCGAAAACACAGGCAATAGATAAAGCCACAACAGTAAACCCCAAAGAAGAGAAGTACACACACACTACCACCAAAAATAACAGGGATGAAGAATCACTGGTCATTAATATCCCTTAATATCAACGGACTTAATTCACCTATAAAAAGACATAGGCTTACAGAATGGACACGAAAGCAGGACCCATCTTTCTGCTGCATACAAGAAACACATCTCAAATTCAAAGACAGACACTACCTAAGAATAAAAGGCTGGGAAAAGACTTTCCAATCAAATGGTCTTAAGAAACAAGCGGGGGTAGCCATCCTGATATCCAACAAAATAGACTTCAAACTAAAATCAATCAAAAGAGATCAAGAAGGACATTACATCCTCATCACAGGAAAGATCCACCAAGATGAAGTTTCAATTCTGAACATATATGCCCCAAACACAAGGGCACCCACATATGTAAAAGAAACATTAGTAAAGCTTAAACCACATATAAAACCCCACACATTAATAGTGGGAAATCTCAACACCCCACTTTCACCACTGGACAGATCTCCCAAATCGAAACTTAACAGAGAAATAAAGGACTTAACTGATGGCATGACCCAATTGGACCTAATAGATATCTACAGAACATTCCATCCTAACAAGAAAGAATATACCTTCTTCTCAGCACCCCATGGAACTTTCTCTAAAATCGACCACATACTTGGCCACAAAGCAAATCTCAACAGATACAAAACAATCAGAATAACGTCCTGTGTTCTATCAGACCACCATGGTTTAAAGCTAGATTTCAACAACAACAAAAACTACAGAAAACCTACAATCTCATGTAAAGTTAATAATGCTCAACTGAATCACCAATGGAAGAAATAAAGAAAGAAATTAAAAACTTCCTAGAGATCAATGAAAATGAAGACACCACATACCCAAACTTATGGGACACTATGAAAGCAGTGTTAAGAGCGAAATTCATAGCACTAAATGCCCACATAAAGAAGTTGGAGAAATCCCACACTAGTGACTTAACAGCACACCTGAAAGCTCTAGAACAAGAAAAAGCAAAGTCTCCCAGGAAGAATAGACGCCAGGAAATTATCAAAGTGAGAGGTGAAATTAATAAATTAGAAACTAAGAGAATAATACAAAAAATTAATGAAACAAAGAGTTGGTTCTTTGAGAAAATCAACAAGATAGACAAGCCCTTATCCAAACTAACCAAAAGACAGAGAGAGAGAATCCAAATCAACAAAATCAGAAATGAAAAGGGGGACATAACAACACACATTGAGGAAATCCAGAGAATTATAAGGTCATATTTCAAAAACCTCAACTCCACAAAACTGGAAAACCTAAAAGAAATGGACATTTTTCTGGATAGATACCACATACCTAAGTTAAATCAAGACCAGATAAACTATTTAAATAGTCCAATAACCCCTAAGGAAATAGAAACAGTCATTAAAGTTCTCCCAACCAAAAAAAGCCCAGGACCAGATGGTTTCAGCGCAGAATTCTACCAGATCTTCAAAGAAGAGTTATTACCAATACTCTCTAAATTGTTCCACATAATAGAAACAGAAGGAACATTACCAAACTCCTTCTATGAGGCTACAATTACCCTGATTCCTAAAACAAACAAGGATGCAACAAAGAAAGAGAACTACAGACCGATCTCCCTCATGAACATTGATGCAAAAATACTCAATAAAATACTGGCAAACAGACTCCAAGAACACATCAGAACAATTATCCACCATGATCAAGTAGGCTTCATCCCAGGGATGCAAGTGTGGTTCAACATATAAAAGTCCATCAATGTAACACACCATATAAACAAACTCAAAGAAAAAACCACATGATCATCTCACTAGATGCAGAAAAGGCATTTGACAAAATCCAGCACCCCTTCATGATAAAAGTCTTGGAGCGATCAGGAATACAGGGAACATACCTAAACATAATGAAGGCAATATATAGCAAACCAACAGCCAACATCAAATTAAATGGAGAGAAACTCAAAGCAATTCCACTAAAATCAGGAACGAGACAAGGCTGTCCACTCTCCCCATACTTATTCAATATAGTACTTGAAGTTCTAGCCAGAGCAATAAGACAACATAAGGAGATTAAAGGGATTCAAATTGGAAAGGAAGAAGTCAAGCTTTCCCTATTTGCAGATGACATGTTAGTATACTTGAGTGACCCCAAAGATTCCACCCAGGAATTGATAAAGCTTATAAACACCTTCAACAACATAGCAGGATACAAGATCAACTCAAAAAAATCAGTAGCCCTCCTATATACAATGGACAAAGAAGCTGAGAAGGCAATTAGAGATACATCACCCTTTACAATAGCCACAAATGACATAAAATACCTTGGGGTAACACTAACCAAGCAAGTGAAGGACCTATATGATAAGAACTTTAAGTCCCTGAAAAAAGAAATTGAAGAAGATGTCAGAAAATGGAAAGAACTCCCATGCTCATGGATAGGCAGGGTTAACATAGTAAAAATGGCAATCTTACCAAAAGCAATTTACAGATTCAATGCAATCCCCATCAAAATACCAACACAATTCTTCACAGACCTGGAAAGAATAATACTCAACTTCATATGGAAAAACAAAAAACCCAGGATAGCTAAAAGAAACCTGCACAATAAAACAACTTCTGGAGGCATCACAATCCCTGACTTCAAGCTCTACTATAGAGCTACAGTAATAAAAACAGCTTGGTATTGGCATAAAAACCGACATGTGGACCAATGGAATCAAATTGAAGACCTTGACATTAACCCACACACCTATGGACATATAATTTTTGACAAAGAAGCCAAAAGTGTACAATGGAAAAAAGAAAGCATTTTCAACAAATGGTGCTGGCATAACTGGATATCAACATGTAGAAGGCTGCAAATAGTTCCATATCTGTCACCGTGCACAAAACTTAAGTCCAAGTGGATCAAAGACCTCAACATAAATCCAGCTACTCTGAACCTGCTAGAAGAGAAAGTAGGAAATAGTCTTGAATGCATTGCATAGGAGATCACTTCCTAAATATAACACCAGTAGCACAGACACTGAGAGAATCAATCAATCAATGGGACCTCTTGAAACTGAGAAGCTTTTGTAGACCAAAGGATACGGTCAACAAGGCAAAGCAACAGCCTACAGAATGGGAAAAGATCTTCACCAACCCCACATGTGACAGAGGACTGATATCCAGAATATATAAGGAACTCAAGAAATTAGACATCAAAACGACCAACAGTCCAATTGAGAAATGGGCTTTAGAAGTAAACAGAGAATTCTCAACAGAGGAAACCCAAATGGCTGAAAGACAGTTAAGGAATTGCTCACCATCCCTAATCATCAGGGAAATGCAAATCAAAACAACTCTGAGATACCACCTTAAGCCTGTCAGAGTGGCTAAGATCAAAAATCCTGAAGACACTTTATGCTGGAGAGGATGTGGAACTAGGGGAACTCTCCTCCACTGCTGGTGGGAATGCAAGCTTGTACAACCATTTTGGAAATCAATATGGCGCTTTCTTAGAAAATTGGGAATCAATCTCCCCCAAGATCCAGCTATACCACTCCTGGGCATATACCCAAGAAATGCTCAATCATACCACAAGAGCACTTGCTCAGCTATGTTCATATCAGCATTGTTTGTAATAGCCAAAACCTGGAAACAACCTAGATGCCCTTCAACTGAAGAATGGATAAATAAATTGTGGCACATATACACAATGGAATACTACTCAGCAGAGAAAAACAATGACATCATATGGTTTGTAGGCAAATGGATGGATCTAGAAAAAAATCATCCTGAGTGAGGTAACCCAGACTCAGAAAGACAAATATGGTATGTACTCACTCATAGGAAGATGCTAGATGTGGAACAAGGATGACTGGACTGCTACTCACATCACCAGTGAGGCTACCTGGAAAACGGTACCCCAAAAAAAGACACGGAGAAATGGATGAGATCTACATGAACAGCCTGGTCATGAGTGGGAACAATGAAGGGTGACGGTTGAGGGAAAGAGAGTGGGAGATCCTAGCTGGATCAAGAAAAGAGAGGGAGAACAAGGAATAGGAAACCATGGTAAATGAAGACCACATGAGAAGGTGAGAAGGGGAGGAAGCAGAGAGCTAGGGAGGCCCACGGAGATCCACAAAGATACCCCCACAAAAGACTGCTGGCAATGGTCACGAGACGGCAGGAACTGACCTACTCTGGTGATGGGATGGCCAGACACCCTGATAGTTATGCCATAAACCCCATCCAAGGACTGAGGAATCTGAATGCAGACTTCCACGGCTGGGCCCCTGGTGGATCACGGGGAGTCTAATTAGTGAGAATGAAGAGGGTTTATATGAGCAAGATTTGTTGAAGCCAAGGTTGGATAAAGCACCGGGACAAATAACCAAATGAATGGAAGCACAGGATCTATGAACCAAAGGCTGAGGGGCCCCCAACTGGATCAGGCCCCCTGAATGTGTGAGACAGTCATTTGGCTTGATCTGTTTGGGAGGCAGCTGTGCATTGGTGCCAGGTCCTGGGCTCGTTGCATGAGTTGGCTGTTTGAATCCTGGGACTTATGCAGGGACACTTGGCTCAGTCTGGGAGGGGGGGAATGGACCTGCCTGGACTGAGTCTACCAGGTCGACCCCGGTCCTCGGGGGAGACCTTGATCTGGAGGAGGTGGGAATGGGGGGTGGGCTGGGGGGAGGGTGGCGAGAGGGGGAGAACAGAGGAATCTGTGGCTATTATGTTGAACTGAATGGTGTTATAAAATAATAATAAAAAATGTGCACAATATCCATGAAGAGGTAAAAAAAAAATCAGCAACCACTGAAATTAAATATTTCTGAAAAGGAAACGGCCCTGATATAAATACAGGAAATATTGAAAGCTATCTTAATATAACCATCACCAACTGGGGCCTAAGACAATAAAGTCTCTTCCTGCATTCCTCCATACTCACCTGCACCAGGACCACATATGGCTCCTGGGAAATTACCATCAGCTCCCTATACATTTCTCTTAGTTGTTTGCTGTTTTGGACCATCATGGCTTCATTTGTCCTGAGTTTCTTTAAAACACACTGGCTTTCAATTCACATAGACTTGATGTGTTGCACTTCCTCTTCACAGAGGAGTGGGTGCAGTTTTGTACACTATGTCCTGATCATTTGTTCCCGTAGAGTCAGGTAGTCCTGTACAAAAAGGACATTCTCAACCATATTTGCAAAGTGGTTTTGACCGCCTCCGTTGCATCCTCCTATGCTTACATTTCACAAATGACTTCTAGAATTCTGCTACAGAGACTCTGGTTGACTGTCTCCATTTTTCAGAAAATGTAAATTCCTTGGTTTCATTTATTTCTTCTTTATTAAATATACAAGGAAACAGACACTAAGCATGTTCACCCATCTTAGAGATGCAAAGGAGCCTGAAGAAAAGGTATTTATTCATAATTCATAAGTTCAAAAAGATATGAAACTCTACATGTAGTAATTAGAATTCATGGTGTAGTCTAATGCAGTGTGCTCAACTGTCAGCAATTTACTCATTATTCCCCAGACTCTTCTGCCACAGCTAGACCATTCTTTCCATGAGCAGAGATATATTATACACACAGAATTAGAGGCCAGCAACATATTTTCCAAGCATCATATCCCATGCCTTATATTCAAATCTTGAATGACAAATTTTGAAAAATATCTGCTTAGACGAAATTTTAATCATGGTTCTCATACTCACCATCCACAGAGTTGTCATTCTGTTCTCTGCCTCTAAATTCTCTTGATTTTCTTGGATCTTCTCCCATAAAAATGCCATTTGCTTTACAATTCTTTCCTGTAAAAAACAATAAATATCAACTTTTGATAAATAGTACTGATGGACAGATCTTGGACACTAAATACAATTACTTTAGTAGGAGTAGAAGGATCACAATATTCTTTCTTTTCTTACTTTTGGTAACAATGAATTTTAGATTTCGGAACACAGAAATAGAAAATATAGCCTGTCCCTTTGTTCTGGTATAGTCAATAATAATCATGGCTAATGTCTGGGTAATTTGTATAAAACTGTGATTCCCAGATGCTTCTCTCTAGTTGAGTCCAATGTACATTTTCTAATTTAGTCTCCAGTCATAGACACTTTTAAAAGATATGAATTTAGTATTGCAATTTCCAGTGACCTGGGCATAATGTATCATAAATACAAATGATCTTTTCACTCATGGGTCTTCCAAGGGATGCTTAAACTTATAGTCACCTTTACTTCATTAGATGTTAATAGAGTGCCACCATTCTGAAAACAGTGGCTTTGTCATAATGAGGACCAGCATATTCCTGTGGTATCCTAAGCCTACCTCTCTCCAGCTTCCAAGTTCTCTCAGAAGCATCACTTACCATTTGACTCTCAGCAGCTACTTCAATGGGACAGTGTCTGTGTCCTCTGTGCTCATGGGAGTTAGAACAGAGTGGACAGAGGAAGATCCTGTTCTCAGCACAGAAGATCCTCTTAGTATCCTCGTGGGTCACACACTTATGCTCCTCAGAGCTCAGGTCCTTCATGAGGCTGGCTTTTCTGACAATGGACACCAGTTTCTTCAGAAAAATGTTGGTTCTCAAGTCCTTCTGTAATGGTTCCCTACACATAAGGCATTGGACAGGAAGTTGGATGTCTTCCCTGGAAAAGTGGAGGCAGGCTCGACAGAAGCTGTGGCCACAGCTTATGGTGACTGGGTCTGTCAGGCAGCTCAGGCAGATGAAGCACGTGAGTTCTTTCTGGAAGGCTTGTGAGATGTCTGACTCCATTTCTCTAAAAGAAGAAAAGCAGAATTATTATTATTGGACCCCATAGAAGCTAGACACTGCCCAAAATTTCCTTCAAGTTGTGATTCAATCTGTATATTGCAAAATATTCTTTATTTTTTGGTGACCAAAAATCAAGATATGTATAGAATTTCAGTTTGTGATCTTTCCTGTTTCACCCTTCTTAACAGAAGTACACATTGATCTGATGGACTTCTGATTCCTACCACCTGCATCTTCTTTGGAGACTTCATTCAAATTAGAACCTTGGTGCTTGGACTGAGACAGGCTTCCCCAGTGCTTATGGAAAAAAAATATACACTGTGGAGTGATCAGACTCCTTCATGTCCACATCTTGGCCTTTCACTACAGACAGAGGTATATCAAATACATCCTTCTTTGTTTTCTATCCAAGAAAACACTCCCTACTTCACATGGTGTGGGGCATTTACCCACCAACTGCAAAGCTCCCCAGAGTTTTCTTGAGTGTGAGCAGCAGGAAATATTAGACAGAAGGATTTTTTGCAGAGAATCTTGTGGAGATAAACAGAAAATAAAGGATAGCCTGGAGGAAAATAAAGGAAGGCCTGGAACCTTTTGCAATGGGCCCGATTGTCTCTGCCCCAGGGTATTTATAGAGATGCCAAGGGGTGGAGCAAAAGACCCCCCCCAGCACAGCCAAGTGCAGACCATCTCAGACACATGCACTCAAGCCCATGGTCCTAATCATCCTCTATGTGGACCTTCTGGGTAAAGCCACAAGGAACCTGAAAACGGGCTCCCACAACATGGTCCCTATTAAATGCTTTGCTTGGTTTCTGATTTTAGCATCTTAGTCATTCACATCCTACTGTTCGGCCCCTTGACTCTTGAAGGCAATAGTAGTTACTTGTCTTCTTTCTGCTGGGAATACCTAAAGAGAATAAGAATTATGGTGGCTCATAATTCAAGGATATTGATTATCATGGTGAAGAAAAAATGGCAGCAGGAGTTTGAGATAACTGGTAACATTGCATCCAAAATCAGCAAGCAGAAAGCAAGGAACACTTTCTGCTCAGCTCCTGTTCCCTTTTATCCTCAGTTTGAGAACTTAACCCATGGAATGATCAAGTGATCTCATAATCATTTAGTGTGAATGTTTCCAAGTGTAGTCATTCTCCTCCAAATAATCCTCTACAGACACCCCCAGAGGTTTCCATGTCTTCCCTAAATCCTATCGAGTTGAATTCTAGAGTACTCTCTGTGGAAATTTGTTTGTTTACCAAAGATAAAGTTCCTAGCTTCAGTTTATGGGATGAACCTGAGGCATAAAGGAAGCTCTCATGACTATATTTAATCAACAGGTGCTCATTGCCCTTCTCTATGAACATCTACACAAATAAAGAATCTTGATTTGACTGAGATAAACATTCCCCAAATAACTTAAGTTTCTGGGGTCTGAAGCAAATGGAGTCAATGGCTTTAGCTGGTGACCCTATTTACCTGGAAAACAATACTATTACTCATTGTCAAGATTATTTTAGAAAAGTGATGGAGCCTCCAATGCTAACTTTCTTAACTTATCTGATGGCCCTCATTTGCTATTTTTCTGTACATTAGATACTTCATTCCAAAATAATTTATGAGTTCACAGAAATAATGAAAACTTAACACAGAATTAAAAAACTATACCATATTATAAACAGAATCTACTTTCCTGAATAGGATAGTGTGACTAGTTTTCTCTGATTTAATCACATGTATACTTCCAAACTAGTAAATCATCAATCTATTCAGAGAGAGACTGTGAATGAATAAACTAAAATTATCTGTAGCTGTAACTCACAGTATATTTACAAAGAAAGATGACAAAATGGTAGTAGAATCTCTTTTGATAAATAGCCAAATTTTAAGCATTTTTAAGCAGAAACCTCAGTTTGGTAATAAATTAAAAATAGGAAATTTCAACCTCTTTCCACCATAAACTGTGTATCCACCCAAGAAATAATCTATGGCTCAGCAGTGTTTAGTTGAGACACAGCAATATTAGCTCAGCTCTGGGGTATGATCCTCAATGAGTGGAGGAGACAGATCTAGCATCTAGGAGCCAGAAGATATGGAGACTCATTCTGTCTGATCTAGAGAAGAATGAACCTGGCTGGCCCCTGGACTGTCCTTATATACTCTCTAAAGACCACACCCACTTCCTCCCATGTTGCTTTTACTAATGCTTGCTGTAGGTGAGCTCCTGTAAATAGCAGTAGTCTAAATGGATGGAAGATTGAATTAACTCTTTGTCCATTATCCACAATCAAAACTCCACAACAAGGTTTCCCGAGTTCCTGCTTAGCTGGGTGTGGTAGCTCACACCTTTAATCCTAGAGTCTTAGGGATTTGGCTGCTGAAGCAGGAGGAGTTTTATTTCAATGCCTTCCTTGGATATACAGTGAGAACTTTTCTAAAAAAAAAATAGAAATTTTGCTACAATATTTCACTGTTTCTAAATGATGGGCTTATATTTTTGATTTTCCTTTTGTAATTTCACAGTTAATGATATCAATCTGTGATTTTAGCAAATATCAACATTAAAAATGTCTCAATAATTCTTTAGAATTTTGTTCAACTCATTTTTACCATATTCACCTCAACTGCAATTTTTTTGAGATTTATTCCTTTCTCTACCCACTCAACTGTCTTTTCTTTTCTTTTTTCTTTTTTTTATAAATACATGGGCAAGCCAGGCAATGGTGACACATACCTTCAATCCTAGCATTCTGGAGGTAGAGGCAGGCACATCTCTGTAAGTTAGAGGCAAGCCTGGTCTACAAAGTGTTTTCAAAGATGTTCTCCAAAGATATACAGAGAAGTTAGGTCTCGAAAAAAACAAAAACAAAGAAAAATATATTTGATTGACTAAACCCAAGAGTCTCAATTTTTTTGTGAGAGAATTTTCTTTTCTTTTTTTTTTCATTTTTAAATTTATTTATTAAATTTAATTTTACATATCAGCCACGGATTCCCTTGTTCTCCCCCTCCCACCCCCACACTCCCCTGCCCCAAACTCCACCTTACCCCCAGCCCATACCCCATTCCCATGTCCTCCAGGGCAGAGACTCCCCTGAGGATTGAGTTCAACCTGGTAGATTCAGTTCAGGCAGGTCCAGTCCCCTCCTCCCAGGCTGAGCCAAGTGTCCCTGTATAAGCCCCAGATTCCAAACTGCCAGTTCATGTACTGAGGACAGGACCTGGTCCCACTGTCTGGATGCCTCCCAAGCAGATCAAGCTAATCAACTGTCTTATTTATCTGAGGGCCTGATCCAGTTGGGGGCTCCTCAGCTATTGGTTCATAGTTCATGTGTGTCCTTTCCTTTGTGTATTTGTCCCTGTGCTTTTTCCAACCTTGGTCTCAACAATTCTCGCTCATACAAACCCTCCTCTTTCTCACCAGTTGGACTCCTGGAGCTTCACCTGGGGACTGACTGTGGATCTCTGTATCCAAATTCCTCAGTCCTTGGATGGGGTTTCTGGCATGACTATTAGGGCGTTTGGCCATCCCATCACCAGAGTAGGTCAGTTCCGGCTGTCTCTCGACCACTGCCATCAGTTTATTGTGGGGGTATCTTTGTGGATTTCTGTGGGCCTCTCTAGCACTTTGTTTCTTCCTTTTCTCATGTGGTCTTCATTTACCATGGTCTCCTATTCCTTGTTATCCCTCTCTGTTCTTGATCCAGCTGGGATCTCACGCTCCCACAGGCTGTCTTTCCCTTGACCCTCGGTCAATCATACCACAAGAGCACTTGCTCAGCTATGTTCATATCAGCATTGTTTGTAAAAGCCAAAACCTGGAAACAACCTAGATGCCCTTCAACTGAAGAATGGATAAATAAATTATGACACATATACACAATGGAATACTACTCAGCAGAGAAAAACAATGACATCCTGAGGTTTGCAGGCAAATGGATGGATCTAGAAAAAATCATCCTGAGTGAGGTAACCCAGACTCAGAAAGACAAACATGGTATGTGCTCACTCATAGGAGGATACTAGAGGTGGAACAAGGATGACTGGACTACTACTCACAACACCAGGGAGGCTACCTGGAAAACAGGACCCCAAGAATGACACGAGGATCGCCCAATGATGGAGAATTGGCTGAGATCTACATGAACAACCTGGACATGAGTGGGAGAGAATTTCTTGATTGAATCATTTGAAGTGGGAATCCTCACCTAAACCCAGATGTTTTTAAGGTGTGAGACTCCACCTTAAATCTTAGCTGGCGGCAGTCTATGTAAAAGGACATGGAAGAAGAAAATGCTCTAATCTTTGCTCTTTGTCTTCTTGCTCTCACTCTCACTGGCAAGTTCATCCCTTCTCTGGTATAAAACCAATATTTTGGGGGGATTCCAAAGGAGACTGAAGACCAGCTGATACATCCAGCCTTATAGACTGAACAAAATCAGGTCTGTCTCTCTGCCTCTCTGTCTCTCCCTCTCTCTCTCTCTCTCTCTCTCTCTCTCTCTCTCTCTCTCTCTCTCTCTCTCTCTCTCTCTCTCTCTCTGTCTCTCTCTGTATGTATGCCCATATTCATTTAGTTTTGTTCCTCAAGATTCAGGGTAATTGCTATACTTATCTCTTGGGTTTTAGTTAACTCCACGTGTAGACAAATTGACAACCAGGAATAGCCATCAGAAGGGCTGACCACTTTGTGTTGGATGATCAGTTAGGGCGCTCATCTCTAATAGAGCCTAATTCTTTTTTTTAAGATTCATTTGTTTATTATGTATACAGAAGAGGGTGACAGATCTCATTACAGATGGTTATGAGCCACCTTGCAGGTGCTGGGATTTGAACTCAGAACCTCTGGAGGAGCAGTTGGTGCTCTTCACCTCTGAACCATCACTCCAGCCCTGAGCCTAATTCTTCTTCTAGGGATGGGACTCACAATATTTCCCACATTCATACCAACATATTCATTGTTCTGGTCTTGTTTATGCAGCCATTTCTAGGAGAGAATGTTTCACATCATACTTCCTGGTATTCTGGCTCTCACTGTCTTTCTGACCCCTCTTCCAAAATATTTCTGGAGTCATTGATGTAGGATATAGAGGTATCTGTTAGAGTTTAGATCCCCATTATCTCTGGATATTTACATTCTGTCCAGCTGTGGTATTCTGTGAGTCTGCCTGTATGGCTGATCGATTCTTTTTTATGTTCTTGTAAATAAGCATGACTAGGTCTTTCTTACTTGATCTGAAATCTAATGTATTATTCAGGTTAATAGTAAAGTAGATCAAGGATAAATTGTTTTATGGACTGTGAGATCAAGGCAAAGATAGGAATAACTACAAAGAGGACTGGCAAGAAAAATTGTGCTTAGTATTATTTGCCATGCAAGTTGTCAACATTGAGATGTGTTTAGTATTTAGAGAGCACAAGGAACCATAATGGGTATCTTAACACAGCTTCCAAGGAGTGTGTAAAATGATGACAAGAAAGATGATAATATTACATGTAACTTACCCATAAATACTGGCTGAGGGAAATGGAGTTGTCAGACTGGTGGAGATATTCTGTATGTAAAGTTTATTCAAGTCTTCTAGCTATAAATAGGGTTCACATAAGAATTATTCCTGAGTTAGCAGGAATCCTATTAATGGAGTCATGACCTGTGCTATCATTCATGCTATAGTGTCTATGTAGCATCATCCTGGTGTTTGAATTAAAATCACTACAGTAACAGGTGTTACCTGATAGGAGAACAGGGGATGGAGCCTCTTGCTTCCCCTTAGGCAATTTTCTTTTTCAGATTGGAAACCCTTACTGCCAGTTGAAACCATTTAGACTCTGCCTTTGTGAATACTATGGCAAAAGAAATTGGATGATTTGGTTCATTTAAGGAAATCTTGGGGCATGAACTAAGCTTTATGTGGTGCTCCTTGATCTTGTCTTTGGTGGGCTCAGGATTAGGGAGGGAGGCTACAGGATATAGGCATCCTGAAGTGAAGGTTTATGTTTTCCTCCTTTGGGAGATCTCTGTTTAGATCTATGCTCCTTTTTTAACTGGGTTGATTGTTTTCTTGATATCCAGTTTTTTGTTTTATTTTTTGTTTGTTTGTTTGTTTTTAGTTCTTAATAGGTTTTTTTATATTAGCCCTTTATTGGTTGTGTAGTAGTTAAACTTTTCCTGTGTTGTAGGCTGCCACTTTGTCCCAATGATGTATGTTATGCCAAACAGAAACTTTTCTGTTCCATAAGGTCCTGTTTATTAATTCTTGTTCTTATTGTCTGTGCCATTGGTGTTCTGTTCAGAAAATCTTTTCCTGTTCCAGTGAGTTCAAGGCTAACCCCCGCTTTCTCTTCTACCATATTCAATGTATCTGGCTGAGGTCTTTGATCTATTTAGAGTTGAGTTCTACACAGGGTGATAAACATTGGTAATTTGGAGTCTTCTACATGAGGCTATCCAGGCTGACCAGGTAAATCTGGTAAAGATGTTGTGTTCATTTTAATATGTATTTTTGCCTTTTTTAAGAATAAAAATCAGGTGTATATTGTCTGTAAGTTTAGAAATTTATGTGTAGATCTTCAATTTTTTCGATTGATCAATGTGTCTATTTTTATGCCAACACCAAACATTTTATTACTATAGCTCTGTAACATAATTTGCAAACAATGATAGTGATATATCCAAACGTTCTTTTGTTGTTCATGGCTGTTTTAGTTTTCCTAAGATATTTACTTTTTTGTGTGTACTTGTGTTTTTTCGTTTGTTTGGTTTGGTTTTTTTTTGTTTTGTTTTGTTTTGTTTTTTGTTTTTGTATATCCATATGAATCTGTTAATTGTCCTTTCTAGATCTCTAAAGAATTGTTGGCCTGGCAACAACCTAGATGCCCTTCAACTGAAGAATGGATTAAGAAAATGTGGTACATATACACAATGGCATACTACTCAGCAGAGAAAAACAATGGCATCATGAAATTTGCAGGCAAATGGATAAAACTAGAAAATGTCATCCTGATTGAGGTAACTCAGGCTCAGAAGGACAAATATGGTATGTACCCACACATAAGTAGATTCTAGGATAATCAGACAACAACCCACAACTCCAGAGAAGCTAGCTAACAAGGAAGACCCAAAGAGGGATGCATGGTTCACCCTGGGAAGGGGAAATAGATGAGATTTCCATGAGTAAATTGGGGATAAAAGATGGACAATGGAGGGTATGGGATGTGGGATGAGAACATAAGGGAATGGGATGGTTGAACTGGAACAAGGATGGAGGGGAGAAGCAATGAAAGAGATACCATGTTAGAGGAATGGGGATAGAGAAAAACCTGATACTTGGGAATTTGCCACTAATTCCTAAGAATGAACCCAGCTTGGACTACTAGAATTAGTGGAGGGCATGCCTGAACTGAACAGGCTTACCCCAGTGATCAGACCAGTGAATACCCTAACTGTCATCACAGAGCGTCTCTCCACGGACTGGTGGAAGCAGATGTAGAGATCCACAGCCAAGCATCAGACAGAACTCCAGGACTCTAGTCAAAGAGAGAGAAGAAGGATTCTATGAGTAAGTACATCAGGATCATAATGGGAAAACCTGTAGAGATGAGCAAACCAAACTATTGGGAACTTATGAAAGTTGGATCAATTACATTGGAGCTACAGATGTGTAGCTTGGTCTATTGGGGGGGGCACTGGCAGTAGGATGAGCCTACTACCTATGATGGGACACTTTGTGCAGCCTTGAGTCAGGGAGAAGGGCTTGGACTTGCCTCTGTTGGATGTGCCTCCCCATGGGAGGCCTTGCTTTCTTGTGGGGGAGAAACAGGATTGGGGTGGCAGGGGGAGTCTGAGGGAGTGGGAGGAAGAAAGAGGGGAATCTTCGGTGTGTAAAATGAATGAAAAATAATTCTTAATAAAAAAAAAACAGAATTGTGGGACAGCAATGGATTTTCATTCCTCTAATCTTAGCACTCCAGAGGCAGAGTGGACAGATTCTGTGAGTCTGAGGTCTGTGATCTATAGTTCAAGTTCTAGAACAGACAAGGCCATAGAGAGAAACCCAGTCTTATTTTTTTTCAGGTTCAGTCTATTTGGTATTCTGTAAGCTTCTTGCATGTTCATAGGCATTTCTTTCTTTAGCTTGGGAAAGATTTCTACTATGATATTTTTAATACATTCTCTGTGGCTTTAAGTTGGTATTCTTCTCCTTCTATCACTATTATTGTTAGGTTTGGTCATTTCATGGTGTCCCAGATTTCCTGGGTGTTTCATGTTATGACTTGTTGGCTTTAATGTTTTCTATGACTGATGAAAATTGTATTTTCAACTCCTGAGTTTTTCTCCTCCATCTCTTACATTCTGGTGATCATGCTTGCATCCATATTTCCTGTTCCTTTACTCAGATTTTCTATTTTCAGCATTTCCTCTGTTTGTGTCTTCTTTATTGCCTCTATTGCAGTTTTCAAGTCTTTAACTGTTTTATTTCACCTGTTTGGTTACTTTTTCTTGGTTTTGTTGGCTTTCTTTAGGGGATTTATTGATTTCTTCCAATTTTTGTTTGTGTTTTTCTTGAGTTCTTTAAGGTTTTTTTTATTTCCTCTTTAAAGTCTTCTATCATCTTCTTAAAGTCAATTTTAAGGTCAATTTCTTCTGCTTCTTCTGTGTTGAGATTTTGAGGTCTTCCTGATGTAGAACCACTAGGTTCTGGTGGTGCCATACTGCTCTTTGTGTTGTTGAATGTATTTTTGCACTGGGGTCTACCCATCTCTTCCTCCAATGAGTGTAAATGATGTTTCTTGCTTTGGGGATGATTGTTGTTAATCATTCCAAAGAAATTAGTGCAAGCCCTTTGCTTTTTTTTGTTCATTTTCTGCCCATAATGAGGAAATTTCAGCTTTATTAAAGAGTGCCACAATCTCTGCTCGGTCTATGCTTTCAATTGACAAAGTCTCAGTCTTCTTTTAGAATTAATTTAGATCTTTTAGAATCAATTTAGAATCAACCTAGATGCCCTTCAACTGAAGAATGGATAAATAAAATGTGGTACATATACACAATGGAATACTACTCAGCAGAGAAAAACAAAGACATCATGAGGTTTGCAGGCAAATGGATGGATCTAGAAAAAAATCATCCTGAATGAGGTAACCCAGACTCAGAAAGACAAACATGATATATACTCACTCATAGGAGGATACTAGATGTGGAACAAGGATGACTGGACTGCTACTCACAACACCAGGGAGGCTACCTGGAAAACAGGACCCCAAGAAAGACACAGGCATTGCCCAGTGATGGAGAAATGGATGAGATCTGCATGAACAGCCTGGACATGAGTGGGGGCAATAAAGGGTGAGGGCCGAGGGAAAGAGAGCCTATGGGAGCGTGAGATCCCAGCTGCATCAAGAACAGAGAGGGAGAACAAGGAATAAGAGGCCATGCTAAATGAAGACCACATGAGAATAGGAAGAAGCAAAGTGCTAGAGGGGCCCACAGAAATCCACAAAGATACCCCCACAATAGACTGCTGGCAATTGTTGAGAGACAGCCTGAACTCTGGTGATGGATTGGCCAAACACCCTAATTGTCGTGCTAGAAACCCCATCCAATGACTGAGGGATCTGGATGCAGAGATCCACAGCTAGGTCCCAGGTGGAGCTCCCAGAGTACAATTAGCAAGAAAGAGGAGGGTTTATATGAGCGAGAATTGGTGAGACCAAGGTTGGATAAAGCACAGGAACAAAGAGCCAAACAAATGGAAACACATGAACTATGAACCAATGGCTGAGGGGCCCCCAACTGGATCAGGCCCTCTGAATGGGTAAGACAGTTGATTGGCTTGATCTGTTTGGGAGGCAACCAGGCAATGGGACCGGGTCCTGTGCTCATTACATGAGTTAGCTGTTTGAAACCTGGGGCTTATGCAGGGTCGCTAGGCTCAGCCTTGGAGGAGGAGACTGGACCTGCCTGGACTGCGTCTACCAGGTTGATCTCAGTCCTCGGGGGAGGCTTTGCCCTGGAGGAGGTGGGAATTGGGGGTGGACTGGGGGAAGGGGAGGGGGACAGGAGGGGGTAGAACAAGGGAATCCATGGCTGATATGTAGAACTGAATTGTATTGTAAAATAAAATAAAAATTTAAAAAATAGAATCAATTTAGAAACCTTTCCTACATAGGTATTTAATTCTTTTAACTCTGTTTCTGTTGCAAAAAATATCCATTCTAAAATATTATCATCTCTCTGCAAAGGGATTCCTGTTGAAGAAATTGTGGAAGGTATTATGACCAGAATACAACCAAATTCTGCATCCAAGCAATCCACATGTGCATCCTGTAGTTTCTTTTATAAGCCAATTCTCTTTCAGCTTCAGCTGATAAGTTTTTGGACTATTTAAGTCTTTGTCACCTTGTAAAGTTTGAAATAAATTACTTAGTTCTTGAATTTTTAATGATTGAGGGCCATAACCCAGCAATTTTTGAAAACTTTTATGAGTTCGTAATTGGTCTAGATTACCTCACTCAGTATGGTATTTTTCTAGTTCCATCCATCTACCTGGAAATCTCATGATTGCATCTATTTAATGGAGGAGTAATATTTCATTGTGTGAGTGTGCCATACTTTTTAATCCATTCATGTGTTGATTGACATCTAACTTGTTCCAATTTCTGGCTAGTATGAATAAAGCAGCAATGAACATGTTTTAACAAGTGTCTCTGTAGTAGATCCTTCTTCAAAGGCTTCTCCTGGCCTCTCATGCTCCCAAGCCTAAGCTGTTCTCCATGACCTCTTCATGCCTTCACAACCAGTACCCCTTACACTACCAAGTTTGGCTAACAGCAAGAGTACAAGCTCAGGTCTTCTGAAACACAGCTTTTGTGGGCTGACCCTGAGGAAACACTTATCAGAAGACATCACCTAGATGATGCTGGTCTCTTTCTTAATCATATCTGATTTCTTCAGCCAAGATGACCAGCATCCATTTACCCAGCAAAGCAAGGATTTTACTTTAGTGGTTCTGGTCTGTGGTGAATCACAGGTGATTCCAGCTCCAGCTGACAAGACATCACAGGTTCTTTACACAAAAGGCCTCATAGACTCTTTCCTTCCCTCTGAAACTTCACAACACAGGTCTCCATCATCTCAACATTTTTACCTTCCAAAGTCCTATAGAACAGCACATTGGGCACTCAACACTCAATGACTTTTCTAGTGCAAAGGTACCAAATTCTTCCACCATTCTCTCCAAGACAACATGGTCTGGTCTGTTAGAGCTCAACCCCACAATCCTGGTACTAAATTGTTCTATTAATAGTACTATTGCTGTGATGAAATACCTTGACAAAAGCAATCTGGGGAGAAAAGTATTTATGGTGATATTTTATTTGTACTGAAATGTGATTTCATTGCATGTTAATAAATAATGTTGCCTGGGGGTCAGAGCTAATAGCAAGCCATGGTAGAAGTCTGGCAGTGGTAGCACATGCCCTTAATTTTGATCACATGACGGGCAGAACTCTGTTTGTTCAAGGATACAATCAACATGGAGACACACACCTTTAATCTTAATACCAAACATAGAAGACCTAGACATCTGCATAGATGGGCAGTGACAAGGAGGTCATGTGGTTGGGTTTACAACCAATGAGAAGGCAGAACAGAAAGTCTATAAAAAGACAGATATACAAGAAGTATCTCTTGCTGAGTGTAAGGACAGTGGCAACAGTGAAGGGTAAGAGAGGGTTTTTAGCTCTTAGCTATTACTCTGACATCTTGGGCTTTTAACTAAGCATTTTGCTTTGTGTTTCTTATTTAAAAAGACTGTTCATCTACAAGTGTTTATTTGGCTTATACTTCCATATCATTCATTGTTCATCATTAAAGGAAGCTAGGACAGGAACTCTTACAGGGCAGGAACCTTGAAGCAGGAGCCTTGGAGGAATACTACTTACTCAATTACACCCTGTGGCTTGCTAATACTACTTTCTCATTGAACCCACCACCAGCAGCCCTGGAAAATCCTGCCAACAGTAATCTGCCGTGCTCCATCATCAACAACTAAGTAAGAAAATGCTCTACAGGCTTGCACAGAGTCCATGGTCGTGGATGCATTTTCACAACTCGAGTTCCTTTCTCTCAGATGACTGTAGCCTGTTTCAAGCTGACTTAAAATTAATAAGTATGATACATATCTGTGCTCCTGCATGGCACCAATAAGATAGTAAAATATTATATGCATAGATATGTATATATAACAGACATATATAAACAGCTACATGAATTTTTTGTGGTGCTAGAATCCAACTGAAGGTCCTGAGCATACTTAAAAAGGGCTCTAGGACCAAACTAAAGCTTTAGTCCTAATTAGTAATTCTGACAAATTTGCAAAAACAAACAAGACAAAACCACTTTGAAAGGATGTTATCTTGATATAACATGTGGACCACAGATGAAAAGGAAACATAGTCAACCATCTTTTTCATGTAATAGTATTTTAATATTTAATAGCAATAAATGAGGTAACAGAGCAAATACTTTAAAAATACCAAAGTACTAGATTACATCTTCCTATGACCAAGTGTAGCCAGTGAGGAAGAAAGGCTTGACCTGATAATTAAAGGTACCAGGGGGGTACCTGTATATGAGAGAATTCCGAGCAACATTCAGGAAACTTAAACTTCCATCCACACAATCAAGGAGCACCCCAACTCGACCTATTGGCTTCTTTATATAGTGCTGTAATACTGGGCACGTGGTGAGGAGACTATAATGACTACCCTCCTTCACACACACAAGAAGAAATGCACCTTCATAGTCAGTCAGTTGGTTTCTGTTCCTTAACCAGGAATCCTTACAGAACCCCACAGCCCACTCCCAAGTGTCCTTCAAATCCAGTTCCCAGTAATATCTCCCAGAAGTGAAGGAGTTCTTTGATCTCCAGGAAGCAAAATAGCATCCAGCAGAATCTGCATGTGTATCTTTATGGTGAGGTCGAAAGATAAATCTTCTCATGGCATTAAATATGTTCATTTTGTGATGGAATACGATTGTATTTTCAAAGAAAATGTGAACTGTTGGAAGAATCAACATTTTAGTTAAAATGACCATTTACATTTCTCAGGTGAGAGAGGTCCATAGAGTCTTCTTGATATTAAAGAGTGAAGGCTAAGACTTGGAGTCATATACAAGGTGATGGATATTCACAAGAAACAGAATAGCAGCATTTTTTTTATGAAACTTTTTAAGTGCTGTAGAGGAGCTTGCCTCAGCCAAATTCTATCAGGTGACTTTTATTACACTGGGCAAAAGATGATGTGTGTATTGTAGCGAGGGCCAGAGCAAAGGCTGTGCTCGTGTGTCTACATCAAAAGTTATTACCAAGGTACAAGCAGTGATAACTTTCATATTAGTGTTTTTATTTGCATCTAACTGAGCATATTTATACTCAAGGAGAATCTAAATATACTCTAGAAGTGGATCCCTGAATGTATTGGTCCTCATTTAACCTTTGGTTCTTCTGATTTCTTTGCCTGTAAGGTTACAATTGACTTTTAGATCTACAAGGGGGATTTAGACACTGCCTCATATCTTTTCAATTTGTTTTATTTTCATTGCTCATGATACATGGCTTTGTCTGTTTAGTTATTTTATGATTTTTCTTTTCTGGTTCCTTTTGTGATAGGGTCTTGCTATTTATCCTTGACCTGCATGGAACTCACTATGTTGACCAGACTGTACTCAAAATCATTGGCAGTCCTCCTTTCTCTAGCTTTTTGATGTTGGGATTCTGAGTGTGCACCACTATATTCTGTGTATTTTTAACTATGGAGTTAACTGTAATGTAACAAATTAATTGCTAAAATGTTTAAAGTAAAATATTCAAATATATCCATCACTGGCTACATTAATTTGAATTAAACCGTTCTGAATTAATTTATAATTCCTTATGTCTCAGTGAACAAATGATACTCTTTTTAGCCAGTATCACATACACCATGATTTTGATATTCATTTATGTTTGGTTTTTTGTTGTTGTTTGTAAGATGACCACCTCATTAAATAAGATTACAATGTAACTTACCTAGACATATTACTGGGGAGTAAAATATTTGTGTTTGCAAAGGTTATCTCATTATTGAAGGGTACCTTTGGTCATGTTATCAGTGGAGACACTTACCCTGGAACTGTTTGTAACTTTCAGTCAGTCCAGTGATGGGTAGGGCATTGAGTTCTGGGTTCGTAGTCTGAGGCATGCTTAGCTGCATTGACTCACTCCTGCAAGGAAAAGAAAATATTGATCTGGCTGGCCCTAAAGATATTATCACAGTGATTAGGAAAAACCTCACTCCAAGTCCAGCCAAATGGCTCAGGGGATAAGTCCCTTGTTACACAAATTTAACAACTTGAGTTCAATCCCATGGTAGAAGGAAAGGACTGTCTCCTGAAAGATATCCTCTGACCTACACACATGTGCAATGGCACATGTGCATGTACATCCACAAACATTCACACACATAAGTATAACAAATCAAATAGAAGAATCCCAAACATATTAAACACCAACAATTGAGCATTTTCTATATAAAGCATATCTGTACTTTGCTAAGGGAGGTTCATCAATTTTATAGCATATTTCAGGGTATCCTGGGTTGCACTGATATCTAAACTCACCTTCTGAACATGTCGTCCAAACCCTGCAAACAAAACAAGAAAAAATTAGATATCTTAAGAAATGGCATACGTTTGTTTTCAAAATTCATGTAATTTTAGTCACCATCACATCTATCTACTGTTAAAACTTATATTTATGTCTCAAGATAATGCCAATGAAGAAGTTTAGCGGAATTTGAATTTTTGTTGAAATTAGACTGCAAGAGTAAAATTTGAGGACAAGGGTAGTGAACAAACATTGCATTTGAACCCCCACCTGTCTCAAAAGGTAACTTTCTCTGAGCTTTGCTACAAAGCACAGGGATACTTTAAGTAAGAGTACTTTAAATGAATAAGTTCACCTCTGCATGGTGCTTCACACCTATAATTCATGAATTACAGGGTTAGAGGCCTGAGCATTACTGTGAGTTGCAGGCCACCATCCACCAGAAAAGGACATTATGTAAACCTCGAAAATCCCAACCTCCCAAAGAACTCTCAAAAACAAAGCTTTCAAACATAAGATAATAAGACATAGGTCACTTTAAAATTGTGCACAATATTGAAGTAGAGGGGAAAAGAGTCTTGGAAAGAGCAACCACTGAATTTGGGTTCTCAGAGAAGCAAGGTACAAAAGCCAACAGTTACCACATATTCTTTAGGAAATCTACTGACATAATTTCAAAAAGCTTGTTCTTTCAAGATTGTCCCTGAAAAGGAAATCCCCTAACATAAATACAGGGGACATTGAAAGCTATCTTAGTATATCAATCACTAGTGTGGGCCTAAGACAATAAAGCCTCTTCCTACCCTCCTCCATGCTCACCTGCAGCAGGACCACATATGGCTCCTGGGACATTGCCATCAGCTCCTGATACATATCTCTTAGTTCTTTGTTCTTTTGGACCATCATGGCTTCACTTGCCCTGAGTTTCTCTAAAACACATTGGCCTTCATTTTTCATAGACTCGATGTGTTTCTCTTCCTCTTCACAGAGGAGTGGATGCAGTTTCCTATACTCTGTCCTGATCATTTCTTCCCGAAGAGTCAAGTAGTCCTGAACAAAAAGGGACATTCCAATAATATTTGCAAACAATTTATCCTCCTCTATTGCATCCTCCCATGCTTACATTTCACAAATGACTTCTATAACTTTGTACATAGACTGTGATTGACGGTCCCCACTTTTCAGAAAATGTAAATGCCCTTGGTTTCATTTATTTCTTCCTTATTAATTACACAGGCAAACAGACACTAAGCATTTTCACCTATATTAGAGATGCAGAGGTGCCTGAAGAAAAGGTATTGATTGATAATTTGTATGTTCACAAAGATATGAAACTCTGCATGTAGTAATTAGAATTCATGGTGTCGTCATAGAGTTTAATGCAGTGTGCTGAACTGTCAGCAATTCACTCATTATTCCCAGACTCTTCTGCCACAGCCAGACAATTCATTCTACATATAGTTATACTAACACTGGGAATTAGAGGCTAGCATTACATGTACTCCTAATATCATATCCAATGCCTTATACTCAAATCTTAATTGATGAATTTTGAAAAATATCTGCTTCAACCAGATTTTAAGCTTGAATCTCATACTCACCATCCACAGAGTTATCATTCTGTTCTCTGCCTTTATATTCTCTTGATTTTCTTGAATCTTCTCCCATAAACATGTCATTTGCTCTAGAAGTCTTTGCTGTAAAAAAACAATAAATATCAACTTTTGATAAATAATACTGATAGACATACTCTTGGGCATTTGATACAATTACTTTAGTGGGAGTAGAAGAATCACAATATTAATTTTTTTCTTTTTTCACTATGAATGTTAGATTTCAGAACGTAGAAATAGAAAGTATAGCATACCCTTTCTCTCAAGTATACTGCTTAGTAATTTTGATTAATGTCTGGGTACTATAGTGGGTAGCCATTCCAGTTTTGGTCTGGAAGTTCCAACCCCCATTGAGGTTTTGCTAACTATCACGCCCACAAGGCAGGGCCAAGGGAGGGACTGAAGACCCCAGATTGAGATCAGACATGACTGCTCTCTTGCTGCTGGGAGCCTAGATGCTAGAGGTGGATGGAGGAGAGTTCTCCAGAGAACATCGCCAGACTACTGCTGTGTCTTTCCCAAAACCCTCAACCTATGTATTCCTTCATTTTTTAAGTTACGCCATTAAATAAATCTCCTTTTAACTAAGTGGAGTGGCCTTAATAATTTCACCAATAGGGTAATTTGAATAAGATTGGGATTCCCAGATTCTTGGCTGTACCTGACTCCAATGTATTTTATTAATTTAGTCTCCAGTCATAGACAATTTTAAAATATATGAACTCAATATTGCTGTTTCCAGTGACCTAGGTATAATGCATCATAAAATACAAATGATCTTTTCACTAATGGGTCAAGACATATTTACATTTCTAGTCACCCTTTCTTTATTAGCTGTTATTAAAGTTACACCATTCTGAAAACAGTGGCTTTGTCATAATGAGGACCAGCATCTTCCTGTGGTTTCCTAAGCCTACCTCTCTCCAGCTTGCAAGTTCTCTCAGAAGCATCACTTACCATTTGATCCTCAGCAGCTGCTTCAGTGGGACAGTGTCTGTGTCCTCTGTGCTCATGAGTGTTAGAGCAGAGTTGACAGAGGAAGATCCTGTTCTCAGCACAGAAGATCCTCTTTGTTTCCATGTGAGTCACACACTTATGCTCCTCAGAGCTCAGGTCTTTCATGAGGCTGGCTTTTCTGGCAATGAACACCAGCTCCTTCAGAACAATGTTAGTTCTCAAGCCCTTCTTCTGGGCTGGTTCCCTGCAAATAGGACATTGGACAGGACATTCGATGTCTTCCCAGTAAAGGTGGAGGCAGGCTTGACAGAAGCTGTGACCACAGCTTATGGTGACTGGGTCTGTCAGGCAGCTCAGGCAGATGCAGCAGGTGAGTTCTTTCTGGAAGGCTTGTGAGATGTCTGACTCCATTTTTCTGAAGAAGGAAAAGCAGTATTGCTATTATTGGATCTCGGACAAAGAAGAGACTACACAAAATTTCCTTCAAGTTGTGATTCAATTCTATGTTTGTCAAAACAGGTTTTATTTTTGGGTGACCAAAAATCAACATTAGTATAGGATTGCAGTTGCTGATCTTTCCTGTTTCACTCTTCCTGACAGAAGCATGGATTCATCTAATGACCTTCTGTGTCCCACCACCTGCATCATTTTTGGAGATTCCATCCAAATTAGTACCTTGGTTCATGGTCTGAGACATGATCTCTCAGTTCTTATGAAAAAATTATACACTGTGGAGTGATCTAAATCCTTCACGTCCACATGTTGGCCTTTCACTACAGACATAGGTAGGTTAAACACACGCTTCTTTGTTGTCAATTCAAGAATGCACTTCCTATTTCACATGGTCCATTATAAATGATTTGTTTGATTTCTGATGTGATTGTCCTACTATTTTACATGACACTGTCCCACCCCTTGACACTTGAAGGCAATATTAGTTACTTATCTTCTTTTTGTTGAAAATATGTAATGAGAATAAGAATTATGTTGGTTCATAATTGAAGAATATTATTCATCATTGTGGGGATGAAATGATGTCAGGAGCTTGAGGTAGCTGGTCTCATGGCATCCAAAATCAGGAAGCAGAAACCAAGGAACACCACTTGCTGCTCAGCTACTGTTCCATTTTTTTTCCAGATTAAGACTTCAAACCATGGAATGGTCAAGTGATGTATGAGCATTTAGTGTGGATTTTTCCAAGTGTAGTGAATCTACACCAAATAATCCTTTAGACATCCCTAGACGTTTCCATGTCTTTCCTAAATCCTATTGAGTCCAATACTAAGGTACTCTCTGGGGAAACTTATTTGTTTACTAAAGATACAGTTCCTGGCTTGAGTTTATAGGATGAACATGAGGCATAAATTAGGTTCTCATGACTGTTCAGAATTGGCCATCTAATCAACAGGTGTCCATTGTCCTTCTCTTTAAACATCTACACAAATAAAGAATTTTGGTTTGACCAAGATAAACATCCCTCAAATGACTTAAGCTTCTGGGGTCTGTAGCAAATGGAGTCAATGATTTTAGTATTTAAATCAATAATAATACTGATACTCATTGTGAAGATTAGTTTAGAAAAGAGATGGAGACTCTAGTTCTGCCTTCTTTAACCTACCTAATCACTTCCATTTGGTATTTTTTTCTGTACATTGGATACTTCATTCCAAAATAATTCATGAGTTCACAGAAATAATGAAAACTGAACATAGAATTGAAAAATTGCACCAGATTATAATGAGAATCTACTTTTTTAAATACAATATTGTGTTTAGTTTTCTCTAATTTAATCACACATATACTTCCAACCAAATAAATCTGTCTATAGCAGGAATAGCCAGTTCTTCCAAGATGTAAACTATTATCAAGCATTATTTCACACTGTGATGTTTTCCTATAGTTTACAACAGAAAAATACTAAAATGTTTTCCTTTGGTAAATCATGAGTTTTCACTTTTATACACAATATTTATAGAATGTATCTCTAAATACTAGTAATTATCAATTTAATCTGAGCAATTATTTTTATATATTATCCATATAAAATTAATTTAGAGGTGTTGATCTTGCATATATGAAGTACATACAAAACTGCTCTAAAATATTTTTAAAATTTAGAGAAAGATCAAAGTTGAAAAGTAGAACATCAAAGAAAGACTATATATATATATATATATATATATATATATATATATATATATACTAAAATTTGCCTACAGCTGTAATTCACAGTATATTTATGAGGAAAGATGACCAAACAGGAGCAGAATCTCTTTTGATAAACAGCCAAATTTTAAGCAATTTTAAGCAGAAACCTTAGTTTGATAATAAATTAAAAATAAGAAATATCAATGACTTTCCAACTGTAAATTGTCCACTTACCCACAAATAGATTCTGGCCTCAGCAGTGTTTATTGGAAACACAACAATATTAGCTCAGCTCTGGGGTATGATCTTCAATGTGTGGAGGAGATATATCTAACAGTCTGAGAGCCAGAAGCTATGGAAACACACTCTGTCTGGTCTAGAGAAGAATGAAGCTGTCTGGCCCCTGGACTGTCCTTATATACTCTCTAAGGACCACGCCCTCTTCCTCCCATGTTGTGTTTACTAATGCTTGTTGTAGGTGAACTCCTGTAAATAGCAGTATTCTAAATAGATGGAAGATTGAATTAAATCTATGACCAGTATCCATAATTAAATCTGCACAACAAGGTTTCCTGAGTTCCTCCTTAACTGGGTGTGGTAGCTCACACCTTTAATCCTAGAGTCCTAGGGAATGGGCTGCTGAAGCAGAGGGAGTTTAGGTTCAATGCCTTCTTAGGATATACAATGAGAACTTGTCTAAAAAAATTCCTACAATATTTCACTGTTTCTAAATATTTCATGGTGTGCTCATATTTTTGATTTTCCTTTTGTAATTTCACAGCTAATGATATCAATCTGTGATTTTAGCAAATATCAATATTAAACATTTCTTTAAAATTCTTTAGAATTTTGGCCGGGCGGTGGTGGCGCACGCCTTTAATCCCAGCACTCGGGAGGCAGAGCCAGGCGGATCTCTATGAGTTCGAGGCCAGCCTGGGCTAACCAAGTGAGTTCCAGGAAAGGCGCAAGGCTACACAAGAGAAACCCTGTCTCGAAAAACCAAAAAAAAAAAAAAAAAAAAAAAAAAAAAAAAAAAAAAAAACCTTTGGGGCTGGAGAGATGGCTCAGAGGTTAAGAGCACTGGCTGCTCTTCCAGAGGTCCTAAGTTCAATTCCCAGCAACCACATGGTGGCTCACAACCATCTACAATTAGATATGGTGCCCTCTTCTGGCAGGCAGGCTGAACACTCATTGTATACATGATAAATAAATAAAATCTTTCTTTCTTTTTTTTTTTTTTTTTTTTTTTTTCGAGACAGGGTTTCTCTGTGTAGCTTTGCGCCTTTCCTGGAGCTCACTTGGAAGCCCAGGCTGGCCTCGAACTCACAGAGATCCGCCTGGCTCTGCCTCCCGAGTGCTGGGATTAAAGGCATGCGCCACCACCGCCCGGCCTAATAAATAAAATCTTAAAAAAAAAAAAACCCGGATGTTGGTGGCGCATGCCTTTAATCCCAGCACTCGGGAGGCAGAGCCAGGCGGATCTCTGTGAGTTCGAGGCCAGCCTGGGCTACCAAGTGAGCTCCAGGAAAGGCGCAAAGCTACACAGAGAAACCCTGTCTCGAAAAACCAAAAAAAAAAAAAAATTCTTTAGAATTTTGTTCAAATCATTTTCATCATATTCACCTCAACTGTGATTTCTTTGAGATTCACCCCACTCTCTACCCACTCAACTGTTTGTTCTTTTCTTTTTTCTTTTTAAATAAATACATTGTGAAGCCAGGCAGTGGTTGTACATACCTTCAATCCTAGCATTCTGGAGCCACAGGCAGGCAGATCTCTGTGAGTTAGAGGCTATCCTGGTCTACAAAATGTTTTCAAAGATGCGCTCTAAAGATACACAAAGAAACCAGGTTTTGAAAAAAAAATATTTGATTAACTAAAACCCAAGAGTCTTAGATTTTTCTTGTGAGGGAATTTTCTTGATTGAATCATTTGAAGTGGGATGCCCCATCTAAACTCAGATGTTTTGAAGTGTGAGAATCCACCTTAAATCTTAGCTGGTGGCAGCCTATATAAAGGACATGGAAGAAAACTCTCTCATCTTTGCTCTTTGTCTTCTTGCTCTCAATCTCACTGCCAAGTTCATCCTTTCACTGGTATAAGAGCCTATTTTGGGGGGCGGGGTGGGGAATTCCAAAGTTTACTGAAGACCAGCTCATACATCCATCCTTGTAGACTGAACCACTGCTCTCTCTGTCTCTGTCTCTGTCTCTGTCTCTGTCTGTCTCTCTGTCTCTCTCTGCATGTGTGCCCATATTCATTTAGTTTTGTTTCTCCAAATTCAGGGTAGTTGCTCCACTTATCTCTTGGGTTTTAGTTAACTCCACAAGTAATCAAATTGACAACAAGGAATAGCCATCAGCAGGGCTTACCACTTTGTGTATGGATGATCAGTAGGGAGCTCATCCCTAATAGAGCCTAATTCTTTGTCTAGGGGTTGGACTCTCAAAATTACCCACATTCATATCAACATATTTATTGTTCTGGTCTTGCTTATGCAGCCATTTCTAGGAGAGACTGCTTCACAGCACACTTCCTGGTATTCTGGCTCTCACTGTCTTTCTGACCCTTATTCCACAATATTTCTGGAGCAATTTATGAAGTAAATAGATGTATCTGTTAGTGTTCAGATCCCCATGATCTCTTGATCTTTATATTTTGTTCAGTTGTGGTATCCTGTGAGTGTCTGCCTGTATGGCCAATTGATTTTTTTCTATGTTCTTGTAATTGAACATGACTAGTCTTCTATTACTTTGAAATCTAATGTATTGTTCAGTTTAATAGTAAACCAAGACAGGTGGTGGTGGTGGTGGTGTTGGTGGTGTTGGTGGTGGTGGTGGAGCACGCCTTTAATCCCAGCATTCAGGAGGCAGAGGCAGGCGGATCTCTGTTATTTCAAGGCCAGCCTGGTCTACAGAGTGAGTTCTAGGACAGGCTCCAAAGCCACACAGAGAAACCCTGTCTCAAAAAAACAAAAAAAAAAGGTAAACCAAATCAAGGATAAATTGTTTCAGGGATTGTCAGTTCAAGTAATGATAGGAATAACTACTAAGAAAACAGGCAGGAAAAATGTGCTTAGTATTTCTTGTCATGCAAGTTGTAAACACTGAGATGTGTTTAGTGTTTAGAGAGCATAAGGAACCATAATGGGTATCTTAACACAGCTTCCAAGGAGTGTGTAAAAAGATGATGAGAAAGACTTTAATATTACGTATAACTTACCCTTTAAATACTGGGTGAGGGAACTGGAGTTGTCAGACTGGTGATGATTTCCTGTATGTAAAGTTTATTTGAGTCTTCTAATATAAATATGGCTCAGATAAAAATTATTTCTGTCTGGAGTTAGCAGGAATCTTATTGATGGAGTCATGACCTGTGCTATCATTCATGCTGTGGCTTCTATGTAGCATCTCCCTGGTGTTTGAATTAAAATCACTATAGTAACATGTGTTACCTGATTGGAGACCAGGAGAAGGAGCTTCTTGGTTCCTCTGAGGCAATTTTCTTTGCCTCTAAAGTCATCACCAGACTCTTGACAGCCTTAAC
This sequence comes from Peromyscus maniculatus bairdii, assembly GCF_049852395.1. Taxonomy (NCBI): domain Eukaryota; kingdom Metazoa; phylum Chordata; class Mammalia; order Rodentia; family Cricetidae; genus Peromyscus; species Peromyscus maniculatus. Next base: position 86,777,126 of record NC_134858.1, read on the forward strand.
CCTAGTTGAAGCCATTTAGAATCTGCCATTGGGAATACTAGGGCAAAAGAAGTTGGATGATTTGTTTCCTCTAAGGAAAATTTGGGGTGCAAATGAAGCTTTATGAGGAGCTCCCTGATCCTTCTCTAGGGTGGGCTCAGTATTAGGAATGGAGGCTACAGGAAGAAGACATCCTGAAGTGGAGTTTGTTGTGTTTCCTCCTTTGGGAATTCTCTGTTTAGATCTATACTCCATTTTTAACTAGATTAATTGTTTTCTTGATATCCAATTTTTTAAGTTCTTTATGTGTTTAAGATATTAGCCCTTTATTGGTTTTGTAGTAGTTCAACTTCTTTTCTTATTCTGTAGGCTTCCATTTGTCCCAATGATAGTGTGTTATGCCAAACAGAATCTTTTCAGTTCCATGAAGTCCAATTTATTAATTGTTATTCTTAGTGCTTGTGCTATTGTTGTTCTGTTCAGAAAGGCTTTTCCTGTTCCAGTGAGGTCAAGGCTGTTTTCCACTTTCTCTTCTATCATATTCAATGTATCTGGCTGAGGTCTTTTTTATCTATTTAGAGTTGAGTTCTATATAGTGTGATAAATATTGATGTATTTGGAATCTTCTACATGAGGTCATCCAGGTTGACCAGGTACATCTGTTAAAGATGTTGTCTTCATTTTAATATGCATTTTTGACATTTTTAAGAATGAAAAATTAGGTTTCCATTTTTCCATGAGTTTATGAATTTATGTGAAGATCTTCAATTTGTTTCCATTGACCAATGTGTCTATTTTTACGCCAACAGCAAATAATTTTTATTACTATAGCTCTGTAATACAGTTTGCAAACAATGAGAGTGATATATCCAACAGTTCTTTTATTGTTCATGATTGTTTTGGTTTTCCTGAGTTTTTTTGTCCTTTTTTTTTGGTTCTTATATTTGTTTTTGTTTGTTTTTTATTTCCATATGAATCTGATGATTTTCCTTTCAAGATCTCTAAAGAATTGTGGGCCTGGCAACAACCTAGATGCCCCTCAACCAAAGAATGGATTAAGAAACTGTGGTACACATACACAATGGAGTACTACTCAGCAGAGAAAAACAATGACATCATGAAATTTGCAGGCAAGTGGATGGAAATAGAAAATATCATCCTGAGTGAGGTAACCCAGACTCAGAAAGACAAACATGTTATGTACGCACACATAAGTGGATTCTAGGTGTAAATCAAAGGGTAATCAGACAACAACCCAGAACTCCAGAGAAGCTAGCTAGTAAGGAAAACCCAAAGAGAGATGCATGGATCAACCTGGGAAGGGGAAATAGATCAGATGCCCTTGAGTAAACTGGGTATGAGGGGTGGGCAATGGAGAGTAGGGGATAGGGAATGAGAACATAAGGGAATGGGATCATTGAGCTAGAACAGGGATGGATGGGAAAAGCCATGGAAGAGATACCACAATAGAGAGAGATATCATGGGGATAGTGAGAAACCTGGTCCTTGGGAAGTTGCCAGGAATCCCCAGTGATGACCTCAGCTTGGAATGCTAGAAATAGTGGAAATGTTGCCTGAACAGAACTAGCTTACCCCAGTGATCAGACCAGTGAATACCCTAACATCATCACAGAGCTTCTCCCCAATGACTGATAGAAGCAGATGCAGAGATCCACAGACAGACACCAGGCTGAGCTTTAGGAGTCCAGTCAAAGAGAGATATGTGAGATTCTATGAGCAAGTGCATCAGAATCATCATGGGGAAACCTTTAGAAATGACTAAACCAAACTAGTGGGAACTCATGAAAGTTGCATCAATTACCGTGGAGCCTGCGTGGGACTAGACTAGTCCCTCTGCATGGCTAGACAGTTATGAAGCTTCTTCTGTTTGGGGGTGACCCCTGATAGTAGGATCAGAATCCATTTCTGGTGCATGAGCAGGCTTTTTGGAGCCCACTACCTACAATGCAACACCTTTGGCAATCTTGAGACAGAGGCAAGGGATTGGATTAGACTCTACTGGATGTGACTCCTCATGGGAGGCCTTGCATTCTTGTGGGAGAGACTGGCAGGTGGGTTGGGATGGGGAGGCTGGGGTGTGGGAGGAGGGAAGAGTGGGATCTTTGGTGTGTAAAATGAATGAAAAATTTTCTTAATAAAAAAATGCATTGTGGGCTAGCAGTGGATTTTCACTCATTTAATCTTAACCCCAGGGAGGCAGAGTGGACAGATCTCTTTGAGTCTGAGGCCACCCTAGTCTACAGTTGAAGTTCTGTAACAGAGAAGGCTACAGAGAGAAACCTGTTCTTAAACCAACCCAAATAAAGAGAGGGGGATCTTTCTTGTGGTGGTGACATAAGCCTTTAATCCCAGCACTTGGAAAGCAGAGACAGGGAGATATCTGTGAATTCAAGGACACCCTAGTCTATAGCATGATCTAGAACTTACAAGGCTACACAAAAATACCTTGTCTCAAATAACAAATAAAAGAAAGCAAGCAAGCAAGGAAGAAAGAAAGAAAGAAAGAAAGAAAGAAAGAAAGAAAGAAAGAAAGAAAAACAAGAAAGAAAAAAAGAGAAAGAGAAAGAGTTTTTTTCAAGTGTTAGTGGTATACAACTTTAATCCCAGTACTTGGGATGTGTAGAAGATAGCCAAGGCTACACAGAGAAATGGTGTCTCAAAAAATAAAAATTAGCCTATGTCAAGCTTACATTAAATTAGCCAGCACAATACATATCTGTGCTCCTGCTTGACAGCATTAAAAGAGTCCCGTAGCTAGATCATATATTTATGATGCTAGATCCAACTGAGGGTCCTTAGCATACTTAAAAGAGCTTTCTAACTCTAACCTAGAACCTTAGTTCCTAAGACTTGTCTTTTTTATACTCTAAATTAGTACTTCTAGTGAGTATGAAAAAACAAACAAACAAATAATGAGGTTTTCTTCAAGGTTCTTTCTCTCCAGAAGGTTCTTCCTGCTCCCCCAGCTCTGGGTACTAGGCTCTGCATCATGCAAACATGATGGACCAAAGTCCTTTGCTTGTGCTCAGTCAAAATACAAAGTATGAGTCTAGAAGAAAAGTTCAATCTGGAAATATCAATGCTACTAAGAAAATTGCAGACATCATCCGGGCATGTTTGGGACCTAAATCTATGATGAAGATGCTTTTGAACCCAATTGGAGGCATGGTGATGACCAATGATGGCAATGCCCTTATTTGAGAGATTTAAGTCCAGCATCCAGAAGCCAATTCCATGATTGAAATTAGCAGGACCCAGGATAAAAAGGTTGGAGATGGAACCACATCAGTAATTATTCTTGCAGGAGAAATGCTGTCTGTGGCTGAGCACTTTCTAGAGCAGCAGATTAACCCAACAGTGGTGATCAGTGCTTACCACATGACACTGGATGATATGATCAGCACTCTGAAGAAAATCAGTACCCCATTAATGTTAATAACCGTGATATAATGCTGAATATCTATAGTGATATTTTATTTGTACTGAAATGTGATTTTATTTGTATGTTAATAAATAAAGTTGCCTGGGTGGGGTTCAGAGCTAATAGCAAGCCATAGCAGAAGTCTCACAGTGGTAGCACACACCCTTAATCCCGATCACATGACAGGCAGATCTCTGTGTGTTCAAGGATACAGCCAGCATGGAGACACACACCTTTAATCTCAATAACAACCATAGAAGACCTGGAGGTCTGTATAGACAGGCAATGATGAGAAGGTCATGTGGTTGGGCTTACCACCAATGGGAAGGCAGAACAGAAAGTCAATAAAAAGATAGATACACAGGAAGTAGGTCTCTTTCTGAGGGGAAGGACGACAGTGACAGTGAGGAGTAAGAAAATGGTCTTGTTCTTAGCTCTTGGCTGCTGCTCTGACCTCTTGGGCTTTTAACTCTGCATTTGGCTCTATGTTTCTTATTTAATAAAAGACTGTTACATCTACATTTGGCACCCATGTGGCAAGGATTCATTAAAAACCGCTCAGTTTGTTTTGGCTTGGCTGGGCTTAGAGGCCTTGGTGAGCCCAGTTCCCCAGTTCCAACAACTGATGATCTTCCAAAGTCACCAACAGCTCTATCTTTAAAATGGTTAACAGACAAGCCTGTATGGGTCCAGCAATGGCCTTTAACAACAGAGAAACTCCAGGCTTTAGAAGAGCTGGTAGAAGAACAGTTAAATGCTCAGCATATTGAAGAATCAACCAGCCCTTGGAATTCTCCTGTATTTGTTATTAAAAAGAAATCTGGTAAATGGAGAATGGTAACAGACCTTAGAGCAATTAACCAAGTAATTCAGCCAATGGGCTCTCTACAATCTGGGATGCCTTTGCCTACTCTATTACCAAAAGGACGGCCTCTCATAGTTATTGATTTAAAAGACTGTTTCTTTTCAATACCCTTACAAGAAAAAGACAGAGAAAGATTTGCTTTCACAGTGCCTACTTACAATAATTCTCAACTGGTTAAAAGATATCAATGGAGGGTCCTCCCACAGCGAATGAGGAATAGCCCAACCCTTTGCCAATATTTTCTGCAACAGCCATTGGAATTGATAAGTAAAAAGTTTCTTAAATCTGTAATTTATCATTATATGGATGATATCTTACTAGCTGACTCAAATGCAGATACTTTAGAAAGAATGTTTGAAGAAGTAAAGAAAATTTTGCCTTGCTGGGGACTGCAAATTACTCCTGAAAAAATACAAAGAGGAGATTCTATTAATTATTTAGGATCTAAAATAGAGCTACAAAAATAGACCCCAAAAGGTGCAAATTAGGAGAGATTGATTACAGACTCTTAATGACTTTCAAAGATTATTTGGAGACATTTCTCATCTACGAACTACTGTTGGGGTAAAAAAATGATGAACAGAATAATTTGTTCAGAACCTTAGAAGGTGACAAGGACTTAAATAGTCCAAGAGAATTATCACCTGAAGCTGAGAATTGGCCTTGGATGAAAAGAAATTACATGAAGGACACATGGATCTTATCGATCTAAAGCTAGATTGCATTTTGGTTATTTTACGCTCTAGGCATTCTCCAACAGGAATATTAATGCAAAGGGAGGATATTATATTGGAATGGATATTTTTACCAAATAAACCCTATAAAAAGTTAAAAACTTATGTGGAAAAAATCTCTGACTTAATATTGAAAGGAAAATTGAGACTTCATCAGTTAGTAGAAAGAGACCCAGCAGAAATTGTCACACCTTTAACTAAGGAGGACATTGAAAAATTATGAACAGAAAGTGAACCTTGGCAAAGAGCTTGCAGTAATTTTTTATGAGAAATTAACAGCAAATATCCCAAAAGCAATAGAATTGATCTTATAAAGAGAGCTGATTGGATTTTGCCTCAAATTGTATGGGAAAAACCCATATCTGGAGTTTGTACATTTTATACAGATGCCAACAAACAAGGAAAGGCAGGTTACAAATCAGAAAATTTAAGTAAAGTGGTTTAAAGTCCTTATAATTCAGTTCAAAAATTGGAATTGTATGCTATTCTGTTGGTATTAGTGGATTTTTCAGAACCTCTCAACATAGTTACTGACTCTCAGTATGCTGAAAGAGTGGGATTACATATTCAGACTCAGACTGCAGAATTTATCCCTGATGCTTCAAAATTAACTTCACTATTTATCCAGTTATAACATACAATCAGGAAAAGGAGTCATCCTTTATATATAACTCACATCCAATCCCATACAGGTCTGCCAGGCCCTCTAGCACAAGGTAATGATGAGATTGATAAATTATTGATAGCAAATGTGCTGGAGGCCTCAGAATTTCATAAAAAACATCATGTCAATAGTAAAGGTTTAAAAAAGGATTTTTTTATAACCTGGCAACAAGCCAAGGAAATTGTAAGGAAATGTCCTACTTGTCCTTTTTATAATCAGACACCATTACCTGCAGGATGTAACCCAAAGGGTACTCAGAGGAATGAAATCTGACAGATGGACATGTTTCATTTTGCAGAATTTAGAAAACTGAAATATGTACACCATACCATTGAAACTTATTCAGGATTTCAATGGGTAACTGCTTTGAGTTCTGAAAAAGCTGATTCTGTAATCATCCTTTTGCTAGAAGTTCTGTCCATCATGGGTATACCTGCACAAATTAAAACTGACAATGCTCTAGCATATGTCTCTGTTAAAATGAAACAGTTTTTTGCTCATTACAATATAAAGCATATTACAGGTATACCACATAATCCTACAGGCCAAGCAGTTGTAGAAAGATCAAACAGAACTCTAAAGGATGTGCTAAATAAACAGAAATGGGTAACAAAAACCCCCAGAAATAGACTGCATAATGCTCTTCTAACTTTGAATTTTCTGAATGCCAATGAGAAAGGAACAACAGCTGCAGAGAGACATTGGATAATAGAAAAAACTACAGAATTAAATCAGCCTATATACTTTAAGGATGTGCTGACCTCAGAATGGAAACCAGGGTATGTATTACATTGGGGACGTGGTTTTGCTTTTGTTTCTACAGGAGAAGATAAGCTGTGGGTACCATCAAAATTGATAAAGGTTCGATTTGAACAAGGGAGACCTCTTAATTAGAGGAGGTGATAGTTCATCAACCAGCATGAACATCCAATTTAAACTAACTTGTATCAATAAAACATGCCTTTTCATTTCATCAGATAATAACTTGCCAAAAAGGAACATCCCCAAAATTAGACTTGGGGAAAGGTTTTTGTTTTTGTCTTTTAGGAGAATGAAGGTTAAGGAATCTGAAGAACACTGGACAAATGAGACAACTGAAGAAAAGGGACAAATCATCTATCCCAAGAAACAGAGTGAAACGGTGTATGGGTATATATTATCTAAAAAAATTTTATGTCTTCCTAAATGTTTGTTTCTGCTTTTCTCTAAAGATTTAACACTCTTGGTTTTCTAATAGTCCCAGTTCAATTAAAATTTAAAGCTGACTTTGGAGTTGGAGAATGGCTCTCTCCTTCTTTAAAATCAAGCATGTTGTTAAAAGGAAAATGCAAACTCCCTGTATCATGCCAGAATAAGAGCCATCTTCTGCTATGGTACAGGACAAAAGCAAAATTAATTAAGGGACTATTCTATTACTAATCTCAACTCTTTGATTCTATTCTGATTCTTTAAACTTTTCTCAAAGTATAAATTTTATATCAAAATTTACAAGATTAATATATATATATATATATATATATATATATATATATATATATATACATTTTAAACTTTGTTAAGATATGAATGGTCACATAGAGTACTAACTAATTCTAGAAAAAGGCTAGCTGCATATATATGTTTTTGTGTTCGAGTCTCTTATCAGTTTTCTGCAGGAAATCATGGCCAGGCCTAACATCAACTGAAGTCTCCAGAAAGAAGATGGGGCCCCACAACAACAACAATTCCACGTGGACAATAATATCATTAAGCTGACAAACATCATCCATAGATTAGCTTTGAACTATAAGATGCTCAGAGCAAATTTGAGATGACTAGCTGAGATGATCCAGTCTCAAAGATTACTTGAATAAGGACTTGAGATAAACCCTAAACTTTGGCATTATACACAGACTGGATAATGAAGGATATAGTTACCTCTCCTAGAATTTGACAATTAACCTAAAATTTTTCTTTCAGGATAAAGAAAACTTCGCCCATACCCAGCAGGAAGCAATTTTAAGAATACGACGCCCACATTCCCAAAGAGGTGGTGTGGGGCGGGTGGTTTTTTGGTCTTTTTAATGGGTTTTGGGTCTGGGATAATTTTCAGTATTTAGGGGGGTTGGTTACAAGTTATTGTCAAGGGTTAGGAAAAAGGCTAAGCAAAGGAGATTAGATTTAAGGTTCTTGTTTAAAAAAAAAAGAGAAAGAAAAGAAAAAGACAATTACTAGTTTTAAATACTTTACATTGCATTGAATTGTTTTATATTGTATACAAATTTGAAACTGATATTGTTAGAAAATGCTATATGTATATTTCTAATTGTATTTATTCCATCCATTTAACAATGTAATGCAAATTTCTGATCCTTGAATGTTATTATTATCAACTATTAGGATATAAAGAAATGAAAGCTAGTAGTTAGACATTATCATAGAACTTGTAGTCATATTAGATATGTTTTAAAAATTGAGCAGAGATGTTTTAGACAGGTCATCTTCAAACCCTTCAGAGATCTACAGAATATGGCATTTAAAATGTTTTAATAACTTAGAAAATTTTTCTTTTTTGAGACATGTCAGCTCCTGGCAGTACCAATCTACTTTAGAGAAAATATGGGCATTGAAGAAACTGCATATGGAGTCAACTTTCATTCTGGCAAAAGTTAGCCACTGGACAACAAAGTATCCTCGAATCAACAGGACAAAATGGACAGACAGATCACGAAACAAGGGACTACTGATTCTTGCCAAAACAAGTGTGGTTATGGCTTTATCAAAAGGCATCTTCTGAGGCCAGGACAATATGGCCCCATCCCTGAAGTGGCCTTCGCATCCGGAAAAGGTACGGTGCCCTTTTCTTCGAAGGCAGCTTAACAGGCAGAGGGCCGATGGATTCTGTTGTACAATGGAACAGCAGCTGAAAGCTCATGCCTCTCAAAAGTAGACTGGCATTTAATAGAGGGATGTGGAGAAGAAGGGGATGCTGAGATGAAGCCATATATACACAGCCAAGAAGAATGGACAGCTGAATTAAAAAACTGTCAACAATTTCCAGAATTTAAAATCCTGAATCATGACAGGACACTAGTGGAATTCAGGTGTTTCTGGTACGTGGACTGCTCTCACCCAATGTGAGGTTGAACTGTTGACCTTGTGTACATCCTACTTCACAAATGAGTCTGTCAGATACACTAAGCCTATAGGCTGAAGATGATGCCCCAACACTGCGGAGAAACCTCAGGTGACTGCCCAGGCAGCTGGCTGTTTCTGTCAACTCACAAAATTTTTTGGAAGTTGCTTGCATGCACTTCCTGTTTTTATTTTTGTTAGCTACTATTATTCCCTTCTTGGGTCTCTGAGGGAGTTGAAGATTAGTTAGTTATGGTTGAAGATTAGTTAGTTATAGTTGAAAATTAATTAGGATAGAAAGTGCATTAGATACATCTTGGATTTACCAAAATAGGATAGATAATGGAATTATTTTCTCTGATTTGTCAAATACCTGTTTAGGTATTTATTACTTGTATATATTGTATATAGTTATTGTACTTTTGTATATAGTTTTTCTTTTGTTAGTTATAACCTTTTGCTTTCTTTTTCTTTTTATTAAAATAGAAAAGGGGAAATGTGGTGATAATCTAATTGTACTGAATTATTATTTTGATTGTATGTTAATAAATAAAGTTGTCTGGGAGTCAGAGCTATTAGAGCCATAGCAAGAGTGTGGCGGTGGTGGCACACGCCTTTAATCCCATAGATATCTGTGTGTTCAGGGTCAGAGCTATTAGAGCCATAGCAAGAGTGTGGCGGTGGCGGCACACGCCTTTAATCCCATAAGATCTCTGTGTTCAGGGATACAGCCAGCATTGGAGACATATGCCTTTAAGACCTAGGGGGCTGTACATTCAGACAGTGACGAGGCAGTCATGTGTTTGGATTTACAACCAATGAGAAGGCAGAACAACATACTTTAAAAATACGAACCGACAGGAAGTAGGTCTCTTTTCACGAAGCTGGGACAGCAGAAGGAAGGGTGAGATTTTAGCTCTGAGCTCTGACTTCTCGGCTCTCTCTCTTTTACATTGTTTCTGTGTTTCTTATTTAATAAGACGGTTGGTTAAATCTACAAGTAGTGATAACTTTGATATTGGTGTTTTCATTTGCATCTAACTGAGCATATTTATACTCAAGGAGAATATAAATATGCTCTAGAAGTGGATTCCTGAATGTATCTGTCCTCCTTTAACCTCTGGTTCCTCTGATACTCTTTCTCTGTGAGGTTACAACTGACTTTTAGTTCTACCAGCGGGATTTAGACACTGCCTCATGTCCTATCAATATGTTTCATTTTCATTGCTCATGATACATGGCTTTGTCTGTTAAGTTATTTTATGATTTTTTTTGGTTCCTTTGATGATAAGGTATTTGTATTTGTTCTAGACTGGCATAGAACTCAATATGTTCACCAGACAATCCTTAATCTCATTGGCAGTCCTCAATACACTAGGTTTTTGATGTTGGGATTACTAGTGTGCACCTCTTTATCTTGTGTATTTTTTAATCTATGGAGTAAAATGCAATGTAAGAAATTAAATTTTAACACATTGAAAGGAAAATATCAAATATCTCCATCACTGGCTGCACTTCCTTTGAATTATACTGTCCAGAGTTAAATAACTGATACTCTCTTTTCAGCCACTATTACATACCACATGATATTAGTATGCATTCCATTTATTGGTTTGTTTGTCAGATGACCATGTGATTCAATAACAATACAAAGTGACTTACCTATACATATTTCTGGGTGTTTGCAAAGGTTTTCTCATTATTGAAGGGTACCTCTGGTCATTTCATCAGTGGAGACACTCACCTTGGAACTGCTTGGAACTTTCAGTCAGTCCAGTGATGGGTAGGGCATTCAGTTCTGTCTTAATAGGCTGCGGCATGCTCAGCTGCATTGACTCACTCCTGCAAGGAAAAAAAATATTGACCTCTGTGGGGCTACAGATATCACACACAGTGATTAGGAAAAGCTTCATTCCAAGTTCAGCCAAACACCTCAGGTTACACAAGCCTGACAACTTGAGTTCAATCCTGGGAACCCTTGATGGAAAAGAGAAGTTGTCCCCTGAAAGTTATCCTCTGACCTGCACACAAGTGCATGTACATGCACACACATTCACACACACACGTAAAAATAACATAACATCTAAAAGAATCCCCAAAACATCACATTAAAGCATGTGAGTATTTTCTATATAAAAGACATCTGCACTTTATTAAGGCAACTTGGACAATTTTATAGCATATTTCAGGGTGTCCTTACTTGCACTGATGGCTAAACTCACCTTCTGAAAATGTCATCCAAACCCTGCAAAGAAAACAAGAAAAACTTAAACATCTGAAGAAATGAAATACAGTGTTTGTATCGAAAGTTCATATAAATGTCAATCACTACCACACCAATCTATCCTGGTAAATTATATTCATGTCTTAAGATAATGACAAACACTAGAGTAGCAGAACTCAAATTCTTGATGAAATCAGACTGGAGAGTCAAATTTGAGAAAAACATGGGTATCGACTGTACATTGCTTTTGAACCCCTACCTGTCTGTAAAGGTAACTTTCCCTGAGCTTGTCTACAAGCCATAGGGATACTTTAGCTATGGGTACTCCAAAAGGGTGGCCTCACCCCTGCATGGTACTTCACATGTGTATTTCAGAATTGCAGGGTTAGAGGCCTGAGCATTATTCTGAGAAGCAAGGTACCATGTACTACCAAATAGGATCCTTTCTCAAAATGCCAACCTCCTCAAGGACTCTCAAAAACACAGCACTCAAACAGAAGATATTAAGCCATAGGTTACTTTAATATTGTGCAATATATATATATATATATATATATATATATATATATATATATATTATTTTGGAAACAGAAATCACTGAATTTCAGTTATCAGAAAAGCAAGGCACAAAAGCCAAAAGTTAGGACATAATCCCTGGAGAATCTATGAACATAGTTTCAAAAAGCTTCTTCTTTCAAGACTATTACAGAATTTCGTTACTTCAGAAAATTTCTGATAAGGAAACTCCCTTTAAGAATGCAGGATATATTGAAAGCTATCTTAGTATAACAATCACCACTGTGAGCCTAAGTCAATAATGCCTCTTCCTGCACTCCTCCATGCTTACCTGCAGCAGGACCAAATATGGCTCCTGGGACATTGCCATCAGCTCCTGATACATTTCTCTTAGTTCTTTTCTCTTTTGGACCATCATGGCTTCACGTGTCCTGAGTTTCTCTAAAATACATTGGCCTTCATTTCTCATAGACTCAATGTGTTTCTCTTCCTCTTCACAGAGGAGTGGATGTAGCTTTCTATACTCTGTCCTGATCATTTCTTCCCGAAAAGTCAAGTAGTCCTGAAGAAAAAAAGACATTCCCAATCATATTTGCAAAGTATTTTGTCCTCCCTCATTCCATCCTCCTATGCTTAAATTCCACAAATGACTTGTATAACTCTGATGCATATAATCTGAATGACTGTCTTCACACCTCAGAAAATGTAAATGCCTTCGTTCCATTTATTTCTTCCTTATTAATTACATAGGCAATCCAACTCTAAGATGCATTTACACCTATATGACAGGTGCAGAGGTGCCTGAAAAAAAGATTGATCATTCATATGTTCACAAAGTTATGAAACTCTGCATGTAGTAATTAGAATTAATGGTGTATTAATAAAGTCTAACGCAGTGTGCGGAACCATCAGCAATTCAATCATTCGTCCCAGACTCTTCTGCCAGAGACAGACCATTCTTTCTAAGAACAGGGACATATTAAACACTCAAAATTACAGGTGAGCAGGACACATATTCCAAGTATCCTATCCTAGGCCTTATATTCAAATCTTGAATGGTGAATTTTGAAAATATCTGCATCAAGCAGATTTTAAGCATGGTTCTCATACTCACCATCCAAAGAATTTTCATTCTGTTCTCTGCCTCTAAATTCTCCTGATTTTCTTGGACCATCTCCCATAAAGATGCCATTTGCTTCAAAAGTCTATTCTGGCCGGGCGGTGGTGGCGCACGCCTTTAATCCCAGCACTCGGGAGGCAGAGCCAGGTGGATCTCTGTGAGTTCGAGGCCAGCCTGGGCTACCAAGTGAGTTCCAGGAAAGGCGCAAAGCTACACAGAGAAACCCTGTCTCGAAAAACCAAAAAAAAAAAAAAAAAAAAAAAAAAAAAGTCTATTCTGTAAAAAAGCAATGTATATCAATTTTGAAAAATATAACTGATTGACAGACTCTTGGGCAATTAATACAATTATTGTAGTGAAAGTACCAGAATCAAAATTATCCTCCATTTTTTCTTTTCATAACTATGAATTTTAGATTAGAACACAGAATTAGAAAATGCAGCTTCCCCTTTTGCTCAGGTATATTGATGAATAATTTTGATTACATGCTTGGCTGTACCTGACTCCAATGTACTTTTCCTAATTTAGTCTCCAGCCATAGACACTTTTAAAGATAGGAAGTTAGTATTGCACTTTCAGTGACCTGGGCATAGTGTATCATAAAATATAAATGATCTTTACACTCCTGAGTCTCCCAAAGGATGTTTACAGTCCTAATCACCCTTTCTTCATTAGCTGTTATTAAAGTTACACCATTCTGAAAACAGTGGCTTGTTACTAATGAGGACCAGCATTATCCTGTGGTTTGCTAAGCCTACCTCTCTCCAGCTTGCAAGTTCTCTCAGAAGCATCACTTACCATTTGATCCTCAGCAGCTGCTTCAATGGGACAGTGTCTGTGTCCTCTGTGATCATGGGAGTTAGAGCAGAGTTGACAGAGGAAGAGCCTATTGTCAGCACAGAAGATCCTCTTAGTATCCTTGTGGGTCACACACTTATGCGCCTCAGAGCTCAGGTCCTTCATGAGGCTGGCTTGTCTGACAATGGTCACCAGCTTCTTCAGAACAATGTTGGTTCTCAATTCCTTCCAATATTGTTCCCTACACATAGGGCATTGGACAGGAGGTTGGAAGTCTTCCCAGGAAAGTTGGAGGCAGGCTCGACAGAAGCTGTGACCACAGCTTATGGTGACTGGATCTGTCAGGCAGCTCAAGCAGATGAAGCAGGTGAGTTCTTTCTGGAAGGCTTGTGAGATGTCTGACTCCATTTTTCTGAAGGAAGAAAAACCGAATTGCTATTACTTGACCCTAGAGATGCCAGAAACAGCACAAAAAACTGATGCAAGTTGTGATTTAATTCTGTGTATGGCAAAGCAGGCTTCATTTTTCAGGAACAAAAATCAAGATAATTATAGGATTGCAGTTGCTGATCTTTCCTGTTTCACTCTTCTTGACAGAAATATAGATTAATCTGATGTCCTTCTGAGCCATTCCACCTGCATCTCTTTTGGAGACTCCATTCAAATTAGTTTCTTTGTTGCTGGTCTGAGACATGCTTTCCAAGGGTTTATAAATGAATATATTCTAGAGTGATCAAACTCCTTCAAGTCCACATGTTTGCCTTTCACTACAGACATAGGTAGGTTAAACACACCCTTCCTTGTTGGCTACCCAAGAAACACTCCCTATTTCACATGGTCCCTAGAAAATGCTTTGCTTCATTTCTGATTTTAGCATCTTAGTCCTTCATAACCTCCTGTCCCACCCCTTGACACTTGAAGGCAACATTAGTTACTTGACTTCTTTCTGATGCAAATAGTTAACAAGAATAAGAATTAGGGAGGCTCATAATTCAAGGTTATGTCCATCATTGTGAGGAAGAAATGGTGGCAGCAGCTTCAGGGAGCTGGTCGCATTGCATCCAAAATCAGCAAGAAGAAAACAAGGAACTCTTGCTGTTCAGCTCCTGTTCCCTTTTCCTTAGTTTGAGACCTCAAACCATGGAATGGTCAAGTGATCTCATGAGCATTTAGTGTGGATCTTACCAAATGTAGTGAATCTACCCCCAATAATCCTTCACAGACATCCCCATAGGTTACCATATCAATCCTAAATCCCATCAAGTTGAACTCTAGGGTACTCTGTGTGGAAACTTGTTTGTTTATCAAATATACAGTTCCTGGCTTCAGTTTATGGGATGAACCTTGAGGCATAAATGAGCCTCTCATGACTATAGCAGAATTTCCTATTTAAACAACAGGTGCCCATTGTTCCTTCTCTTTGAACATCTACACAAATAAAGAATCTTGGATTGACTGAGATAAATATTCCCCAAATACATTCAGCTTCTGAGGTCTGAAGCAAATTGAGTCCATGGCTTTAGCTGGTGGTCCTATTTACCTTGAAAATAATACTAATACTCATTGTCAAGATTATTTTAGAAAAGAGATGGAGACTCCAATGCTCCCTTCCTTAACTTACCTAATCCCCACCCCATTTGGTATTTTTTCTGTATATTAGATACTTCATTTTTTTAAATAACTAATGCTGTTTATTGAAGGAGGGAAGAGATCTTAAATACAGGCTTACAGCACAATGGAGGAACCCCGGAGGGCAGAAGGTGCTACTGATGTTTTACAATCTTGCAGGTAAGCTGTTAATGCCCTATATACAGGATACACACACAAGGAACTTCCCTTAACCATTCGGGAGGGTGGATCTGGGCAGGGAATTAGCATAGGGAGGTTATCAAGGTCAAGGTCAGCAAGCTAGGCAACAGTTAACCAAAATTGGAGCCATTTTTACTAAAAAATGAGCTTCTGATACTTCATTCCAAAATAATTTAGGAATTCACAGAAATAATGAAAACTGAATGCAGAATTTAAAATTTGCACCAGATTATAACCAGGATGTACTTTCCTGAATAGAATATTGTGTTTAGTTTTCTCTAAATTCATCACATGTATACTTCCAACCTTGCAAATCAACTAATAGCAGGAAAGATGGTTTAAAAGATGATAAACTATTATCAAGCATTATTTCACACTGTGATGTTTTCCTATAGTTTACAACAGAAAATACAAAAATATTTTCCTTTGCTAAATAATGAGTTTTCACTTTAATGCATCATACTCATTGAATATATCTCTAAATGCTAGTAATCATCAATCACTTCAGAGCAATTATTTTATATATTACACATGTAAAATTGATTTAGAGGTGTTAATCTCACATCTATGAACTACATACAGAAATAATCTACAAATATTCTTTTTTTTTTTTTTTTTTTTTTTTTTTGGTTTTTCGAGACAGGGTTTCTCTGTGTAGCTTTGCGCCTTTCCTGGAGCTCACTTGGTAGCCCAGGCTGGCCTCGAACTCAGAGATCCGCCTGGCTCTGCCTCCCGAGTGCTGGGATTAAAGGCGTGCGCCACCACCGCCCGGCCAAATATTCTTAATATTTAGAGAAAGATCAAAATTGAAAGGTGGAACATCAGAGCAAAGAAACACTGTGAATGGATAAACTACAATCATCTATAGCTGTAACTCACAGTATTTTTACAAAGCAAGATGACCAAATGGGAACAGAATCTCCTTTGATAAATAGACAAATTTCAAGCATTTTTAAGGAGAAACCTCAGTTTTGTAATAAATTAAAATAGAAAACACCAACGACTTTCAATCTTAAATTGTGCACTCACCCAAGAAATAGTATCCAGTCTCAGCAGTGTTTTGAGGAGACACAGCAATATTAGCTCAGCTCTGGGGTATGATCCTCAATGTGTGGAGGAGATAGATCTAGCAGTCTAGGAGTCAGAAGATTTGGAGACAGACTCTGTCTGGTCTAGAAAAGAATGAACCTGGCTGGCCCCTGGAGTGCCCTTATATACTCTCTAAAGACCACACCCGCCGGGCTGTGGTGATGCATGCCTTTAATCCCAGCACTCGGGAGGCAGAACCAGCCGGATCTCTGTGAGTTTGAGGCCAGCCTGGGCTACCAAGTGAGTTGAGTTCCGGGAAAGGTGCAAAGCTACACAGAGAAACCCAACTCAAAAAACCAAAAAAAAAAAAAAAAAAAAAAGACCACGCCCACTTCCTCCCATGTTCCTTTTACTGATGCTTGCTGTAGTTGAGCTCCTGTAAGTAGCAGTATTCTAAATGGATGGAAGATTGACTTTACTCTATGGCCAGTATCCACAAACAAATGTCCACAACAGGGTTTCCTGAGGTCATGCTTAGCTGGCTGTGGTAGCTCACACCTTTAATCCATAGAGTCCCAGAGGATGACCTGCTAAAGCAGGAGGAGTTTTAGTTTAAGTTCTGCCTAGGATATACAGTGAGAACATTTCTAACAATAAATAAATAAATAAATAAATAAATAGGAGTTTTTGCTACAATATTTCACTGTTTCTAAATAATTTGTGGTGTGCTTATATTCTTGCTTTTCCATTTGTAATTTCAAACTTAATGATATCAATCTGTGATTTGAGCAAATATTCTGGGCAAAATGTGTTTTTAAGTACTGGGAGCTGACAAGTAGTGATGGGTGTGCTGGTGTAGGAGAGTTAAGGGAGTTCTTAGGATGGGGAAAAGCAGGTGTTCCACCAGGATCTAATTTGTCCCCTGAGAGATGGGGCAGAGAGTGAAGGGAGGCCACAGCAGGTAGTCTGCTACAGAGCTGGGCTGAGACTAGGGCATTGGATTTGGAGAGAAGAGTGAAGATCTTCAGTAAGCCTGCCTGCTTCCCTAGCCTACTTGCTTCTCTGGCAGGCTTCACTGAAGGGTTCCTAGGGAATGCATGCTGGTGTTTGGAGGCTGGAATAATGTGATTAGAAGCAGGAAAGAAGGTTGGAGGGGAAGATCTGTGTAATGCCCTAGAGGTGGGGCCAGAGAGGAAGGGAAGGTCACAGCAGTTGGTCTGCTACAATGCCTGAGCTAAGACTAGGGGATTGGATTTGGAAGAGAGGAGGGAGAAGTGATGATCCATAGTTAGCCTGTTTCCCTGGCTAGAGTCTCTGAACTTTATTTTGTTTCCCATTAAAATCCCTGTGGTATATATTGCTGTAACACAATAATGTTTTGTAAAATGTATCTTTGTGGGCAGATTTTAAAACAGGCTGCATTTTACTCCATTGTACAGTCATCCTAACAAAAGTAGGGGAAGAGGCAAAGGCTTACCCCAGGTAATGCTTGTCTTTGAGAAATTGTAGCTAAAGTTTTTACATGGCCATCCCACATTCTCTCTCTATGATCTTTCAAGATGCAAGAGAGATGGGATAAAAATGAATATGTCTTTTCATCTAGGACCTCTTCTGACTTCCTCAGGCCCCAGATATGCATGTGATAGATATACATAACATACATACATTTATTCAGGCAAAATACTTACACATAAAGTCAAGTAAATATGTCCCTGTTTTTCTTTAAAGTGTAGTGGAATCAAAGCTTACCAATTAAATAGCTATTAGTGGGCATGTACCTAGCATTCCATAACTGGAGATTCAATTATACAGAGTAACTCATCACACATCCTTTGGCATACATACCTACACCTGTGCAGGTACCAATTTCAACATTAGAAATTCATCTTCCAGAGATTGCATTTAACTGGATGGAATAAAATATTACCATTGTTCACAGCTATCTGAGGTAATTAACAGTTAATCTGTTCAAAGTAATGTGCAAGGGTTGTATATATCTACAAAAATGCTTTTTTTTATTACAGGGTGCAACTATGCACAGTGAAGTCATTGGGCAGGTGTGTTTTACTTATGATTTAGGTAATAAAAATAGAAACTGGCTGGCAATGTTGGCACACACCTTTAATCCCAGACTTGGGGGGCAGAGACAAGTAGATATGTGAGTTGCAGGTCAGCCTAGTTGACATAGCAAATTTCAAGGTCAGATGGGTCTACATAGCAAGTCTAGGACAGCAAAAGCTATATAATAAGGAGACCTTGTCTCAAAGCCACAACCAAAATTTTTAAATAAATTAAAATTTTACATTCATTAGTAGAAAATGTATAGTATAATTCTTCTATGTGTCATACTTAAAACAACATGATCTTGCAGTAGCAGTTAGTGTAAAAAGCCTTTCAAAATTGTATGTGCTAGGTAAAACTTGGCCCACTGTGTGGTAGTGTTGAAAGGTGAGTGAACCTCTGCCAGATGGCAAGGAAAGGAGGGAAGAGGAACTGGATCGAGGGAAAATGCCACAAAAGAGATTAGTGCTAATCTTGGGCTTATTCCCATAATTTTGTGTTACTTTTAATGCAGGGTCAAAGCACATTTGCTATCTCTCTACACAGAGCTTGTTCCCTTTACAACTCTTCAGCATGTTGTAAAACAGCTAAACAGGCCCACGGTAGAAGCTAAAATGATGAAACTACCTGATCTTGGATTTTCAACCTAAAAAAGAAATTATCATCAAAATAAATTTAATCTCCTGGTAAAGTTCTAACCATTAAGTGTTTTGTTACAGCAACAGAAAATGACAGAGCACACTATTTGTCACAATATTTATTATATTAGCTGTATGTATTATCATGTCAGAGTTAAGGTGTCATTAAGAGAAATTTCTGACACAAATTTCTAACCTGAGGAGGCTCTTCAGTGTTTCTTAAGCAATGTATCAGATCCCTGGCCTCTACCCAGGAGCTGATGATCAGCAGCTCCCAACATCCAGTTAAATAAACAAGAATGTCTCCAGACTTAGTCAAATGTACCTTTACAGACTATATCACCACTCATGTTTTATGCCTGGTCAATACTCAAATATTTGTTGTTAAAGTAAATATGTTTAACATTACTTGTGTTCATATGTGTAATACATATGTTGGTAAGTCTCTCTTCATTACATTTTTTTATAAAAAAAAAAAAAGTCAGGTGGTGGTGGTACACACAGTAATCCCAGAATTGGAGGGGGGAGTCAGAGCCAGGCAAATCTCTATGAGTTCGAGGCCAGCCTGGTCTACAAAGTGCCAGGACAGGCGCCAAAACTACACAGAGAAACCCTGTCTCAAAAAAAAAAAAACAAAAAAAGAAAAAGAAGAAAAATGAAAATACTATAAAAGTATTTGACAGTGATCTATATTTTCATTATTGAGATACCCCTGAATGATTAAACAATTTCTCAAAAATGGTTCACTGTGAACTTTCCACAATTGATTCTTCTAGAATTAAGCTGGAAATGACAAATGATTAAGCAGGATTCTTTTCTGTACGAATATGCTGATAAAAGGCTACTCACATCTCTCAGAAAGACTCCCTGTATTCATAAAATGAATTATCAAGAGTGACCTGTTCATAATACAATGAGAACAGATCACACTTGGGAAGACTAAATATTACAAACATTTATTTCACACAAATGTGCCTGGCACAGAGCACAAAGACAAAGTTGAAAGATCTCTGGTTTTTTTTTTTTCAACGAATTCCTCAATCCTAATGAATTTTCCTCAATGTTTGCTAGAATGTCTTTTGGGCCAGGCGGTGTTGGTGCAAGCCTTTAGTCCCATGAACCGGGAGGCAGAAGCAGGCGGATCTCTGTGAGTTTGAGGCCAGCCTGGGCTACAGATTGAGTTCCAGGAAAGGTGCCAAAGCTACACAGAGAATGCCTGTCTCAAAAAGGGGGGGAAGGTCACCTTAACTTCACTTTGACATAAACTGGAAAAAATGCCTGTTGTTCTTTGGGGTGCCAAGTCTAGAAATATTGCATATCTGCTGAGTTCATAGTCTTCCCGCAAAGCTCACTTAACTTGTAATGACCATAGTGAGGCTTAGAATTGCAGGCTAGGTCCAGAGATATAAGAAAAAGGTCTCTGAGGGCAAGTAGCCACTCTGCCACCCAGTATTATTCCATTGTACAGTCTGTGATGTATGCCAATTCTTAATTTCTAAATGTTCTTGATGTTCTTCAATACTATAAGACTTTTCTTAGATTGTGCTGTCTGATACTTGCTTAGGTGTGATGTATGGTTAATGAATGGGCTTTCAACATTATAGGCATTCCTTTCTCAAGTGAATTCTCTGATGCATGCTGTGGGGAAATTTCTACTGGACAGATTCCATGATTATTCCATTCACAGAGATTTTCCTCACAGGATTATTTCATATTTAACAAGGAGTGACTTTTAGACAGTTTTCTAATGATTACATTCCTAGAAGAGTCTTTTGCCAGTGCAGACTTTCTCGTGCATATTAAAGCATGAATGATGCCAAAATGATTTTCAACTTTCATTATATTCATAGATTTCTCTCAGATATAAAAAGTATTTTCCACGTTCATGACTTTCGTTGAGTTTTTCTCCAATATGAGTTAGATATATTTAAAACATGTTTAAAACTTCTATATTTTTTATATTCATGTTTCCTCCTATGTAAATACTTAGATGCATTCCAAGTTTAGACCTGTAGTTTGGGACCTTTTCCCATATGTATTACATTTATAAAAATTTCCTCTTGTGTGAGTTTTCTCATTACATTTTATGGGCAAGTTCTGGTGAAACTTTCCTTCACATTCAATACGTCCCTAATGTTTCTCAAACCTGTGAGGGTTCTCCATGTTAACTGAGAGTTGTTTTACAGAAAGAACACCTATACTACACACACTCAAGGGAATGCTTGGTTGGAGAATTTGAAGCATTCTGAGGCTTAAATAAATGTCGTTCTATACCCATCCTCATCATAATTCCCCATGTCAGTGAGTTCTCTGATGCCTACTTAGGTTTGATTTCTGTGAAAATGTTTTTCTACATATATTGCATTCATAGGATTTCTCCCCATAATGCATCAACTCATGTAATATGAGAGATGATTTGTAGCCAAACATTTTCCCACACTGAATGCATTCATAGAGCTTTTCACCTGTGTGAATTCTATATGCTTACTAAGGACTAACTTCAACTGAAATGTTTTCCCACACTTATCACATTCATAGGGTTTCTCACCTGTGTGAACTTTCTGATGAGTTTTGAGGTATGACTTATTTTGAAAGGCTTTTCCACATTCCTCACATTCATGTAATTTCTCACTGTTGTGAATTCTCTGATGCCTCCTGAGGTCTGACTTTTGGTTAAAGGCTTTCCCACACTCATTGCATGCATAGGGTTTCTCACCAGTGTGAGTTCTATGGTGCATGTTGAAGTAAGACTTGTTATGGAAGGTTTTTCCACATTCTTCACATTCATATGGTTTGTCCCTCTTTTGAGTTCCCTGATACATTTTGAGGTATGACTACTTTAGAAATGCTCTTTCACATATGAATGTAAACATATGAATGTTTACATTCATATGGTTTCTCACCTGTGTGAATTCTCTAATGTATTTTGAGATACCAGTTATGTTGGAAGGCTTTACCACACTCATAACATTCAAAGGGTTTCTTGCCAGTATGAGTTCTCTCATGTAAAATGAGGGCTGACTTTTGCCTGAAGGTTTTATCACATTTACTACATCCATAGGGCTTTTCTCCTTTGTGAATTCTCTGATGACTAGTAAGGGAAGATTTAGTGCTAAAGAGTTTCTCACACTGGATGCATACATGGGCTTTTCTCTGGTTATGTGTCCCCAGATAAACTGTAAGATCTTATTGGCTAGTAAAGGGTTTTTGTTTTTTGTTTTTTGTTTTTTTACTTTCAATGCATTTATAAGATTTGCTCCCTGAGTATGTTTCTTGGTGTTCACTGAGGATGCTATCCACATTGTAGAAGCCTAAAAGGACCAAAAAAAAAATCATTTCTGTGAATTACACTTTAGGTTTTCTAATGGACTTCTCATGTTCATGTGAAGGAATTTTTCCAATCTTACTAGAATAGTGTTTTAAGATTACATGAAGTATAAATATATAAACAGTGTATATTAATTTATATACTGAAACACACTAACAGGTTAACATATTTTTCTCACTTTATTTTGTTTTTGTGAAGAAATATTTTGTTAAAATATCAAGCTGGGTGGTGGTGGTGCACACCTTTAATCCCAGCACTTGAAAGGTAGAGGCAGGAGGATCTCTGTGAGTTTGAGGCAAGCCTGGTCTAAAAAGCCAGTTTCGGGACAGGCTACAAAGCTACAAAGAGAAACCCTGTCTTGAAAAACAAGCAAGCAAACAAACAAATAAATAAATAAAATATCCATTAATTGCTAGGCATACTTTTCCACTCAGATAATGGTTACATTTTTTTACACTGCTCTATTCTCATATTTACTTTGATATATGACAATTGTGAACTTTTCTTTCTGGCATTCTATTTATTCTGGTCTAAAATTGGCAATAATTTCTAGAACATCTTCTTTCTAGAATATGAGAGAAGTCCAATGGACAGCATCCTAACCTGAAGCTTCCCTTATGGCTATGAATTTCTATCTTAGTTTGTTTAGAATTACTGGTTCAGGAGTGGTCATCCTGATCTCTTTTGATTGATTTTAGTTTGAAGTCTATTTTATTAGATTTTAGGATAGCTACCCCAGCTTGTTTCTTAGGTCCATTTGCTTAGAAAGCCTTTTCCCAGCCCTCTACTCAGAGGTACTGTCTGTCTTTGAAGTTAAGGTGTGTTTCCGGTATGCAGCAGATGGATGGGTCCTGTTTTCTTATCCATTCTGTTAGCCTGTGTTTTTTTATAGGTGAGTTGAGACCATTGATATTGATGGATATTAATGACCAGTGATTGTTAATTCCTGTTATTTTTTGTGGTTGTGTTGTGTTGTCCTTCTTTGGCATTATCTATTGATTTTTTATTGATGTGTTTAGCTTCTTTGGGTTGGATTTTCCCTTCTGGTGCTTTCTGTAGGGCTGGGTTTGTGGACAGGTATTGATTAAATCTGGTTTTATCCTGGAATATTTTGTTTACTTTACCTATGGTGATTGAGAGTTTTGCTGGGTATAATAGACTGGGTTGGCATGTATGGTCTCTTAGTGTCTGAATAAGATTTCTCCATGATCTTCTAGCTTTCATAGTCTCTATTGAGAAGTCTGGTGTTATTCTGATAGGTTTGCCTTTATATGTTACTTGGTCTTTTTCCTTTGTGGCTCTTAATATTTTTTCTTTGTTCTGTGTGTTTAGTGTTTTGATTATTTATGTGGTGAGGGGATTTTTTTTTTTTTTGGATCCAGCCTATTCGGTGTTCTGTAAGCTTCTTGTATCTTCATAGGTACTTCTTTCTTTAGGTTAGGAAAGTTTTCTTCTATGATTTTGTTGAATATATTTTCTGTGCCTTTGAGTTGGTATTCTTCTCCTTCTTCTATCCCTATTATTCTTGGGTTTGGTCTTTTCATGGTGTCCCAAATTTCCTGGACATTTTGTGTTACGACTTTTTTGTCTTTAGTGTTTTCTTTGACTGAGGAATCTATTTTCTCTTTTGTGTCTTCAGTGTCAGAGATTCTCTGTTCCATCTCTTGCAATCGGTTGGTTATGCTTGTTTCTGTAGTTCCTGTTCGTTTAGTCAGGATTTCTATTTCCAGCATTCCCTCAGCATGTGTTTTCTTTATTGTCTCAAATTCATTTTTCAGATCTTGGAATATTTCTTTCATCTGTTTAATTGCTTTTTCTTGGCTTTCTTTTTGTTAGTTTTTTCTTCTATTTCTTTAGGGGAGTTTTTTTTATTTCCTCTTTAATGGAGTTTTTCATTACCTCTTTAAGGGAATTTTTTATTTCTTCTTAAAGGGAATGTTTTATTTCTTCTTTAAGGGCCTCTATCTTCTCTTCTTAAAGTCGTTTTTTAGGGTTGATTTCTTCTGTTTCTTCTGTCTTGGTATGTTTTGGTCTTACAGGTGTAGAATCACTAGGTTCTGATGTTGCCATATAGGTCTTTATGTTGTTGCCTGTATTTTTGCACTGGCGTCTACTCATCCCTTCCTCTGCTCGGTGCAGGTGGTGTCTGTGTCTGAGAGTGCCTCCCTTGTTCTAATTTTTAGTCTTGGTTCAGTAGGAGTTCTTGGTTAAATTGGTGCTATTGGGCTCTTTCTTTAGGAGCAGCTGATCTCAGTTGGTGAAGTATATACTTATGATTCTGGTGATCTGGTTTGGTGGATGGGCAGCGCCTTCTTCTGTGTTCCCAGGTCACATTTTGTTCATTCGTCAACTCCTCAGCTGATCTTGTTTCTTCAGACTTCAAACTATAGGCATCTGAATCCTCTCCCGGGTGGATTTCAGCTGAGAGGGGTAGTCTCACCAAAACCTCCAAGTTGTTGGGTTTTGCAGGATCAGCAGCTGGGCCCTGGGTTGTCCTCAGATGGAGTGTTCAGATTCGTTCTGTTTCATGGTGTCCCAAATTTCCTGGGTTTTGGGGTTAGAGGCGTCCCTACCTCTGCTTGTCACTGCTGCTGGGCTTGTCTACCTCTGCAGGCCACTGCTGGCCCTGTATGTCCCTGTTGGCCACAGCTGCCTGCCTGTCTACCTCTTCGGGCAGCCGCCGGGCCTGTATGTCTCTCCCGGCTGCCACCAGGCCTGTATGGCCCTGTCGGCTGTAGCTACAGGGCCTGTCTACCTCTGTGGGCCGCCGCCGGGCCTGTATGTTTCTGCCAGCTGCTGCTGTGGGCCTACCTGCCTCTGCTTCTTGCTGCTGCTGGGCCTGTCTACCTCTGTGGGCCACCACTGGGCCTGTATGTCTCTGCCGGCTGCCGCCACGGGCCTACCTGGCTCTGCTTGTGGCTGCTTCCTGGCTCATCTACCTCTGTGGGCTGCTGTTGGGCCTGTATGTCTCTGTGGGCCTACCTGCCACTGTTTGTTGCTGCTGCCACCGGGCTTGTCTACCTCTGCAGGCCGCTGCCGGGCCTGTATGTCCAGTCATAGACACTTTTAAAAGATATGAATTCATGATCCTCCTGCCTCTGCCTCCTTCAGCAAATCCTACTGGCATGTGCCACCACCACCCAGGCGGATCTTTATGAGTTTGAGGCCAGCCTGGGCTACCAAGTGAGCTCCAGGAAAGGCACAAAGCTACGCAGAGAAACCCTGTCTTAAAAAAAAAAAAAAAGATATGAATTCAGTTTTGCACTTTCCAGTTACCTGGGCATAATGTATCATAAAATACAAATGATCTTTATACTCATGGGTCGTCCAAGGGATGTTTACATTTCTAGTCACCTTTTCTTTATTAGCTGTTATTAAAGTTCCACCATTCTGAAAACAGTGGCTTTGTAATAATGAGGACCAGCATCTTCCTGTGGTTTGCTAAGCCTACCTCTCTCCAGCTTGCAAGTTCTCTCAGAAGCATCACTTACCATTTGATCCTCAGCAGCTGCTTCAATGGGACAGTGTCTGTGTCCTCTGTGCTCATGGGCATTAGAGCAGAGTTGACAGAGGAGGATCCTGTTCTCAGCACAGAAGATCCTCTTAGGATCCTCGTGGGTCACACACTTATGCTCCTCAGAGCTCAGGTCCTTCAATAGGCTGGCTTGTCTGGTAAGGAACAGAAGCTTCTTCAGAACAATGTTGGTTCTGCAGCCCTTCTTCTGGGATGGTTCCCTGCACATAGGGCATTGGACAGGAAGTTGGGTGTCTTCCCAGGAAGAGTGGAGGCAGGTTTGACAGAAGCTGTGGTCACAGCTTATGGTGACTGGGTCTGTCAGGCAGCTCAGGCAGATGAAGCAGGTGAGTTCTTTCTGGAAGGCTTGTGAGATGTCTGACTCCATTTTTCTAAAGGAAGAAAACATAATTGCTATTATTGGACCCCAGAAAAGCAAGAGACTGCCAAAAATTGCCTTCAAGTTGTGATTTAATCCTGTGTATGGCAAAACAAGCTTCATTTTTTTGGTGACCAAAAGTCAGGATTAGTATAGAATTGTAGATGCTAAACTTTCCTGTTTCACTCTTCTTGACAGAAGTATAGATTGATCTAATGACCTTCTGTGCCCTACCACCTGCATCTTTTCTGGAGGCTCCATCCAAATTAGTGCCTTAGTTCATGATCTGAGACATGATCTCTCAGTGAGTATAAAAAAATTATACACTATGAAGAGATCAAACTCCTTCAAGTCCACATGTTGGCCTTTCGCTACTGACATAGGTAGGTTAAACCTGATTCTTTGTTTCCTTTCCAAGAAAACACTCCCTGCTTCACTTGGTCCCAAGTAAATGCTTTGCTTGATTTCTGATCTTAGTGTCTTAGTGGTTCACATACTACTGTCTGACTCTTTGACACTTGAAGGCAATATTAGTTACTCATCTTCTTTCAGGTAAAATATCTAACAAGAATAACAATTATGTTGGCTCATAATTCAAGAATATTGTCCATCATTGTGGGGTAGAAATGGTGGTAGGAGCTTGAGGTAGGTGGTCTCAAGGCATCCAAAATCAGGAAGCAGAAAACAAGAAATACTTGCTGCTCAGCTCCTGTTCCCTTTTTTCCTTCAGTTTTATGACCTCAAACCTTGGAATGATCAAGTGATATAATTAGCATTTAATGTGGTTCTTTCCAAGTATAGTAAATCTACCTCTAATAATCCTTCACAGACATCTTCAGAGGTTTCCTTGTGTTTCTTAAATCCCATAGAGTTGAATACTAGGGTACTCTCTGGGGAAACTTGTTTACTAAAGATAATAATTCCTGGGTTGAGTTTAAGGGATGAATCCTTGAGGCATAAACGAGGCTCTCATGACTACTGGAGATTTGGCTATCTAATCAACAGGTGCCCATTGCCCTTCTCTTTCAACCATAACTCAAATGAAGAATCTTGGTTTGATTGAGGTAAATATCCTCCAAGTAACTTCAGCTTCTGGTGTCTGAAGCAAATGGAATCAATGGCTTTAGCTGGTGGTCTTGTATACTTCAAATACAGTACTAATACTCATTGTGAAGATTAGTTTAGAAAAAAGATGGAGAATCCAATGCTGTCTTCTTTAACTTACCTGATGGCCCTCCTTCCCTATTTTTTCTGTACATTATATACGTAATTCCAACGTAATAAATACATACACGGAGATAATGAAAAGTGAAGACAGAACTGAAAAATTTCACCTGATTTTAACTAGAATCTACATTCATGAGTAGAATATTGCAACTAGTTTTCTCTAATTTAAACACATGTATAGTTCTTTTTTTTATATTTTATTTTACAATAGCATTCAGTTCTACATATCAGCCATGGGTTCCCCTATTCTTCCCACTCCCACCCCCTCCCCTTACCACCAGCCTACTCCCCATTCCCACCTCCTCCAGGACAAGTCTTCCCCGAGGACTGTGATCAACCTGGTAGACTCAGTCCAGGCAGGTCCAGTCCCTTCCTCCCAGACTGAGCCAAGTGTACCTGCATAAGCTCCATGTTTCAAACAGCCAACTCATGCAATGAGCACAGGACTTGGTCCCACTGCCTAGTTGCCTCCCAAACTGATCAAGCCAATCAACTGTCTCACCTATTCAGAGGGCCTGATCCAGCTGGGGGCCCCTCAACCTTTGGTTCATAGTTCATGTGTTTCCATTCATTTGGCTATTTTTTTCAATAATTGAGTAAAACTGAAATTTATTATAAGCCACAGTCATCCTAGGGACCTCCATGATATATATATATATATAATTTATAGCCTCTATGGTTCTATGGGTTGTGGTCTGATTGTTCTTTATTTTATATCTAGAATCTACCTATGAGTGAGTACATACCATGACTGTCTTTCTGGGTTTGGGTTACCTCACTCAGGATGATTTTTTCTAGTTCCATCCATTTGCCTGCAAATTTCATGCTTTCATTGTTTTTCTCTGCTGAGTAGTACTCAATTGTGTATATGTACCACATTTTTTTCATCCATTCTTCCATTGATGGGCATCTAGGTTGTTTCCAGGTTGTGGCTATTACAAATAGTGCTGCTATGAACATAGCTGAGCATGTATCTTTATGGTATGAATCAGCGTTCCTTGGGTATATGCCCAAGAGTAGGATGGCTGGGTCTTGAGGTAGTTCGCTCTCCTAATTTTCTGAGAAACCACCATACTGATCTCCACAGTGGTTGTACAAGTTTACATTCCCACCAACAGTGGAGGAGTGTTCCCTTTGCTCCACATCCTCTCCAACATTGGTTGTCATTGGTGTTTTTGATCGTAGCCATTCTAACGGGTGTAAGGTGGTATCTCAGAGTCGTTTTGATTTGCATTTCTTTGATGATTAAGGATGTTGAGCATTATTTTAAATGTCTTTCAGCCATTTGTAGTTCTTGTTTTGTGAATTCTCTGTTTAGCTCTTTAGCCCATTTTTAATTCAGTACTTTGATGTCTAGTTTCTTGAGTTCTTTATATATTGTGGAGATCAATCCTCTGTCAGATGTGGGGTTGGTGAAGATCTTTTCCCATTCTGTTGGCTGTCTTTTTGTTTTATTGACTGTGTCTTTTGCCCTGCAAAAGCTTCTCAATTTTGCAAGGTCCCATTTATTAATTGTTGTGCTCAGGGTCTGTGCTGTTGGTGTTTTATTTAGGAAATGGTCTCCGGTGCCAATGCGTTCAAGAGTGCTTCCTATTTTCTTTTCTATTAAGTTTAGTGTAACTGGATTTATGTTTAGGTCTTTGATCCACTTGGACTTGAGTTTTGTGCATGGTGACAGATATGGATCTATTTGTAATCTTTTACATATTGACATCCAGTTATGGCAGTACCATTTGTTGAAGATACTTTCTTTGTTCCATTATATAGTTTTGGCTCCTTTGTCGAAAACCAGGTGTTCATATGTGCATGGATTAATGTCAGGGTCTTCAATTCAATTCCATTGGTCTGTATGTCAGTTTTTATACCAGTACCAAGCTGTTTTTATTACTATAGCTCTATAGTAGAGTTTGAGGTCCGGGATGGTGATGCCTCCAAGGGTTGCTTTATCATATAGGATTCTTTTAGCTATCCTGGGTCTTTTGTTTTCCCATATAAAGTTGGGTATTTTTCTTTCCAAGTCTGTGAAGAATTGTGTTGGGATTTTGATGGGGATTGCATTGAATCTGTAGATTGCTTTTGGTAAGATTGCCATTTTTACTATGTTAATCCTACCTATCCATGAGCATGGGAGATCCTTCCATTTTCTGATATCTTCTTTAATTTCTTTCTTTAGAGATTTAAAGTTCTTATCAAAAAGGTCCTTCACTTGTTTAGTTAGTGTTATCCCAAGGTATTTTATATTATTTGTGGCTATTGTAAAGGGTGATGTTTCTCTGACTTCTTTCTCAGCCCTTTTATCATTTGTGTATAGGAGGGCTACTGATTTTTTTGAGTTGATCTTGTATCCTGCCACTTTACTGAAGGAGTTTATCAGCTGTAGGAGTTCCCTGGTAGAGATTTTGGGGTCACTTATGTATACTATCATATCATCTGCAAATAGTGAAAGTTTGACTTCTTCCTTGCCAATTTGTACCCCTTTGATCTCCTTTTGTTGTCTTATTGCTCTAGCTAGAACTTCTAGTACTATATTGAATAAATATGGGGAGAGTGGACAGCCTTGTCTTGTTCCTGAATTTAGTGGTATCGCTTTGAGTTTCTCTCCATTTAATTTGGTATTTGCTGTTGGCTTGCTATAAATTGCTTTTATTATGTTTATAAATGTTCCTTGTATTCCTGATCTTTCTTAGACCTTTATCATGAAGGGGTGTTGGATTTTGTCAAAGGCTTTTTCAGCATCTAAGGAGATGATCATGTGGTTTTTTTCTTTCAGTTTGTTTATATGGTGTATTACATTGACTGATTTTTGTATGTTGAACCATCCTTGCATCCCTGGGATGAATCCTACTTGGTCGTGATGGATGATTATTTTGATGTATTCTTGGATTCAGTTTGCCAATATTTTGTTGAGTATTTTTGCATCAATGTTCATGAGGGAGATTGGTCTGTAGTTCTCTTTCTTTGTTGCATCTTTGTGTGGTTTGGGTATCAGGGTAAGTGTAGCCTCATAAAAAGAGTTTGGTAGTGTTCCTTCTGTTTTTATTGTGTGGAACACTTTGAAGAGTATTGGTATTAGTTCTTCTTTGAAAGTCTGGTAGAATTCTGCACTGAAACCATCTGGTCCTGGGCTTTTTTTGGTTGGGAGACTTTTGATGACTGTTTCTATTTCTTTAGGGGTTATTGGTCTATTTAAATGGTTTATCTGGTCTTGATTTAATTTTGGTATGTGGTATTTATCCAGAAAATTGTCCATTTCTTCCTGGTTTTCCATTTTTGTGGAGTACAGATTTTCGAAGTATGATCTGATGATTCTCTGGATTTCCTCATTGTCTGTTGTTATGTCTCCCTTTTCATTTCTGATATTGTGAATTTGGGTGCTCTCTCTTTGCCTTTTGGTTAATTTGGCTAGGGGTTTGTATATCTTGTTGATTTTTTCAAAGAACCAACTCTTTGTTTCATTGATTTCTTGTATTGTTCTCTTGTTTTCTATTTCATTGATTTCAGCCCTCAATTTGATTATTTCCTGGCGTCTATTTCTCCTGGGTGAGTTTGTTTCTTTTTGTTCTAGAGCTTTCAGTTGTGCTGTTAATTCATTGGTATGGGATTGCTCTCTCTTCTTTATGTGTGCATTTAGAGCTATGAATTTTCCTCTTAGCACTGCTTTCATAGTGTCCCATAAGTTTGGGTATGTTGTACTTTCATTTTCAATGAATTCTAGGAAATCTTTAATTTCTTTCTTTATTTCTTCCTTGACCCATTGATGTTTCAGGTGGGCATTATTCAGTTTCCATGAGTTTGTGGGTTTTCTATAATTTTTGTTGTTGTTGAGGTCTAACTTGAAGGCATGGTGGTCTGATAAGATACAGGAGGTTATTCCAATTTTTTTGTATCTGTTGAGATTTGTTTTGTGTCCAAGCCACATGTATACTTCTAACCTAGTAAATCAGTCAATAGCAGGAATAACCAACATGGTAAACTATGACTACATATTACTTCACACTGTAATAATATCTTCCTAAAGTTTACAACAGAAAAATACTAAAATATTTTCCTTTGATAAATCATGAGTTTTCACTTTTATACATAGTATTTATATAACAAATCTCTAAACACTAGTAATTTTCAACCCATTCAGAGTATTTATTTTTAGACATTATGTGTGTACAATAATTTAGAGATGTCCATGTTGCATGTATGAAGTACATCAGAAACACTCTAAATATATATTTATGAAGAAAGATGACCAAATGGGAGTAGAATCTCTTTTCATAAATAGCAAAATATTAATCATTTTTAAGCAGAAACCTTAGCTTGGTAATAAATTAACAATAGGAAATATCAATGACATTTTACCTATAAATTGTGCACTCACCCAAGGAATTATCTGTGGCCTCAGCACTTTTTAGTGGAGACACAATATTAGCTCAGTTCTGGGGTATGATACTCAATGTATGGTGGTGACAGATCTAGTACTCTAGGAGCCAGAAGTTACAGAAACACACTCTGTCTGGTCTAGAGAAGAATGAACCTGGCTGGCCCCTAGACTGTCCTTATATACTCTCTAAAGGTATCTGTTGGAGTTTGGATCCTCATCATCTCTTGCCTTTTTTCACTTTCCATTGTGGTATTCTATGCATATCTGCCTATATGGCCCATTGCTTCTTTCATATGTTCTTCTAAACAAGCATTAGTAGGCTTTTCTTACTTGATCTAAAAATCTAATGTTTTGCTTAATTTTATAGTAAGCCAAATCAATGAAAAATTAATGTTTCACAGATTATGAGATCAAGAGAAGGCTAGGTATAATTATTGAGAGGACTGACAGGTTAAAGTGTGTTTCATATTATTTATGTGGCAAGCCAGTTGTCAACATTGACATGTGTTTAGTATTTAGAGAGCACAAAGAACATAAGGGGTATGTTACGATGGATTTTAAGGAGTATGTAAAATAATGTGTAGAAAGACATAAAAATTATAGGTAACTTACTAAATCATGATTAGGGAATTGGAGTCATCAGACTTATGAAGATTTCCCATATGTAAAGTTTATTTGAGTCTTGTGTCTAGAAATATAGTTCAGATAAGGATTATTACTAACTGAGTTAGCAGGAATCCCATGGATGAGGCCACCACCTGTGCTATCATTCACGTTGTGGCTTTTATGAAGCATCTTCCTGGTGTTTGACTTTAAATCACTATAGTAACAAGGGTTACCTGATGGGACACCAGAAGATGGAGACTCTCACATTCTCTTAGGCAATTTTCTTTGACTCTGAAGTCATAGTCAGATCCTGGAAAGTCTGAACCCTATTTGAGTAGATCACAGAAGCCATTTTGCATATGTCTTTGAGAATACAAGAGCCAAAAAGGCAGATGATTTGGTTCATTAAACAAACTTTTGTGGTGTGAACTAAGTTTTGTGCAGAGCTCCCTGATCCTGCTCTTTGGGGGACTGAAGATTAGGAAGGGTGGGTACAAGATAAAGGCATCCTGAAGTGAAGGTTGTATTTTAACATTTGAGAATTCTCTGTTTAGATCTATACTCCATTTTTAGCTGAGTTAATTGTTTTCCTGATGTTCAGTTTTTTGAGTTCTTTATGTATTTTAAATATTATCCATCTATTGTGTGTGTAAAAATCTTTTCCCATTCTGTAGGTTGTCATCAATGATTTTAATTTTAGTCATTCTGACAGGTATAAGAGGATATCTCAATGTCATTTTGATTTGCATTTCCCTGATGGCTAAGGATGCTTAGCAATGCTTTAAAGGTATTTCAGCCATTTGATATTGTTCTGTTGAGACTTCTGTTTAGCTCTGTACCCCATTTTTAATTGGATTATTGGGTATTTTGATGTCTAGTTTCTTGAGTTCTTTATGTATTTTGGAGATCAGCCTACTGTCAGATGTGGGGTTGGTGAAGATCTTTCCCATTCAGTAGGCTGCCATTTTGTCTCATTTACTGTGTCCTTTGCCTTAAAGAAGCTTCCCAGTTTTAGCAGGTTTTATTTAATAATTGTTGCTCTCTGTATCTGTGCTACAGGTGTTATATTTAAGAAGTAGTTTCCTGTACCAATGCATTTGATGCTACTTCCTACTTTCTTTTATCAGGATCAGTGTAACTGGATATGTTGAGGATTTTGATTCATTTGGGCTTGAGTTTTATGCATGGGGATAGATATGAATCTATTTTCATTCTTTAGAATTGAGACTTCATCTTGATGGGTTTTTCCTCTGATGAATATGAAATGTCCTTCATCTCTTTTGATTGATTTTTGTTTGAAGTCTATTTTGTTAGATATTTGGATAGCTATACCAGCTTATTTCTTAGGTCCATTTGATTGGAAAATCTTTTCCCGACCCTTTACTCTGAGGTGATGCCTGTCTTTGAGGTTGAGGTGTCTTTCTGGTATGCAGCAGAAAAATGGGACCTGTTTTTATATTCATTCTGTTAGCCTGAGTGTTTTTTATAGGTGAATTGAGTTCATTGATGTTAAGGGATATTCATGACCAGTAGTTGTTAATTCGTGCTATTTTCGGTTTGGGGGGTGGTAGCGGTAGTGCTTGTGTGTTTCCCTTCTTTGGGGTTTGTTGGTGTGAGGTTATGTATTGCCTGTGTTTTTGTGAGTACAGTTAACTTCCTTGGGTTGGAGTTTTCCTTCTAGTATTTTCTGTTGGGCTGGTTTTGTGGATAGGTATTGTTTAAATCTGGCTTTGTCATGGAATATCTTGTTTTCTCCTTCTATGATGATTGAAAGCTTTGTTGGTATAGTAGTCTGGCCTGCTGTCTAGGGCCTTCTGGCTTTCAGAGTCTCCACTGAGAAGGTGAGTGTAAATTCTGATGGGTCTGCCTTTATATATCACTTGACTTTTTTCTTTGTAACTCTTAATATTCTTTCTTTATACTGTATGTTTAGTGGTTTGATGATTATATGGCAAGGGGACTTTTTTTGGTCCAGTCTATTTGGTGTTCTGTAAGCTTCTTGTAATTTCCTATGCATGTCCTTCTTTAGGTTGAGAAAATTTTCTTTTATGATTTTGTTAAATGTATTTTCTATTGCTTTAAGCTTAAATTCTTCTCTTTCTTCTTTCCCTATTATTCTTAGGTTTGGTCTTTTCATGGTTTCTCAGATTTCCAAGATGTTTTGTGTTAAGAATTTGTTGGGTTCAGTATTTTCTTTGACTAATAAATCTATTCCTGTGATCATATCTTCAACACTTGAAATTCCCTCTTCCATCTCTTGTATTCTGTTTGTTATGCCTGCATCTGTAGTACCTTATGATTTACTCCGATTTTCCCTCTCCAGTTTCTTGGCTCTCTTTAAGGAATTTATTGATCTCTTCCATTTTTTTTATTTATCTTTTCTTCCATTTCTTTAAGGGAGTTTTTCATTTCCTTTTTAAGGGCCTCTATCATCTTTATAAAGGTATTTTTTAGGTTGTGTTCTTCTGCTTCTTCATTGGGGTGTTCATATCTTGTAGTCATAGAACTACTAGTTTCTGGTGGTGCCATATTGTTCTTTATGTTGTTGAATGTATTCTTACACTGTAGTCTACCATCTCTTCCTCCACTTGGTGCAGGCAGGGCTTGTGGCTCTGGTGGTCAGTGATGCCTCAGGGGATGTTTGAGGGTCTGGGGAGGGTGCTGCTGGGTCTCTGGGGCTTTGATGTCTGGGGGGGGACATGAGATGTACCCCTGGGTGCTAAGGACTAGAGAGCAGGGCTGTCCAGCTGAAAGTCCACACACTCACATCCTCCTCTAGGTGCAGGTGGTTCCTGTGGTAGCTTCTCCTCCAGGAGCAGGTGGTCCTGGTCCACCTGTTGAGAGGGAAATTTCTGGGGGTGGAGGGAGGGTGTTACAGTGTCTCTGGGGTGTAGGTGTCAGTGGGTGGGGGAGAGGCATGAGATGTACCCCTGGAGGCTAGGGCCTAGGAAGCAGGGCTATCCAGCTGATGTTGTTTTCAAGATGTTATTTTTTTAAACAGCTGAGTAATAGTCCATTTTGTAGCACATTTACTTTATCTATTCTTCTGTTGAGGAGCATCTAGGTTGTTTCCAATTTCTGACGGTCATGAAGAGCAGCAGTGAATATGGTTAAACATGTTTCCTTGTGGTAGGATGAAGTGTCATTTGAATATTTGCCCAAGAGCAGTAATTCTCTATTAAAAATTCTGTTTAGATTTGTTCCCCATTTTTAATCGGGTTATTTGGTTACTTGATATCTAGTCTTGAGTTTTTTCCATATTTTGGATTGTGGTGATATTGTGTCCCCCAATATATTGTGTACCGTAATAAACTTATCTAGAGTCAGAGAACAGAACAGGCACTAGATAGACATAGAGACCAGAAGATGGTGTGTGGTGGTATTCTAATTGTATTGAAATGTGATTTTGATTGTATGTTAATAAATAAATGTGCCTGGGCGTCAGAGCTATTAGAGCCATAGACAGAGTGTGGCAGTGGTGGCGCACGCCTTTAATCCCATAGATCTCTGTGTGTTCAGGGATACAGCCAGCATTGGAGACATATGCCTTTAAGACCTGGGGGCCTGTACATACAGACAGTGATGAGGCAGTCATGTGTTTGTGTTTACAACCAATGAGAAGGCAGAACAAAAGATTATGAAAAGACGGACAGACAGGAAATAGAGGAAATAGCTCCCTTTCGGGAAGCTAGGACCACCACAGGAGGAAGGGTGAGATTTTAGCTCTGAGCTCTGATCTCTTGGCTTTCTTTTTTACATTGGTTCTGTGTTTCTTATTTAATAAGACAGTTGGTTACATCTACAATGGTGGCATACACACCTTTAATCCTAGCATTCTGGAGGCATCCATCCAGATCTCTGTGATTTCAAAACCACACTGGAAACAGCCAGGCATGGTGACACACGCCTTTAATCCTAGGAAGTGATGGCAGGAAGCATAAATGTATATAGGGTGTGAAAACAAGTGACTATAACCCTTTCAGCTTTTAGGCTTTCAGCAGCAGTTCAGCTGAGATCCATTTGGGTGAGGACTCAGAGGCTTCCAGTTTGAGGAAACAGGATGGGCTGAGAAGTTGGCAAGGTGAAGTTAGCTGTAGCTTGTTCTGCTTCTCTGATCTTTCAGCGTTCATCCCAAAATCTGGCTCCCAAGTTTTTTTTTTTTTATTAATAAGACTCTTTAAGATTTATGCTACATTGGATATTAATCTTCTACTAGATGTGGAGTTGGTATAACCTTTTTCCATTCTGTAGGCTGTTACTTTGTAGGAATGATGGTGTCCTTTGTCTTACAGAAACTTTTCAGTTTCATGAGTTTCCATTTATCAATTGTCGAATTTTGTGTCCATGCTAACAGTGTTCTGTTCAAGAAGTCATCTCCTGTGTCTATGAGTCGAATTTTGTGTCCATGCTAACAGTGTTCTGTTCAAGAAGTCATCTCCTGTGTCTATGAGTCAAGACTATTCCCTACTTTCTCTTCTATAAGGTTCAGTGTATCTGTCCTTATGTTGAGGTCTTTCATCTATTTGGAGTTGTTTTGTGAAGGGTTGTAGGTATGAATCTATTTTTCATTCTTCCCCATGCAGACATCCTATTTTACCAGAACCATTTGTCGAAGATGCTTTTTTTTTGTTTGTTTCCAAAGTGTATTTCTTGCTTCTTTATAAAAACAGGTGCTAAAATAATGTGGATTTATGCCTGGTTCTTCAATCCTATTCCATGCATCAATGTGTCTTTTTTATGCTAATACTATATGTTTTTTTGTTAATATAGCTTTCCAGTACAACTTGAAATCAGTAATAGTGAGATCTCCAGCAGCTCTTTTATTGTTCAGGATTGTTTTATCTATTCTAGATTTTTTGTTTTTTTGATATGAAGCTAAAAATTGTTCTTTCAAGTTCTGTGAAGAATTGTGTTGAAATTTTGATGGGGGTTACATTGAATCTGTATTGCTTTTGGTCAGATGGTCATTTTTACTATGTTACTCCTACTGATCCATGAGCATGGGAGATCTTTGCATCTACTAATATATTCTTCAATTTCTTTTTAAAAAAAAAAACTTGAAGTTTCCATCATATAAATCTTTTACTTTCTTGAGTAGAGTTACTCCAAGATATTTTATATTATTAGTGGCTATTGAAATAGGTGTGTTTCTTTGAATTTTTTCTCAGTCTGTTTGTCATTTGTATATGGGAGGGCTACTAATTTTTGTGAGTTTACTTTTGTATCCAGTTACTTTGCTGAAACGTTTATCAGGTGTATGAGTTCCCTGGTGGAATTTTTAGGTTCACTTATGTATACTATCATACAATCTGCAAATAAAGATTCTTTGACTTCTCCCTTTTCAGTTTGCATCCCTTTGGTTTTCTTTAGTTGTCTTATTGCTCTAGTTAAGAGTTCAAGTAGAATATTGAATAGGTCTGGAGAGAATGGACAACCTTGCCTTGTGATTTTAGTAGAATTGTTTTGAGTTTCTCTCCATTTACGATGATGTTGGCTACAGGCTTGCTGTAAAATGCCTTTATTATGTTGAGTGTGTCCCCTGTGTCCCTAAACTCTCCAGGACTTTAATCATGAAGAGGTGTTTGGGACCTGAGCAAGAGAAGTGAACACTTTATTCCCAAACCCAGAACCCAGGAAATATGCCCTGACTCTGAGACTAGTACCAAAATATCACTCTTGGCCCCTAGAATCAGTCAGTGAAAGAAATGTGCCCTGGCCTTAGAGGTAGTGTCAAAAAGCCAAGAAAGGCCAGTGAAAGAAATGCAGTTTGGCCCTGAAATCAGGGCCATCTCTGCCCCTTGCTCATAAAACTGGCCAATCCCTGGACAGAAAATAAACTAACCAATTACAGTTGACTCTGCCCCCTAGACATCTTATTAAAACTTCCCTGCCCAGTCAGTTGTGAGCTGTTCTCTTCACCCTGGTAGAGGCAGCTACTCTCCTGGACTCCTCGTTCCCAAATAAACCTCTTTCTCAAAAGAGTATTGGGTGAAGAACTTCATTGACAGCTGAACAGAAGAACCTTGCTGGGATGTCCCATAGTGCACTGAGCGAGAAAGAGCTGGTAACACTGAGCCAAAGATTGTGGCTCTCCAGGAGAGAAGCAAGATTGCTGTGTCCTGCGGAGAAACCATCCCCCATCATACCATCATACCAGGTATATCCTGTCTGTGACACCTTCAGGGCAGAGCTCTTGTCCTAAGCAGCTCTGAGGTGCCCGGGATACCTTACCCTCTAGGGCAGAACTGTCTCCAGTTCTGCCATTACTGCTGTGCTAAACTGCTTCAGATTTCCCGGACACCTTCAGGGCAGAGCTCTTATCTATAGTAGCTCTTAGGTGTCCAGGATATCTCGCCCTCTAGGGCGGAACTGCTCCTCGCAGTTTCAGCCATCAATTTACTAACATTTGGTGCGGAAACCCAGGACACCAAACCCAGAGCTTTTGTAGTTTACTAACATTTGGTGCTGAAACCAGGACATCAAACCCAGAGTTTTTGCAGTTTACTAATAGGCAATGTTCCTTTTGTATCTATTTTGTGGAATAATTTGCAGAGTATTGGCATTAACTTTTTGAATGTCTGGTGAATTCTGCACTGAAAACATCTGGTCCTAGGCTATTTTTACTTTTAATGACTGTTTCTAATTCACTAGGTGTTATAGGTCATTTAAATTGCTTGCCTGATCTTCATTTTACTTTTGTAAGTGGTACCTATTCAGAAAAGTATCCATTTCTTTTAGATTTTTCCAATTTAGTGGAGTACAGGTTTTTAAACTATGTCCTCATGATTCTATGGATTTCCTCTGTGTCTGTTGTTATGCCTTCCTTTTCATTTCTGATTTTATTGCTTTGGACATTTTCTCTCTGACTTTTAATTTGGATGGGGGTTTATCTATCATATTTATTTTCTCAAAGAATCAATTATTCTTTTTGTTTCTACTTTGATTTCAGCCTTGGGTTTGATTATTTCTTGCCATTCAGTCCTTTGTGTGTAATTTCTCCTTTTTGTTCTAGCATTTCAGTTGTTCTGTTATATTGCTATCATAAGATCACTTCAGGTTTTTTTAATTAATTTTTTTTACGTAGGTACTTGGTGCTATGGATTTGCCTCTTAAAATCTCTAGGTTTGCTCTTTTCTGAAGGGAAACAGAGGAGTAGTGTATCTGGGGGAAAGAGATGAGCGGGTTATGAGGAGGGGATGGAGTAGAACATGAAGACAGGATCTATTGTATGAGAGAATAAACTAAAAAGAAAAAAAACTCTTTCATTGTATCCCATAATTTTGGGCATGTTGTGTATTTATTTTTATTTAATTCTGAAAAATTTTTGTGGTTGTTTTAATGAAAATGCCCCACATAGCCTCATAATGAGTTACACTATAAATTGATCTGGCCTGGTATGAGTAGGAATGGCCCTTTTGGAAGAAGCATGTCAATGGGCTTTGAGGTTTCAGAAGTGCAAGCCAAGCCCAGTGTCTATCTCTTTCTTCCTGCTGCCTGCCAAACCACATGTAGAATTCTCAGCTACCTCTCCAATACCTTGTCTGCCTGTGTGCTGCCATGCTTATTGCCATGATGATAATTAACTAAACCTCTGAACTGTAAGCCAGCCCCAATTAAATGTTTTTATTTAACAAGAGTTGCCATGGTCATGGTGTCTCTTTACAGCAATAGAAACTCTAATATAGTCTTTAATTTCTTTATTTCTGTCTCAACCCATTTTTTCATTTGGTAGAGAGTTCTTCAGTTTCCATGAGTTTGTAAGCTTTCTGTTGATATCAACCTCTATTCTGTGCTGGCTTAATAGGATGCAGTGAGCTATTTCAATTTTCTTGTATCTGGTGAGACTTGCTTTGTGTCCAAGTATGTGGTCAGTTTTGGAGAAAGCTCAATGAGGTGCATAGAAGGTATATTCTTTTTAGTTTGAGTAAAATGTTCTATAAACATTTTTGGCCTATTTAGTTTATAACATTTGTTAGCTCAAGTATTTCCCTGTTTAGCTTTTATCTGGATACCTGCATATTGGTAAGAGTCGGGTATTGAAGTTACCCACTGTCACTGTGTGAGGGGTAATGTATGGTATAAGCTGTAGTGGTGTTGCTTTTTACAAACTTTGGTGCCTCTGTGTTTGGGGCATAGTTGTTAAGAACTGAAATGTTATCTTGGTGGATTTTTTTCTTTGATGAATATGTAGTGTCCTTTCTCATCTCTTTTGATTAGTTTTGTTTTGAAGTCTGTTTTGTTAGATATTAAAATGGCTACACCACCTTGCTTCTTAGGTTCATTTGCTTGGAATATCTTTTTTCAAACCTTTACCCTGAGGTAATGCCTCTCCTTGATTTTGAGGCATGCTTCTTGGATGCAAGAGGATAGATCCTGTTTTCATATCCATTCTGTCTATGTCTATATCTTTCTGTTGGGCAATTGAGATCATAGCTATTGAGATATCAATGATCAATGATTGTTGATTTCTGTTGTGTTGTTGCTGTTGTTGTTGTTGGTGGTGGTGGTGATGATGATGGTGTGTGTGTGTGTGTGTGTGTGTGTGTGTGTGTGTGTGTGTGTGTGTGTATTTTACCTTCTTTTAATCTTGCTGGTGTAAGATTATTCCCTGTGTTTTCATGGGTGTAGTTAGCCTCCTTAGGTTGCAATTTTCCTTCTAGCACCTTCTGTAAGACTAAATTTGTAGATAAATACTGATTAAATTTGGCTTTTATCTTAGTTAGGGTTTCTATTGCTGTGAAAAGACATCATAACCTGGCAACTCTTATAAAAGAAAACATTTAATTGGGATGGCTTGCTTACATTTTCAGAGGTTTAGTCCATTATCATCACAGTGTGACATGCCAGAATGCAGGCAGACATATTGCTGGAAAAGTGGCTGAGAATCTACATCTTGAAGCAAGCAACAGAAAGTGATCTGAAACACTGGACAATATCTTGAGCATATATGAAACCTCCACTCTCTCCACATGATATACTTCCTCCAACAAGACCACACCTATTCCACCAAGACCACATCTCCTTATAGTGCCACTCCCTTTGGGACCATTCTCTTTCAAACCACCACAGCTTTATTTATGGTGATTGAAAGTTTTGGTGGGTATAGTACTCTGGGCTGGCATCTGTGCTGTGGTATCTTAGAGTCTATAGAATATCTGTCCAGGCTACTCTGGCTTTTAGAGTGTCCATGGATAAGTCAGATGTAATTCTAATTGGTCTGCCTTTATATGTCACTTGGTCTTTTTCCCTTGTAACTTTTAATATTTTTCTTTGTTCTATATATTTAGTATTCTGATTATGTGCTGAGGGGAACTTTCTTTTCTGGTCCCACCTATTTAGAGCTTTGTATGCTTCTTGTACTTTTATTCACACCTCCTTTTTTAGGTTAAGAAAATTTTATTCTATAGTCTTATTGAAAATATTTTCTGGGCATTTGAGCTATGTTTCTTCTCTTTCCTTTAT
This sequence comes from Peromyscus maniculatus bairdii, assembly GCF_049852395.1. Lineage (NCBI taxonomy): Eukaryota > Metazoa > Chordata > Mammalia > Rodentia > Cricetidae > Peromyscus > Peromyscus maniculatus. The sequence continues at coordinate 86,819,007 of NC_134858.1, forward strand.
TCCTATTATTCTTAGATTTAGTCTTTTCATAGTGTCCCATATTTCCTGGATATTTTGTGCCAGAAGTTTTTTAGAGTTAACATTTTCTTTACTAATGTATCAGTTTCTTATATCATATCATCAACACCTGATATTCTTTCATCTATCCCTTGTATTCTGTTGGTGAAGCCTGCCTCTGTGGTTCCTGTTAAATTTCTAAGTTTTTCATTTACAGAATGCCCTCAGCTGGGTTTTTGTTGTTGTTGTTGATTCTATTTCCATTTTCAGGTCTTGAACTGCTTTATTCATTTCCTTCCTCTGTTTCTTTGTGTTTTACTGTATTTATTTAAGAAGCTTATTCATTTCCTTCTACTGTTTGTTTGTATTTTCATCAATTTCTTTAAGAGACTTATTAATTTCCTAGTTAAGGACCTCTATCATCTTCATACTGACTGTTTTAAGGTCTTTTTCTAGTGCTTTCAGCTAAATTGAAATATTCAGGGTCTGCTTTGGTATGCTGTGGAACAATCTTTGTAAATATCTGTTGCTCTCATTGTTAATATAAAGCTCATTGATAGATAGTGAGGCAGGATTTTCAGGGCAGAGAGAATGCTGGAAATGAGGGCAGAGTCTAACAGGTCTCCAGGACATTCAGAGGAAACAAGACTTACTGGAGAACAGGTAAATCCATGAGCCACGTGGCAATACCTATGTATTAACAGAAATGGGTTAATTTAAGTTGTAAGAATTGGTTAGTAATAAGAATGAGCTATTGACCAAGCATGTATAATTTGTATTAATTCTATGTGTCAGTTTTTTGGTAACTTTCCTTGTGGGCAGGAAAGTAAAGTCTGCCTACAGTGGTTTGGTTTCAGGGCTTTGTTTCCCTAGACTGTTCACCTGGTGTTTTCCAGATGAATGCCTGCTGACATTGGAGCTTGAAATAATGGGATGAGTTGGGGAAAGGAAGGTTGTAGGAGAAGATCTTTGTGTTCCACTGGGGATGGGGTCAGAGAAGAAAGGGAAACTGCAGCAGGTGTTCTGCAACAGAGCTGGGGATGAGACTGGGTAGACTGAATCTGGTGGAGCAGAAGAGGTGAATAGCTGCCCATTCTTATTTTTCAAAATCACCTGATCAATATGCTCCCATCCACAGATCTTTTAGACAATGGATAGAGGAATCGGGATTGAATCTGCTCTTTTTCAGGCTCTGCTCATGCCAAACACTCTTGGCTCTCTTCTGTGAAATCCAGGTTGCTGACCTGGTAAGAAGCTTTAACTCCAAGGCTGACTACCCAAAGGTGGATGATCAGTGGTAAAGGAACCATGGTGCAGAAGGTACATGAGGAAAGTCTTGCCTGTGTCTCAGTCTCTCACTCAGCGACATAGACATTGAATTCAAAGTCATTCTGAGCCTTGCCAGTCATGAGATCTCTGCAGAGATCATCCAAGCCTCCTTAAAGTCTATTCATGGGGTTTTGGGCATGCCCCTTTCTTCTGGCTTGGTGGACAGATTACATTCTGATTCACCTTCTTACCTGTGAATCAGGTGTGAGCTTCTAGATCAATAAGTGTGTTGAGGGTTATTGTGACCTCTTGGGGCCAGGCTGCAATCTTAAGATGAGCTTCTATAAAACAAAAAAGACTTCTGTGAAGAGATCAACATGCCCTAACAGCAGCATCTGACTATGCTGGAACCTGTAATTTATCAGGTACTGTAAAACATGGGGAAACCTCTTTCTGGGTGATTCTGGATGTCCAGGTTCCAGGCCATGAACCTAAGCAGCCAGCTGTGTAACCAGAATCTTCTTCCTTTAGCACACTGTGTGGTGATATTTTGTGTATGCTCTAACAAATAATGTTTGCCTCAAGATCAGAGGGCAAAGCCAGCCACTAGTTAGTCATAGAGGACAGGCAATGGTGGTATACATCTTTGATCCCAGCCCTTGGGATCTCAGGCCTTTAATTCCAGCACTAGGGAGATGGAGATAGGAACTGATATGGCTGGGTGGAAAGAGGACTATAAGGCAGGATGAGATAGTAACCCAGTCTCCTTTCAGGCTGAGGATTTTGAAGATGTAGGAAGTCTAGTGGCTGGTTGCTCTGCTTTCTTATCTTTCAGCTTTCTTTTCGATATCTGACTCTGGGTTTTTATTATCCAGACCATTTAGATTTGTACTACAACACTGGGTTTCCTTGCTAAGCTCTGGGCTACTCCCCCAGGTTTCAGAGGCATTATATAGATAGCCCATCTATATCAAAGGCATCTAAAATTGGCTCTCTCAAGACACTTGTTTTGCTCACCCAGTGAGAAAGACCTTTCAGTGGGTAACCAATCCCACAGTGTCTAGGACATGTTAGGGATACATAGAACCCTTCCAGGAATGACTTTGCTCTGGTGGACATGATTAAAAGCCTGTGTGGAATAAAGACACTGTGGCAGGTCCCTTCAGTACTGTAGCAGGGTGAGGGCCTCTGTCACTTTTATCTAAGGACTGGAGATCTGGAGGACACCCCAGGGACCAAGCCCAGCCTCTGAAGGAGCACCACTGAAATTGGCTATCTTAGGCTCCCCAGCTACCCAGTGAGGTTCTAAGGTGTCTCCAGAGGAACATTACCTAATATTGGTCTCCAGGACTCTGGCATACTACAAGGGGTTGTTCAGGGATGATATACTCCTCTTAGAGACTTCCACACCTCCTGTCCTAGGTGCTGGAGATATTCTGGGGGAGTATTTTTAAGCCTATCTGTATCTGTGGCTGGATACTATCAAAATATCAAATGTACCTTCAAGATGGAGATCTGGGTACTAGAAAGATGGCTCAGTAGCTAGGTGTGCTTGCTGTTCTTTCAGAGAACTGGATCTCAGTTCAAAATAGCTCCATGGGAATGGTAACAATTGTCTATCACAATAGCTTCAGGGAATTTGACACGCTATTTTGTACTCTGTGAGCATACTCATGGATATAGAAATGATAACAAAAAAGACATTTATACAGGATTATTGGCATTATATTATTATGATGTTAAAACATACATGAAGATAATTAAAAGTTGAAAGCTATTAAAAGCACTTAAAACTAAAAAAACAAAACAACAAAAAGCAAAAAGCTGTCTTAAAAAAATTGGCAATCAGAGTCCTGCCTCTAGGACCCAGGCCTTGGGATACAATCAGTCCCTGGAAACCCCCATCCATCTCTGTCCCAGTTGCTGGCCAGCAGGGAAAATTCCTCTGGGCAGGCTCCCCCACCAGAACCCCTATCAGACCCAGCAATCTACAAGACCCATGCTCTAACTCAATACCCCTCCCCCTGTGACACCAGTGTCTTTCTGAGACATAGAATATGCCAGCTGTCATTGGACAAAGAGGTGAGTGATTCCTCTCTAACCCAGAGAGTCCTGCTTTGAGGACCTAGGCCTTGGGACACAACCAGTCTCCAGGAACCCCCACCCATCTCTGCCCCAGTTGTTGGCCAGCAGGGAAGACTCCTGTAGGCAGGCTTCCCTACCAACCCCCCATTGGACCCAGCAATTTACATGACCCACACCCTACCCCAATACCCATACTCCTGCAACACTAGTGCCTTCCTGAGGCACAGAATCTACCAGCTCTCATTGGACAAAGAGCCGTGATAAGACTAAAAGTGGCTCCTTGATTCTGAGCCACACAATCAGCTAGCTTGGATTCGACCAAGAGCAGCTCCCTGAGATACAGAATCTGCCAGCTCCAATTAGACCAAGAGCTAAGATTGGACCCAGAGGGGCCCTGTGAGACATAAGACACAGCAAGCACAGATTGGACTAATAACAGCTTGCTCAGAAACAGGCATCTCTTGCACTTACTGGAGGAAGAGATGGGTAGATGCCAGTGCAAAAACACATACCACAACATAAAGAGCAATATGGCATCACCAGAACCAGGCCTTTTATAACAGCAGGACCTGAACATCACAATGTAGAAGCAGAAGAAAGCAACCTTAAAAATAACATCATGAATATGCTAGGGGTCTTTAAAGAGGAAATGAAAAATTCTTTTAAAAAATTAAGGACAAGAAAAACAAAAAAAAATGGAAGAAATCAATAAATCCCTTAAAGAAAGCCTAGAAAACCATTAAAAAGCAATTAAACATGAGAAAGCAACAGTTCAAGACCCGAAAAGGGAAATAGAAACAATAAGAAGACACAAACAGAGAGAATGCTGAAAATAAAAAAATCTGAATAAACAAACAGGAACTACCAATACAAGCATAACCAACAGAATACAAGAGATGGAGGACAGAATCTCTGGTGTAGAGGATGCAATAGAGGAAATAGATTTTCAGTCAAAGAAAACACTAAATCAAAAAACGTCTTAACACAAAATGTCCAGGAAATCTGGGACACCATGAAAAGGCCAAAGCTAAGAAAAATAGGGATAGAAGAAGGAGAAGAATACCAACTCAAAGGCACAGAAGATATATCTAACAAAATCATGGAAGAAAACTTTTCCCGACTTAAAGAAGGAAATACTTATGAAGATACAAGAAGCTTATAGAACACCAAATATACTAGACCCCCCAAAAAGTCCTCTCACCACATATTAAGCCACTAAACATACAGAATAAAGAAAGACTATTAAAAGCACCAAAAGAAAAAGGCCAAATGGCTTATAAAGGCAGATCCATAAGTATAACACTTGACTTCTCAATGGTAGACTTTGAAAGCCAGAAGGACCTGGACAGATGTAATGCAGACACTAAGAGACCATGGATGCCAGCCTATACTAATATAACCAGCAAAAATTTCAATCACCATAGACAGAGTGAACGTGACATTCCAAGACAAAACTAATTTAAACAATACCTATTCACAAATCCAGCCCTAAAGAAAGCACTAGAAGGAAAATTCCAACTTAAGGAAGTCAGATACACCAATGAAAACACAGACAATAGATAACCCCACAGCAGTAAATCCCAAAGAAGGGAAGAACACACACATCACTACCAAAAGATAACAGAAATTAACAATCACTGGTCATTAATATCCCTTAATATCAATGGATTCAATTTACTTATAAAAAGACACAGGCCAGAATGGATACCAGATCAGTATCCATCTTTCTGCTGAATACAAGTAACATATTTCATCTTCAAAGACAGACACTACCTTAGAGTAAAAGTCTGGTAAAAGACTTTCCAATCAAATGGATTTAAGAAGCAAGCTGGTGTAGCTATCCTAATATCTAACAAAATACACTTCAAACTAAAATCAATCCAAAGAGGTCAGGAAAAACATTACATACTCATCACAGGAAAGATCCACCAACATGAAGTTTCAATTCTGAACATTTATGCCCCAAATACAAGGGCACCCACATTTGTAAAAGAAACAACACTAAAGCTTAAATCACACATCAAAACCCACACATTAATAGTTGCAGATTTCAACACCCCACTTTCACCACTGGACAGATCTGCCAGACAGAAATTTAACAGAGAAATAAGGGAACTAATAGATACAATGACTCAAATAGACTTAATTGACATCTAGAGAACATTCCACCCTAATACAAAAGAATATAGCTTCTTCTCAGCACCCCAAAAAACCATCTCTAATATCAACCACATACTCTGAAACAAAGCAAATCTCAACAGATACAAAAAAATTGGAATAACTTCCTATATTCTATGGGACCACCATGGTTTAAGACTAGATTTTAACAACAAAAATTACAGAAAGGCTACAATCTCATGGAAACTGAATAATGCCAACTGAATCACCAATTGGTCAAGGAAGAAATAAGAAAGTAAAGACTTCCTAGAATTCAATGAATATGAATGTACAACATACCCAAATTTATGGGATACTATGAAAGCAGTGCTAAGAGAAAAATTCATAGCAGTAAATGCCCACAAAAAAGTTGGAGAAATATTACACTAGTGACATCACAGCACACCTGAAAGCTCTAGAACAAGAAGAAGTAAACTCATTCAGGAGGAATAGACATTTGAGGGTTGAAATCCACAAAAATAGAAACAAAGAGAATAATACAAAGAATCAATGAAACAGAGTTGGTTCTTTGAGAAAATCAACAAGATAGACAATCCCTTATCCAAACTAACCAAAAGGTACAGAGAAAATGTCCAAATAAACAAAATCAGAAATGAAAAGGGAGACATAACAACAGACAATGAGGAAATTCTGAGAATCATCAGGTCATACTTCAAAAGCCTGACTTCACAAAATTAGAAAATCTAAAAGAAATGGATAATTTTCTGGTACCACATACCAAAGTTGAATCAAGACCAGATAAACAATTTAAATAGACCAATAATACCTAAGGAAATAGAAACAGTCATTAAAAGTCTCCCAACCAAAAAAAAGCCCAGGACCAGATGGCTTCAAAGCAGAATTCTACCAGCTATCCACAGAAGAGCTAATACCAATACTCTTCAAATTGTTCCACACAATAGAAACAGAAGGAACATTACCAACCTCCTTTTATGATTTACTCTGATTCCCTAACCACACAAAGATGCAACAAAGAAAGAGAATTACAGACCAGTCTCTCTCATGAACATTGATGCAAAAAATATTAAATAAAATATTGGCAAACTGGATCTACAAACACATCAAAAATTATCCATGATCAAGTAGGCTTCATCCCAGAGATGCAAGGATGTTTTAACATATGAAAATCTGTCAATGTAATACACCATATAAACAAACTGAAAGAAAAAAACCCACATGATCATTTCATTAGATGCTGAAAAGGCCTTTGACAAGATCCAATACCCCTTCATGATAAAGGCCTTGGAGAGATCAGTAATATAAGGAACATACCTAAACATAATAAAGACAATTTACAGCAAGCCAACAGCCAACATCAAATTAAATGGAGAGGAACTCAAAGCGATTCCACTAAATTCAGGAACAAGACAAGACTCTCCATTCTCCCCATATTTATTCAATATAGTACTTGAAGTTCTAGCTAGAGCAAAAAGACAACAAGTTGAGATAAAGGAGATACAAATTGGAAAGGAAGAAGTCAAACTTTCACTATTTGCAGATGATATGATAGTATATATAAGTGACCCCCAAAATTCTACCAGGGTACTCCTACAGATAATAAACTTCTGTAATATGGCAGGATATAAGATTAACACAAAAAATCAGTATCCCTCCTATATACAAATGACAAATAGACTGAGAAAGAAATCACAGAAACATCATCCTTTACAATAGCCACAAATACCTTGGGCTAACTCTAAGCAAGTGGAAAAACTGTATGACAAAAACTTTAAGTCTCTGAAGAAAGAAATTGAAGAGTGTATCAGAAAATGGAAAGATCTCCCATGCTCGTGGATAGGTAGGATCAACATAGTAAAAATGGCAATCTTACCAAAAGCAATCTACAGATTCAGTGAAATCCTCATCAAAATCCCAACACAATTCTTCACAGACCTGGGAAGAACAATACTCAAGTTCATTTGGAAAAACAGAAAACCCAGGATGGCTAAAATAATCCTGTACAATAAAGCCACCTTTGAAGCCATCACGATCCCTGACCTAAAGCTCTACTATAGAGCTATAGTAATTAAAACAGTTTGGTATTGCCATAAAAACTGATATGTGGAAAAATGGAATCTAACTGAAGACCCTGACATTAGTCCAAACACCTATGAACACCTGATTTTTGACAAAGAAGCCAAAACTGTACAATGGAAAAAAGAAAGCATCTTCAACAAATGGTGCTGGCAAACCTGGATGTGGACATGTAAAAGAATGTAAATAGATCAATATCTATCCCCATGCACAAAACTCAAGTCCAAATGGATCAAAAACATCAACATAGATCCAGTTACACTAAACCTGATAGAAGAGAAAGTAGGAAGTAGCCTTGAATGCATTGGCACAAGGAGACCACTTCTTAAACATAACACCAGTAGCACAGACATGGAGAGCAACAACTAATAAATGGGACATCCTGAAACTGAGAAACTTCTGTAAGGCAAAGGACATAGGAAATAAGAAAAAAATGACAGCTTACAAAATGGGAAAAGATCTTCACCAACCCTACATGTGACAGAGGACTAATCTCCAAAATATATAAAGAGCTCAAGAAACTAGACATCAAAATAATGGACAATCTTTAAAAAAAAAATGGGCTACAGAGCTAAACAGAGAATTCTCAAAGGAAGAATCTCAAATGGCTGAAAAACATTTAAGAAATTGCTAAATATCCTTAGACATCAGGGAAATGCAAATAAAAACAACTCTGAGATACCATCTTACACCTGTCAGAATGGCTATGATCAAAAACAATGAAGACAGAACTCTTTTTATTCTCTGAAAAATCAAAGATGACTTCCTCTTCCTTCGAGATGTGAGGAGATAAGTTTGGAGAAGTTTGGAACAGGTGTGAATACAGGTGAATTAACCAGAGAGATGTGAGTTCCCAAGACAACATTACAAGTATAATACTAAATAAGCTATCAGGAGACAAATTGCTCCTTAGCTTTTACTTTAGAGGTGCCTGGATGGAGTTAACAATGTCCCCTATATGCTCAGATATTTGAACACTTGGCACCCAGTTGATGGTGCTGTTGTGGGAGGCTTAGATGGTGGGCCTTGTTGGCAGAAGTATGTCATTAGGGAAGCGATTAGAGATTAAAAGCTCAACACTTCCAGTTAACTCTCTTTGATTCATGTTTTCAGTTGAGGCTGTGAGCTCTCAGCTTCTTGTTCTTGCTGTCATGCCTCCATGCCAAGATGGGCCCCTAACCCTCTGGAACTACAAGTCAAAATAAACTCTTCCTTCTATAAAACAAACAAACAAAAACACTAAAGACAGCTTATGTTGGAGAGGATTCGGAGCAACGGGAACACTCCTCTACTGTTGGTGGGAGCGCAAATTTATACAGCCACTCTGGAAATCAGTATGGCGGTTTCTCCGAAATTTGGGAATCAATCTTCATCAAAACCCAGCTACACTACTCTTTGGCATATACTCAAGGAATACTCAATCATACCACAAGGACCTGTGCTCAACTGTGTTTATAGCAGCATTATTTGTAATAGCCAGAACAAGGAAACGGCCTAGATACCCCTGAACTGAAAAATGGATTAAGAAAAAGTGGTACATATACACAATGGAGTACTACTCAGCAGAGAAAAACTATGACATCATGAAATTTGCAGGCAAATGGATGGAACTAGAAAATATCATCCTGAGTGAGGTAACCTAGACTCAGAAGGACAAACATAGTATATACTCACTCATAAGTGGATTCTAGATGTAAAACAAAGGATAACCACACTCTAACCCACAACTCCAGAGAAGCTAGCTAACAAGAAAGACCATAGAGGGACACATGGATTGCCCTAGGAAAAGGAAATAGATGAGAACTCCATGAGTAAAATGGGGATGAGGGATGGGCAATGGAGGGTAGGGGATAGGGGATGAGAACATAAGAAAATGGGATGGTTGAGCTGGAACAGGGATGGAATGGGAAAGCAATGAAAGAGAAACCATGATAGAGGGAGACATCATGGGGATAGAGAGAAATCGGGTGCTAGGGAAGTTCCCAGGAATCCCCAAGTGTGACCCCAGCTTGGACTATTAGAAATAGTGGAGAGGGTGCCTGAACTGAACTGGCTTACCCCAGTGACCAGATCGGTGAATACCCCAACTGTCACCACAGAGCTTTTCTCCAGTGACTGATGGAAGCAGCTGCAGAAATGCACAGCCAAACACCAGGCAGAGCTCCAGGAGTCCAGTCAAAGAGAGAGAAGAAGGATTTTATGAGCAAGTGTGTCAAGATCATGATGGGGGAACCTGCAGAGATGACCAAACCAAACTAGTGGGAACTCATGAAAGTTTGATCAATGTCTGTGGAGCCTGCATGGAACTGGGCTAGGTCCTCTTCATGGCAAGACAGTTATGCAGCCTGATCTGTTTGGGGGGCCCCCTGTCAGGAAGATCAGAATCCATCCCTGGTACATGAGCATGCTTTTGGGAGCTCACTACCTACTATGGGACACCTCTAGCAGACTTAGGCAGGGGGGAGGGGCTTGGACTTGCTTCTACTGGATGTTTCCTCATGGGAGGCCTTGCCTTCTTGTGGAGAGAAATAGGGGGTTGGTTATGAGGGGAAGGCTGGGGGGGAAGAAGGAGGGGAGAGGTGGATCTTTGATTGGTGTATAAAATGAATGGAAAATTTTTCTTAGTTAAAAAAAAGGAGTTGGCATTCTGCTCCAACAGGCAAGGCATTTAGGAACCTGAGACTGATTAAGGAGAGCTGTATTGATCTATACAGGCAGCTTCTGAAGCTGCTCAGAGGCTGGTCCCACTGACTGGTGTCCATAAACAGCCAGGTAGCAGGATGTGTCCTGGGGTGTGACAGAGCCTGGAGGTCTTGTTCCTTCTCCTTGATTCTGGCAACCCTAGGAAGGAAGAGAGGAAGTAAAGATCAGGGTAGGGAAAGCAGATGTTATCCATTTTCCAACTGTACAGCAGATCTCCCCACAAGAAAGTGTAATGGGTCATCGTTTTTATCTGTCATGTGGACCCCAATGCTTATTTTCTCACACCATGTGTTTCTGTGTGTCTGTGTGCTTGTGCACTTGTGATTATTATAGTCATGTGTCTTCATCACCAGCCTTTGAACTTGGGCATAAGGCATTTCATTTTCCATAACTCAGTTTCCTCAACTGACATGTGGATGTCAGAGCTCCAGATTGGCAGTGTTCTTTGAGAATCAAGAAGGTGGACTGTACTGTTGAGTTCTTAGCCATATAATCCACCTCCTTGACAGAAGTCCCTCTTCATTCATTCAACTGAGAGAAGGTTCAGCACAAAGAGACACACTTCCTGCTGGGGACACCTCCTGAAGAGCAGATACTGGAAATAACCTGAAATATACCTCTTCTCCTTAAATAACAATGTCTTCTGCTTTCTGGTTTGTGTAATTGCCATGAGCAAGGCTAGAAAATGCCTTCCAAATGGCATTGTGGACTCCACTATCTCTACACATGCAGAACTAAAACTTGTCTTAATTAATATTAAAAGCACACATTAGTAGGTCCATATCTAGGACTTAGAGGAAGTAACTACTCCGTGTTAACTGCCTAGGTAAGAAGAAGGATTCAGCCTCACCACAATCACTTCCTCTACTTACCATCCAAATTATACCTTAAATTTTTATTTAAAAAAATGTTAGGACACCTCCCTAATGAAAAAGCTAAAAATGTTGAAATGATCACTCCCACCAGGTTTACATTCATGAGAGTCTATCTTCCTATTTTATCTGGATACAACTGATTTAGTACCTATTAGAAAATCTTAGATAATGATTCTCATTTAATTGACTGTGACAAGCTTTTGGAGACAACCTTGAATCCAAGGATATACAGTCTGGCTTTAATCCATATGAACAAAGGTGTTAACATCTTGGAATGAAATTTGAGAACTCAAGGAAGAGAAAAACCCATTCATATCTACAGGTCATATGTACGGGAGAAAGTATTTGGTATTCATTGTGTAGTCTCAGGATGGAAGTACTGTGACATAATTTCACAGTTAAAGTTCTTCCCCAGTTTCGATATTGGAAATTTCCATGTCCATTCCCTCATTCCATGTACCCCTTTCAAAACAAGGAAAACTGTGAGTGCTGGTGAGATGAGTAACATTCCTTCTCTAGTTGAGAGTTTTAGAATCTATGAGGAGACATACTATGAGATATGTCTGTGCAATTGAACTGAAGACCTTCTGTCAGTGAAGGCAGCACCATGCCATGGGCTGGTGTAGAAGACTGAGCAAAAAGGGGTAAAACTGAAATCAAATGAGCACAAGTATTCATCAGTCAGTGCTTCCCAATTACACATGCAATATAACCTGATGATGCATCCTCCCATGACCATGATGGATTGATTATATGTCCTCTGAACCTGAGAAAAAAGCCACCTTAGTTGCTTTTGTTGGAACAAGAAGAAAAGTTACTAATACAGTCAGTTGTAGTTTTAAATTTCTTGTCAGTTGCTCTCCTGAGGTGGCTTACAATTGCTTGTGAAAACAAGATGGGAACTATTGGCTAAGTTTTCATTTTGCAGATCAAACTCAAGGAGGCAAGTATGTTTAATTGACATCCTTGCTGAACCTATGGAAATAACCAGGCCCAACCCACTGAACTCTTTCTTACACCAAGACATGCCCTTCGGTAATGATTCACAATCACAGAAAACTCACCTGAAATGGGAATGTGGCCAAAAACTAGAAGGCACAGCCTTTCTGTTTTATAATCATAGTCCAAACCAGAGTGATTAGTTTGAATTAACAGTCCCAGACTCACTGAATTAATCTTTAGCCATCAGAGTTTTGTCCAGGAATGCCTAAACTAATTTATATCTCATAGAACACATAACATCAACAATTTACATCTTGTTGGGTATTTGCCATTTTCAATTTAGAAAACTTGTCCTAATATTTAACTGTCAAATTGTTTATGACTATCCCAGCACTGGTGTTATTCAGTGTGTCCATGGAATATCACTGGTTAAGTTGTCAAGAGTAAAAAAAATACATCAGACAAGATCTTCGATGTATTAATTTTATATATACACAAAAGCTCTCTTGGATATTTTGAAAGTTGCACACTTTTTTGTAAGCTTATTGAGGAAGAATTTGTCAAGTAGTCTAAATTGGCCTTGAACTTCTTCTGCCTCACCCCCCAGATTGCAGGGATTATAGGCATGGGCCACATGCCTATGAGGAAATTATATTTTATCAACTTTTTATACTTTGCTGTGTCCAGTCTAGCCTGCCTACAGGAAGAGTATTGATGAGGAAAGGACATAAACCAGCAAGAGGCATTACTAGAAGGAAACAGCAGGCCAAATGACAAGTAAGCAAATAAAAGGTAGTCCATGTTGGTCTAGACCACATAGCTTAAATCTGCTTATTGGAACCCACAACTGTGACAGAGTTTAAATTACATTCAACCTGGTTTGATCTTAAGGGTTGTGACCATTCTCCAAAGCTGGAATTCTTAGCTTTGGGAGCCTAAACTCAGGAAGGACATGCTTGTAATCTCCACACTGGAGAAGCTGACTTAGAAGGATTGAGAGTTTTTGGCCAGCTTATGCTGAGTTGCAGGTAAGCCTGAGCTACATAGTGAGATCATATATAAAACGAACAACAAAAACAACCCAATACACACATACATACATACACACACACACACACACACACACACACACACACACACCAAAACAAAACAAATACTATTTGTAAGGTATTTCTCTGATGTGATATTCTCTAGTTAAAACACAAATATTTTGGAAGAGGGAACACATAAAGCCTTTTTAGTTGTGTACATGTTGCTATAAGCAAATTACTAGTCTTATAGTTAGGGTTTCCATTGCAGTAATGAAGCAACATGACCAAAAACAACTTGGAGAGGAAAGGGTTTATTTTGCACCAGTTCCTACAGTTCATCATCAAAAGCAGTGAGGGCAGGAACTCACACAGGACAGGAACCTGGAGCCAGGAGTTAATGCAGAGGCCATGGAGGGGTGCTTCTTATTGGCCTGCTTCTCATGGCTTGCTCATCCTTCTTTCTTACAGAACCCAGGACCAACTGCCAAGGGATGGCACCACCCACAATGGGCTGGGCTCTCCTCAACCAACCACTAATTAAGAAAATGCCCTAGAGCTTGACCTTATGGAAGCATTCTCTCAATTGAGGTTTCTATCTCTCACATAGCTCTAGCATATAGACTTTTCTGCCAGTAAGTTTGAGATGACAGAGAGAATGCCCTGGCAAGCACTGCCTTGGTGGGACTAGGATTGTAAAAGAGATTCAGGAATTAAACAGAGACCTGGATCTTACCAGGTCTTAACAGGTGACAAAGTCACTGTCCTTAGATCCATGTCCTGGAAGAAGCTCTCCAACTAGGTTCTGGGGGTGGGGGACATTCTGGCCATTGGCTAACACTTATCTGCCTCCAGCTACTGAAAGCCAGCATTCATACCAAGTACCTTGGGCCTATAAATGTAACACAAACCTTAAAAGGTTTTATAATTTAAAAAAAACAGACCCAGATATTGGGGTAAAAGTTGAAAGATCAAAGAAGCAGAACAGCCAGCCACTAGCTTACCTCTATAAAGTCCTCAGCCTCGAGAGAGCGAGTTTATGTTTCCTCAAGCCTTATATACCTTTCTGTGTCCTGCCATATTACTTTCTCGGATTAAAGGCATGTATCACCATTGCCTGGTTCTGTTTCTCTCATGCAGCCCAGTGTGGCCTTGAATTCATAGAGATCAAGACAGATCCCTGCTTCCCGAGTGATAGGATTAAAGGTGTGTGCCACCACTGCCTGAACACTGTCTAATTTAGTGGCTGGCTCTGTCCTCTGACCCCCAGGTAAGCTTTATTGGGGTACACTATATATTACCACATATAAACAGAGGACAAATAAAGGGTTATTTCAATAGAGATGAGACTCTGAAGTGTCTGAACAGCCCTTCCTAGGCTGCCAACCTATCATAGTCCGAGAACATCTCCTTCCCAGGGACTGTGCTATGTGCAAGGTCCCTTGGCCTGGGATGCACTTTTCCAAATTGTGGCCTCATTTTCTGTGTATCTCAGTTCCACTCTCAATGCTTCCAGTAACTTATACCTGAAGAAGTCTCTGTCAAGGCAGAGTTGTGGTTTCTGACCTTGATGGTACCACAAACCTTTGGGACCTTGCTATCTCAAAGTGGAAAGAGCCCTTGGAAAATTACTTTTCTCTCTTCATCAAGTTTCCTCAACTCTGTAAAAAGTGTTACTGATTCAGGCTTGGTCAGGTTTCTCCACTCTCATCTCTCAGCCCCACTCTCCACCATTTCCTCTTGATGCTATTCATATATTCTTTGACACAAGTAACCTCATACCCCAACATGTGGTTCTTAGTGTACTGCATGACCTGACCTGTGCACTTACCTTCCATCCTCACTCCCCTAGTCCTACCTAGTTTGATGTCAAGCTGACCCAAGCTAAAGTCATCTGGAAGGAGTGAGTCTCAGTTGAGAATTTGCCTACACAAGGCTACAGGCTGTTGGCAAGCTTGTAGGACATTTTCTTTTTCTTTTTTTTAATTTTATTTTATAATTTAACTTAATTTTACATATCAGCCATAGATTCCCTTGTCCTCCCCCTCCCACATCCCACCCCACCACTGCCTTTCCCCTAGCCCACCCCCCATTCCTATCTCCTCCAGAGCAAAGACTCCCCTGGGGATTGAGTTCAACCTGGTAGATTCAGTTCAGGCAGGTCCAGTCCCCTCCTCCCAGGCTGAGCTAAGTGTCCCTGAATAAGCCCCAGGTTCCAAACAGCCAGCTCATAGTTGTGATTGATGGAAGAGAGCCTAGCCCATTGTGGGTGGTGCCATCCCTAGGCTGGTGATCCTGTGTTCTTTAGGAACTTAAGCTGCACAAGCCATGAGAAGCAAGGCAGTAAGCAGAACTCCTCCATGCCCTCTGCATCAGTGCTGCCCCCAGATTCCTGCACTGAAGGTCACAGACAGACTAAGTGGAGGGTAGGAGTCCAGCATCCACAAAGATTCTGGACTCATGAAGGAAATGGAGTAGCCTGACATGGGCTCTCCTATAGCAAGCTCCCTACACCCAACATCCCCTGACAACTATACAAAGCTTTGATATAGCAATTTTTCATCTTAGTGAAGCTCTGCTACCAAGTGAACTGGAGGCTCAACTGTCTGTCTGTATATCCATTTCTCTGTTTCTCCTGCCCCCAGTGATTTTAACTGCATGACACCTCTGGGTATGCAGTACTTACTGGGCAATATTGGAGACTTTTTATCAGTAGTAGCGCTTCCTCCTTTTCTTCTTCTTCTTTATGGGTAGAATATCTTCATCTGAAGATTTAGTTGGGGCTAGATACAGCACATTCAGCACTAGGAATAAAGTAGGAATAGGTTCAAAACAGAGAAGGAGTCATAGCACAAAGCTCTGGGACATTGTTGGGTATTTCTTGCAGGGACCAAGTTGACCATCCTGGATGAGTGACTGCTCCCACACATGCCACCTTCCATGCTATCAACATTGTTTGGGAGAATTTTCTATTGGCTGTTGTTTTGTTGTTTGTAATTTTTGGATGTTCCCCTTGGGTCTCCTTTCACATCAGAAACAAAGCTTTGCTTGCTAACTGTGTTGTGCTTAGCATCCCTGTTCCCATTCTCTTCAGCTCCCTGCTTTCCTCAGCTAGGCAAGAACAACCCTTCACCTCTTTTCCATAAGGAGAGGTGTGACTAGATAACCTGTTAAGACCCAATTGTGTCTCGCTGGGCATGTCCCTAAGAAATGTCCCATTGTATACACTTCCCATTGGGATTTTTGGCTGTCCCATAAACTTTATAAAGGACTCAGGTGAGGCCACATTTCAAGGGAAGGGGAAGAAAACTGGGTACACTTAGGCACAAAACAGGAATGAATCCTGGGACCCATGTTGGATGGTTAGGTCCCATCAGATGGGCAATGCAACCCAGTATGCACAATCAAGAACAAGGCAGCAGGGACACACTTTCATGGATAACTAGGAACAAAGTGCAGAGTTCCCATTCCACTCAGGAAATAGGGAAGAGGGTGGAGAAGGCTCTGGGTAAGGGACAGAAGAGTGGTCAAATACTGTGGGCAGTGAAGTGATATTTTATTTATAGTCAAATGTTATTTGTATGTTAATAAATAAAGTTGCCTGGGGATCAGAGCTATTAGCAAGTCATAGAAAAGCAGGGCAGTGGTGGTGTACATTTGTAATCCCAGCACTTGGTAGGCAGAGCTAGGTAAGTCTCTGTGTGTTCAGGGATATAGCCAGTATTGGATACACATGCCTTTAATCTCAATACCAATCATAGAAAACCTGGAGGTCTATACAGACAAGCCATGATGAGGTGGTCATGTGGTTGGGTTTACAATTAATGAGAAGGCAGAACAGAAACACTATAAAAAGACAGACACACAGGAAGTGGTTCTGGTTCGGAGAGGTAGGACCACCACAGGAGGAAGGATAAGGTTTTAGCTCTTAGCTCTGACTTCTTGGCTTTCTTCTTTGCATTGGTTCTGTGTTTCTTATTTAATAAGACGGTTGGTTACATCTACAGGCTCCTTCAAGGATGTGGACATATTGATTAGAAAGAGGAGTCCCTGAGTTTACACAAGGCAGAATCAATGCATCAGAAGTAAAATACAGAGAAGGCAGGCATACTTTGCAGTGAAGAGAAACCCTCACCCTATTGCAGGGGGTTCATAAAAGACATTCGGGGAATATACTCTCCTTTGATTCAAACTCTAGACCAGTGAAGATAGGTGAGAACTATACTAAGTATGAAGCACATAAAAGTTCCAGACAGCTCAGAGGACAGAATACACATGCAGACATGGCAAGGTGATCTGATGAGACAGGGCAGGAAATTGACATTCAGACATAAAGAGGATAAGCCAGAGAGGACTCAAAAGATAAAATACAAGTGGCCATACACTTTAAATCCTGGGATCTTGTGCACCAATTATGAACTAGGAATATCTGAAAATGAGGCCTTATCTTGACCAGAGAGTCCCAGATCCATGCTCAAGTACTAGGTCAGAAGCTCCAAGATAGGTGTCAATGTGTTCTTTGACTCATTCACCCTAAATGTCAGTCTAGTGTGAGGAGCAGAGGTGGAAATGAGCTCATATACAGCCTTCCTTTTTTCCCTGTCCCCACAGAGACCTTGTCCACATGACAGAGTAGACACAGAATGCAATGTTGTTACCTACCTGGAGCTACAGTACTTGATACCTTTCTCAACTCCCAGAGCTGTACTTCAAAAGCATCTGGAAGAAAGCAAACAGAGTGGCTCATTCTGCCTACAGAAGATACAACCATATCAGTTCACACCAGATCAGCCTCAGCTTTCCACTGGTTCCTTGACATCTTAGATTATGAAAGGTGCTTCAATGAGGCCAGACAACTCACTCTGCCACCCACCCATAGAGTGCCCTTCATATAAAGACTGAATGGGGGCTGGAGCGATAGCTCAGAGGTCAAGAGCACTGGCTTCCAGAGATTCTGAGTTCAATTCCCAGCAACCACATGGTGGCTCACAACCATCTATGATGAGATCTGGAGGACTCTTCTGGCACACAGGTGCACATGCAGGTAGAACACTGTATACATAATAAATAAACAAACAAAAAAAAATGAATAGAAGCTGGTATTCAAGATTTTAGAAAAAACTGAACAGAAACATTGAGGTACTGTTACAAGTCCTGCAGGACCAACCAAAAGAGGTTTAGCTTCTTCTGCATTATTGGGCCCACACTACAAAACCTTTGTACTCAGGTTCATGTCATTGACTATAGAGAGTTGTGATCCATTGACAGTTCCTCCTGTCACAACTCACCAATCAAAGGTGAGCACCACATGGTGTACACTTTTTCCCCAGACGGCATCAGAATACACACAATTTCCAAGGAAAGCTATTAATTACAACCGAAGGCTAGGAGCTTTGGAAGTAACAGAGGCAGGAAGGATGGATGTTCTGATAAAGATAGTATTTTTATTTTTAAGTTTATTTCATCTGTATTGCCTTCATTTGAATGCCTGTATATCACTTGCATGCAGGCCAGCCAAGACCAGAAGAGGGCATCAGACACCCTGGAACTGAGATACAGATAGTTGTAAGTAGCTATATGGGTGCTCGGACTCAAATCCGGTCCTTTGGTAGAGCATCCAGTGCTCTTAATCAAAGAGTCATCTCTCCAACTCCCCCAAATCATCTTTAACTGACTGTGGGGTTTGGTGTCATTGTTTCCATCCCTCTTTACAATTATGCCTGGAAGAAGTAGTATGCAAATCTCCATGCAAATCTGCACCTCACTGATACATTCCCCACTGCTTAAGCCTGCCAACCAGAAGGTACAACCTGACTGTTTCCTGGATCCTCTCCTATTGATTCCAGTAGGGCAGGCTGTTACTTACCAGGAAAGCTCTCTTTACTATCGATGTTCTGCTGTTCTTCAACATCTGTGTCTCCCACCTGGGCTACATCTACAAGAACATCAGGACAAAGTGTACCAGGTGAATCCACAAGAGCGCTCACAAAATTAACCCCAATTCTTCTTGAAATTTTCCATGGAGCGTCTACGGCAGAATCATTTCCTCTTATTTTACTTTCAACCTTCCTTCCCTACAAGAATCCTGATTCAGGCTTCTTAGGAAGGAAACACTAAGAGATTTTCTGAACAAGAGAGGGATTTCAGATACTTACAACTTCCTAGCATGTTGGAAGCCACCTACATTTATAAAACAGAAAGCATTGTTAAGACTGGGCTATACTATATATTTCACAATGGTCTGGTTTTCTCTTCATGACTTAGGGAAAATGGGAATATAGCTCTACTGGTGCATATGACACCAGTAGAGACGGAAAGAGCCTTTCCTGCACTGTACTTCCCAAGTCCATTAACACTGCAAGAAAATCTTTAATAGAACAGGGAAAGTAATTTCTGAGGGAACTGCTTCTATGATTCAATTTTAATAGATGTGGTGATGTCAATGACACCAGAGAGCTGGAGACCCAGTGGCAGGAAAACCACCTGAACTCCACAAAGGAAACTGTCTTTCAAAGAGTAACACACAAGGAACCCAAATATTTTTGTAGTAGACACACAAAGGTGCTCTTACTGTATGCTTGGATTCTGGAACATGTATACCACCTGGGAAATCTAGGAGAAAACAGAGTAACTGTGAGGATGTTGGCAACTAATGATTATAAAACACTCAGGAAATATTCTCAATGTGCACACATGTGCATAGAGATAGATTGGGCTGATGTTGGGCCATCCTCAAGTGTAGAAGGATGTTCCAGAAAAGAAAAAAAAAGCAGAACAAAATAAGACCTAGGATCCTGGTTCCTCAATTAAAGCCACTTTAAACAATATAAAATAAATCCAGCTGATTCACACTTTGTGGTATAAACTTGTAATCACAGCATTCAAGTGGCAGGGGAAGGGGGATCAGGGTTCAAGGTCAGCTTCAACTTTATAGTGAGATAGAGGCTAGCCTGGGATAAATGTTTCTCTGTCTCAAAATAATTATATATAATTATATATATATATATATACATATATATATATATATATATATATATATATATATATATATATATATATATTAAAGCAGCATAATTCCTAACTGTTTTCTAAATATTTATCCTAACACTCACAGGTCAGTGTTGCTTTTACCATCCAACAAAACAATTTCTCTTTGTAAGAGAATGAGATCATAACAGAAAACCACAACCAATAAAAATGCAGAGAACAAGTAACTGTGGGGTGCCCTGCCTGAACCATCCATCTAGAACACTATTCCTGCAACCAAAAACTGTGGAGAGTGGGAGAAAATCCTCTTCCCCAGGGAACAGCCCAATTGGATTTTCAAGAAGAGATGGTCAGCTCTGAAATCTCATAGTACAGATAACATTATATGCAAAGAAGCTGGTCAATGGTGGAGCATGCCTTTAATCCCAGCACTCGGGAGGCAGAGGTGGGCAGATCTCTGTGAGTTCAAGGCCAGCCTGGGCTACAGACTGGGTTCCAGGAAAGGTGCCAAAGCTATACAGAGAAACCCTGTCTCGAAAAAAAAAATGAAAAAAAAATTATATGTAAAGAGCAGATTGTATATCTATATCTATAGGTATAGATATATAGATATATATTTATGAATACATACATGCACACACATACACACACACACACACACACACACACACACACACACACACATACACACACAACTAAATTCTACAGTTGGAGGAAAGGAGGCGAGAGGGCGTGAATTTGAGGAAGAAAGGGGACCGGGCATGGGGATGGTTAGAGGGAGAAAAGGGGAAAATGACATAATTTCAAAAAATAAAAAAGTTTCAAAGCACAATATGTGTAATTGTTAACACTTGTTATGTGTCACCAACAGATGTTTCTCAGAACTGCACTATAGCTAGAGTTTTCCTGCTTTGCCCACAGTCAGGACAAATCACTATCACCCGCCAGTCCCACAGCCGCTCAGACCCAACCAAGTAAACATAGAGACTTATATTGCTTACAAACTGTATGGCCGTGGCAGGCTCCTTGCTAACTGTTCTTATAGCTTAAATTAATCCATTTCCATAAATCTATACCTTGCCATGTGGCTGGTGGCTTACCGGCATCTTCACATGCTGCTGGTCATGGCGGCAGCTGGCAGTGTCTCTCTCCTCAGCCTTCTGCTTCCCAGAATTCTCCTCTCTCCTTGTCCCACCTACTTCCTGCCTGGCCACTGGCCAATCAGTGTTTTATTTATTGACCAAACAGAGCAATTTGACATACAGACCATCCCACAGCACTGCACAGACTGCTCAACTGAATCTTTCTATGGTTACTGACAAACTAGGTTGGAAAATCTTATTGCTCACAGTGCTATTAGAAAGTGTACTATAATATTTTCATCATTTTTTTATGTTTTGGGTCAGCTTCTAAGATATGAGTCCAGAATCTACAGAAGTAAGGCACCTTGTCCTTCATGACTGTTTTTAACTCTAAAGGACTCTGGGAAATGACCAGATACAGCAGGGAGTGTTTGGACTTTCACGAGTGACTTCAAGCATCTGTGGATGTGGCCTAGTTTAATGTGCAGTTAACAGGACATGGAGGCAGTTTGCCATGAAAGGGCAGCATCTCTGGACCACATGGTAAACTCCCATCCCTGCTGACAATGCTCTCAAATTTTCTTAAATGAATTTAAGGCTCAACCATGGAAGAAGCAAGAGCAATGGATTACCTAGATAGATTTATGTTTTAACTTTCTGCTTTTGACTTTGAGTCAGGGAATCTTCATTTTTGTTCTGAAGCAGGGGTTATAACAATTCCCAGGTACAAATGTCATGAAACCAGCAAAGCTAATAAAGTATAAAGTTCATTCAAAGTGTGTGTGGGAGTGTGAACTATGTCCTCTATAAACCATCACCCTGTGCACAATCACATACACTCAGAATCACAAGACATTGAAGCACATGAAACCCTAACACTCTTTGTGCACGCAGCCTCATGAAAATCTATGCAGAAACTTGACTGTAAAAGGGTATCTAGAACATCTTTAAAAAATCATGTTGACTGTTTTGCTCCTTCCAGAAAGAGCAAGTTGGGTGGCCTTTCAAAGAGAATACAGTAAGGGACACCCTACCTATCTTAGCATTTACATTTTTCCTCATCAAGGAGTTAAACAATACTTACAACTTTGGTATTCTTCCCAGGCTCCCTGAAATTACAGAAACAAAGACATTTTGAGGGTGGCATCATGAGACATGTAGGCACATGCCTTTATTTTTCTTTGTCAGTATTGAAAATGCATGGCAGTCACTGCCAACATTAATAGCTGGTAAAACAAAGATAAGATATATCTGTGACAAACCTATAATTTTTTTTCTTGAATGATGTATCTCTAACCCTCCTTCAGTTCCCAATCACAAAATAATTAATCCAAGGAAGAAGAATTTTTTCCAGAGGAACAGGTAGGGCATCTGTTGTGTACCTTGTCTGTGCCATTCACAAATGCTCTTTCTCTTAAGATGTCCATTGGCAAGGGACAGTTCTACTACTAAAGAAAACACAGCCCAGTATATATAAATCACACGATCATATTTTAATAGCAAAACTCAATGAAACAGGAAATTCAGACAGCAACATTTCTATGTTAATCACAGAAAGGTCACTTTACCTCATCATGATGGTCGAACTCTTCCTCTCGACAAAAAATCTGTTTAATATCAGGGACATTTGTAGAACCTAGGAAGACAGAGTGACTGTTAATCACTGGTGCTGTGGCCCATGTCTTCCTGAGAGAACACAGCTTAGCTTACACAACAGAATTATATGTATGGCTATGCTCTGAAGGCTAGACCAAATGGCTGCTAGAGCATCCTCATTGAAAGCACCCAGTCAATGAGAAGCAGGGAATAAATGGAACACTTGCAGTGTGCTGACGGCAACAGAAGACAATAAGATAGTTTTCCAATGGTACAAGCTTCCCATTTCTCCTATCAATCACTTGAAAACCCGACAGTCTAATAAATCAAGAAATAATGTGAGTTTTAATTTATGCTAAATGCCATCTAGTACACACTCTCCAGGATACCCAAAAGAATATGGTTTATGGAGTGACATCAGTGAACATGAGAAAATAAAGACCATGATAAAGACCTCAGCAGCACATCTGGGCACCTCAGAATGCCAGAAATGAAGCACAGCTCATAGAAATCTAGGAGGTAATTCAATGAATCATGCAACATTTTAACTTCTAGTGGCACCATGCTCCATTCCCTAGTTCAGTACATGAACTACAAAGGGACAGTCACATACTGGGGAAAGGAAAACCTTTAATGCTATTGTGTTGGAGCAGCACAACTTTTCTCTGGAGTAGATATGATTTTTAAAGTGGACTAATAGAGCTATGTAATTTTTATCTTTGGAGTAGAAAAGCCCTTTTCTAAGTCATCTGCTAAAAGCATTGGCCGACCATGTTTTTCTGCTGGTTTCCTGTGGTGATAAGCATATTCTGGGGCAAACATTCCAGAAAATGAAATCACAATAAAATGAGTATCGTGGAGATTATTTACACACTTCCTACATTTTTTGGTACAGTAAGTACATTCAACTTATAATACATGGCCTGTAAAAAGTGGTCCAAAGCTAGCAGGACAGTGAGAATGCAGGGGCAGACATTCTTGTGATGAGCTAAGGCCTTGCACCTACTGAAGACACTTGGAGGAAATGGACTTCTAACCCCACGATAAAATATACAAGTATACTAAAGCACATAGGACAGATACAGACAAGGTCCAGATAGGTCACAGAAGGGCTGAGATCCTATTTCTAAGCCCTAGTATACAGGTAGAAGTTTATGGGAACTCCCAAGCCCTCTGACCTTGTAGATTGAACCCAGAATGCATTAAAAGGCGTCAAAGCTAGGCCAAAGTCAAGCTTCTTCCTCATCCACTAAGTCAGTTGTTGCAGGACAGATGCCATCTCTCAGATCTCCATTACCTCAGTCATCTTGCACATCAAACAGTCCAGGGGGAGAAGAGAATTCAAGTGAGCGAAACTCATATGTTTGACACTTACTTCCAAGGATGGAAGCCAGACTAAAAAGCCTTTCTGTCAGTTTAGCCATGCCATTCTCTGGATGTCCTTTAAAACAGGTCTAAACATTAAAGAGCAGACCATGAAGATGGTAATTCAAGCTCTAAGGGACTAGAGGAAGAAAATCTGGTTCTCCTGCAGCATTGAGCCAACACTATGAGACTTTCATATCCAAGTTCATATGTATGAGCACACATGAGAGAATTGTCCTAAGCAGAGAGATGGGCTCTACCATAGGTTAACACACAACCATTAACAAAGTACTTCATGGCTACTGTGATGATTCATCTCAATTATCAATTTGATGAGATCCAGAACCTCAGAGCACACCTGTGGAACATTATAGTAACTGGGAAAGCAGAGGTGGGATGATTCACCAACTGTGGGGAGACATTATTTCCTTGACTGGGATCTTAGACAGTAAAAATAGAAGAAAGTGAGTTGTGTAATACCATTGATTTCTCACTGCTTTCTGGTTCTGGTTACTTCAGGCTTCTCTCTATATAGATGTTCTGCAATCATGAAATGAATTCTCAAGCTAATTGCAAAATAAACCTTTCAGCTCTAGTTTATTTTTCTCAAAGTATTTTGTTAAAGAGAATAGAAAAATTAATTTAGGCAGCATTTCCATGGAGAGCTGATGTGTATCCTTATGCTTCTGAAAGAGGAAAAGCAAAGGAACCTTCCATTTTTCTTGTACTTACAGATCTCTTTCCTGCTCTCTCGCATTCCCAAGCACAGGATGTGACACTGCCACTGCTGGGATCCTTCCCCATTGAACCTGATCAAGAAGGCTGCTATATAAATCATATTTCACCTGTATTTTTGGACCCTTCAAATCGAATCCATTTCTGTTACCCACATGTGGGAATAAGTAGCAGATAGGGAGGCTCACCCGTTCCTGCCCACATCAGGTGAAACAACATCAACTTACACATGTGCCCCAGCTTTCCTCTAGTTAATGTTATTCAGCAAGAGCCAAAGTGACTTTTAAATATACCTTTAATTTCTATAGTTGTCCTGGTGGTGGTGGCCCAGGCCTTTAATCCCAGCACTCAGGAGGCAGAACCAGGCAGATCTCTGTGAGTTCAAGCCCAACCTGGGCTACCGAGTGGGTTCCAGGAAACGCACAAAGCTACAGAGAAACCCTGTCTCAAAAAACCAAAAAACAAAAACAAAAACCAAAAAAAAAAAACCACTATGGTTGTATTTCTACTGATGAGATATATACATTAACATTTTTCACATATTAAAAGTTCTGATAAGTCTTTTCAGTTTTACAGATAGTACAAAGGATAATTGACTAATACATAGAACAGAAACAAAGCCTCAATATATCAATATGTACACTACCTTCCATTTGTGTTTGTGGCATTTCTTTAGAAGTACTAGTGACAGCTGAAGCAGCTGAAGCAGCTGGAGCAGCTGGAGGTTCATCTACATCTTGAGAGGTGACAGTTTTCTTCTTATAAAATCTTCTAAATATTGAAAAGACTGGGAATGTAATCACAACAGGGAGAGTTATATTAGTTTATGGCAGAAAAACAGAAAACTAATCATGGCTGTGTTTGTAAATTTGATCTAATTCCCTGTCTCCAGGTAGTCATCAGAGTCAGAGTGTTGCTTTAGGAAGATCACCACATTTTGTTATTAAGCAATACAGACACAATAGATAATGTCTGCATTTACATGGCTGGTGCAATACATAAAAAGCAGCAAGACTGAATGTGTTATATGGGTTTGATGTCAGATGGGAGCCCTTCCTTCTGAGAATCACATGAATACTACTGTTGTTCACACAATTCCTCTTTCTTTCATGCTTTTCTCCAAACACTAGAAGTTTCAGAAGGATTTCTCATGATACTTTCTAGTCTAAAAGAGAACTACAAATGGTAAATCATAAGGAAAGGCACAGAAGAAATACTACAATGATGTTTGTTAAATACCAGAGGAATTCAGCTAGATGCTAGTGACTGAATTCAGAGTGATCCATTGGTCAAGCATAGGGAGCGTGGCTGTTGTTGTTCATTCTTTATTTACACAAGGTACTTATAGCTCACAGAGAACATATGCTATTGCCTTAGATGAGTTGAGAAGTAAAGAACTGTGTGCATTCCCTACTTTTCACCTTTAGGTACCACAGTAGTTATATTCCTGTCACTGTGACTAAACACCTGACACAAGCAGCCTAAGAGAGATACCCTTTACCTTCTAATCTTTGACTCAAAATTAGAGTACAGGGCACTGGCTTAGTACAAATATGTGACCCTTCTGCATTTTCAACCTGTCATGTCCCTCTCAGTGACTAATTTTGATTCCCAGGGAACCACACTGAGAGATTATAGATTCAAGTATATACCTTAGACTCGGAGTCCAGTTCATTCTAAACCATGTTATTGCATGGCAGTTTGACAAAAATGAAACTTCCCTTCAATTGGCCCAATCTTGACATCTTCAACATGACCAAGCAAGAAAAGCAGTCTGGCATTTGGGTAATATGTATCCACATGGCTTTCTAGATGACAAATATCTTCAGTCACTATATGGATAACCCAGATAAAGTGTAGCTAGAAGGGTAGAATCTATATTAGCACCAGATGTGCACCATAACTGCTCTACTCTGACTCATCAAAGTCCAGTTTCTACATACTCTTCCATTCACAGGCTCTATAGGGACAATTGAGTCACACTGACTCCCTAAACATTTTTAAACTACCAGAAATACCTATAATGGAAGATTAGACTGAAAATCCCTATGTATAAAAGAATAAGTTTGAATTTATGATTCTTCTCACTCCAGCTCCAAAGAATTGGGTTTACAGATGTGTTCCACCATGGGCACATATTATACAGTCATTGGGATCAAATCCAGGGCTTTGCAAACGCTAGGAACACACTAAACCAACTGGTCTTTACATTCTTTCCCATTGACCCTCTCTGTCAAATCCTGACTGTGAGGTTACTGTACTGACTGTGAGGTTACACAGCCAGCATCTTCAACATGATGATACCCAGCCATACTCTGCCTGTGTAACTCATTGCTGCTTATATCATTCCACTGAGTGCTCAGACATAGCAGGCAGCATGGAGAATGACCACCAGTGATAGAAGTAATATTGGAACACAACTCAAGCTCACCTTTAAAGATGTATATATAGCCAAAAGAAGGATCCAGTGCAGCTCAAGAATGATGACTGGAGGTCTTAGTGGACATTGCCCATAAATTGTGTGACTCTTTAGGCTCATGTTAATGTTGTTAATGTCTAATCTGTTAAGCATTTGCACCAGTTCTTACTGGAATGAGTCATCTCTACTATAAATCCAGTTATCACACACATCCAACCTATTTTTAAGTGTAGTGTCTCCTACAGTCACACTCTCTGATCTGACCAAACATATGGACTTTCCATCTATCATACTTATGAGTGTCTGCAGGCAGGTAAAGAGCACTGCCCTGGCCTTCTGCCCACTGTGCTGCTCATAATTGTCTGGAATCTCCCTAGGGCTGGGTTATTACAGACAGATGCTGAGAAGCTGAACCTATTACATAGGGATTCCTGAGCCCTTGACAAGTAAAAAGTGCTTCCTGAGTTCTATCACTGAAAAGACGAATGACCTATCTCCTCACCTTGGGCTATGATTTTCCAGAGAGCTGCACAAAGAAACAAGTCTACCACACATCTGTATGGCAAGGTTTGAACTTTTTGTAGGTAAAATGTGTATCTTGCTATTTGAATTGACAATTTTGTCACTGGAAAGTGGACAGTGTCATAGGGATAACTGTATTGGGAAAAAATCTATTTAGACCCTGCCTGGTCCACAAAATTCCAAAATAACTGAATGCATTGACTGTAGACACATGGGTAGGGCTGGTTACTCAGGGCATTGCCTTTTCCTGCCCCCTTACACTCCCAGTTGGAGTCTCATATCACATTGGTGTACCAGAGAAAAGACAGCCAGCATTTAAATAATTCTAAAATGTGTCTTGAGTGATGCCATAATACATACTGCAATTGAATTTTCTATTCTTCACCTGTAATTGAAAGGAAAAAAAAACACTTTGAGGTTCAGGTCATATAGAGTCTATTTGCATAGCTCTTTAGTTCACACTATGACACAGCGTAGTGTAAAGTAGGATAGAAAAAAGACATAAAAAAGACTGTATTGATACATTATATGATGATGTCACAGAAAACCAGGGCTACATATTTGTGACAAAAACTAATACATCACACATCTATGCTGATTCAAAGTGAGGGCCGAGCACCTCTTCTGTGTGGCCTTCACTGAGGGCTCCCTATGCTACATCACAACATGGCAGACCAACTTAACTACCTGCTTTGGGAGATTATTTTCTTCTATTGGGGGGGTCCTCCAATTATTTGCCTGAGTGCACATGTTTTAAATGTATCATACCCTGCATGAAGCTTCCCACCATATAGATTTTTGGGGAACAACCCAAACTCCATCTAGATGACAGGTTGGAGAAACAAATGGGAGAGGAGTCTTAAGGAAAAATACACATCTTAATAGATGGCATGCCTATTAACTTCTAAATCAATATTACACTCATTTTTCTAAAGGGGAGCCCTTTTTCTCCAGAAGAAAAGGCCCCCTCACACAGACTGTGATACTTGATGCTGGAATATTTGATTCAGTCTGGATCAGGATGGTACAATTCCTTTGTCCTCTTCCTAAACTAACTCTCTTATACCCATGATGCCCTACTTAGTTTTGTTGTTCAATGGGATATCCACTCAAACATAAGATCACTAAAGTAACCTTTCTATCTTAGAGAAAAGAAAGGCTCCCTTACCTTCTCTACCTTCACTGGTGTCTTTTCAGGTAATGCTAAGGAGACAGAAAGTAACTGTTAGCTCATGGTACTGCTTACTACTTAGGCAGCATTCTTACTTGATGTGGCTAAAAGTGCACGGACTCAGTACAAGTAGACCTAACGAACAGGATGGTTGGGTAGCTGCTGAACTGTCTTCCCTTGAAGGAAAATTAAAACAGAGAGAGACCTGGAGATATATGAGTAACAGAATTGTTGTATTTCCAGACAGTGGAAGCCTAAAGCAACATAAAAAAAAATCTATCTGATTGAAGATTAAATACGTATCTTCACATGTATTCTCTTTGGAGGGACCACTGGTATGGCTCAGTTTGCATGTGGAGGTCAGAAGACATATTGTGGGATCCCAAATTGTAGATGCATAAGATACCCCTTCACCTAAGACTTAAGGAACATTTTGGTAGAGGAGTGGAAAGACTATAAGAACCAGAAGGACAGGACATATGCTGCTAGATTGTACCTCTCTATATATAGAGATTCATCTATTCATTATGCTACTTAGAGAACCTTGACTAATCCAGAAAGTTCTACAAAAAAAGAAGGAAGTGAGCTGAGCCCAAGCATTCATTCATCTAGGTTTTCAACAAGTGTTGTTTCTTTACCATAAGCTCCTGCCTCTGTATGTGGCTGCCCTGCAATTATCGGCTGTAACCTTAGACTCCATGGACTAAAGAAACTAATTATTCTTTAGTTTGTTTTACTCACACCTGAGAAAAAATTCAGACAGACACAATTAAAATGAAGAGCTAGTAACCACAAGCAAAAGCTTAGGAATCTGGTAGTGTCACAGGCTGAAAAGATATTCTGATACTCATTTCTAAATGTCTTCATTAACACCCCCTCACCCCAGGTTTTAGGGAGGTATGTGGAAGAGGAGGTAGAAAGGAGCCAGTGTTGGATGACATCAAGGAGATACTGTCTTCCAGACACAACAGGACTGATGGACATATGAACTCACAAAGACTGTGGCAGCACGCACATGTTCTAGCCAGACAGGGCCCCAGTGTTGAGAGGACAAAGTGAACAGGAGCTCCCATTCCTAACCAAGAAGCTATCTTCATTTGCAAACTCTTGCAAGGGAAAAATCAGTTTTCTCCAATAGAGTCACATTAGGTATATTAACCACACTTAAAGGTAGGTCCAATGCAAGCCAACACCAAACAAATGCGATGGTGTTTTTGTAGACATTTTGGGTCTCATATTGCTTTGTTTGGACATTTTTAAAATCTTACTTGTCTTTTGCAAATATATTATGGTTTCTGATTTTGTGTTTTATGTTGCTTTTTGAGTGTGTGTATGTGTGTGTGTGTGTGTTTGTTTGTTGTGCTTTTTCACTGATTATATGTTGGTTTTCTATTTTTAACTTGTTTCTTTTCTAAAGTGAGAGATAAAGACATTGAATGGGTTGTGAGGTGGGGAGAATCTGGGAAGAGATGAGAAGAGGAAACCAAGATCAGAATATATTGTGTAAGTTTTCAAGAAAAAAAGGAAAATATCCAAGACATATTAAATTTTAAAAAGCAAGCCTTGAAAAAAAGAGTAATGTCCAGGGAAATACTGTCCAAATGGCAAAACACACTTTCCCTAGACACTCCACTGAAAGAGGAAAAGGACATTCCCCTCCAATTTTCCTTGTCCCTACTGATATCTTTTCCACTTCCTGACCCTCCAAGCACAGTGTGTAACATGACTACTCCTAGGACACTTGCTCATTGGATCAATCCAGGAACATTCTTATCTAATTTGAATTTTACCCTCAGTCATGAAACATTAGACCTAAAGTCCCTTTGAAGAACATTAGCTCTACTCCGTCTGCATCACCCACAGAGAAAGTATTAAAGAGGATGGTTCACCCATTCCTGTCTATACCAGGTAAAGCCACCCTGACCCAATACAAGATGAGCCTCAGCTTTCCACTGGTTCATACTATTGAATGAGAGCCCAAGCTGACATTAGGTGTATTTTTTCGTTTTTTTTTTTCATTTTTCTTTATTAAGAAATTTTCTACTTACTTCACATACCACCCGCAGATCCCCCTCCTCCCTCCTCCCTCCTCCCACCCCCCTAGCCCTCTCTCCCAAGCCACCCCACATGCCCACATCCCACAAATCAAGGTCTCCCATGGGGAGTCAGAAGAGCCCAGCACACTGAGTCTTAGATGTATTTTAAATTCTGTAGTTGTGTTTACATTGAAGACCTAGATATATTAGTATTATCCTACATAGGAAAAATAGTCTTAAGCTTCTCTATAGACTTAGATATGAAGCAAAATAATTAGCAACCAGTATATACAATTGGACAGAATTATGGAATTCCCACAGTACCTTCTACTTGCATTGGTGTTGTTTCCGCAGAAGGTCCTTCAGGGACGGGAGGTCCTTCCACATCCCGAGGGGCGAAAGATTGCTTCCGACAAATTTCCCTTAAGAATGCAGGAACTGGGAATGCATTATAACAGGGAGTCAAGTCAGCCTCATGACAGAAAAACAGAGGAAACTAACAACTGTTGTGTGTTTGTCCATTTGATCTGGTTGCTTGTTTCCAGGTACAGTCATCAGAGTGAGAATGGAGCTTCAGGAGGTTCACTGAATACAGTTTACAATCCATTAAGCAATACATGGACTGTGTAGGTAAAGTCTAAATTTATGACAATGTAACAATAGAGAATAATGGAAAGAGCTATATATAACAATAGCCTAAGTGAAAAATGCCTGCCGCATCTCCCCATGCAGTGTCTGTCTCCCATTCTCAGAATCACTGATCTGACTAGAAGCACATGGGCTTTCTAACCTTTCATGATTGTGAATGTCTGTAGGTAGATGAAAAGCAATGCCCCAGGGTTTTGCCCTCTGTGGTAGTCACTACACTACAGGGTCTTGATCTCTGCAGTTTTGACCTCCTGAAGGCAAATGCTAGGAAGCTGGAACTTAGGCATTATCAAGTCCTTGGGCTACAAATTGTCCCTTGATTTGTATGGAGAGCCTCATCACTTACCTCTGTGCCCTGGTTTATTCTTCAGTAGAGTAGCACACAAACAAATAAATGTACTACATGTAATGGGCTTTGAACACATATACTGTAGGTAAAGTGTGTATCCTAATTTGTTAATTCATTAGTTTGTCACGAGAGATTTGACTGGGAAATTAGGATATCTATCTTTGGGAAAAACAGATTTAGACATAGCCTGGTACAGAACATCCCAAACAATCTAAAGAGATGATATCTGAATCCAGTGATGGTAGCTAATTCCAGTTTTGTTTTGTTTTGTTTTTTTAACTTTGAGTACTACTTTTAAAAAAAAAAACAAAATCCAAGCTCTTCCCTATAGGTGGCTTAGATCACAGTGGTGCATTAGACATAGGGATATCCAGTAATTATATAATATATTTCTAAAATATGTCCTAACAAAGGGATTTCATAATACATACTGCGTTTTCTAGACTCCACCTGAAATTTAAAGGAAAGAAAACAGTTTGAGGCACAGGTCATGCTGAATTCTGTTTACATGGGTCTTTGGAACACATGTCAACATGGTATGATGCCAATCAAAATAAGCAAGAGTCCTATGTACTAGTGTATTATGTGACAATGTCACAAAAGAACTGGGACTCTATAGTTTGTGACAGTTCCCACTTTTGCTGGTTCAAAGGCCAGATTAAGAAACACTATTTGTTTGGTCTCTACTGAATGTTCCCCAAGCCACACCACATCTTTATAACCTGACTGTGAGAAAATTCCTCCTACAGCTGGGCCTCAATTATTTACACTAATCCTCATGCTGTCTTACCATTCAACATCCCCACACTGAAAATGAGACACTTTTTCTACAATTGTTTCCGTGGAACATAATCAAACTGCATCAAGATTTTAGGAACCAGAAGTTGCTGTCAACTTCTGAGTGAAAACTATACACACATCTAAAGAGGAAACCTTTTCTTCAGGAGAAACCATCCTCTCACACAAACTGTGATAAATGACACTGCAAACATTTGTTTAGTTCAATCAGGAGCAAGCTGGTACAATTCCATTTCCTTTTCTCCCTGAGCTAACCCACGATGCACCTAGCTTTTGTTAATCAAATTTCATATCCACAAGGTAAGGAGACAAAGCAACTTTTTATATTAGAGAAAGGAAAGGAAGTCTTACCTCCACCATCATCACTGGTGGTGCTCTCTGTTGTCTTGAGGAAGATGCAATGTCAGCATTTTTATGTACCACTAAAAGGACAGAAAGTAACTTGTCAACATATGATATTGCTTTTATTTATTCCAGGGATCCTTGCTTGATGTGTATAGAAGTCCATGTAGCTAGCATATGTGACTTGACCTAATTTTTTTCCAATCCACTCCTCGTCTGTCTCTGTTCAGAAATGGACAGGCCTCCTATGGATATCAACAAAGCATGGCACACCAAATTGCCACGGGACTAAGCACTTCTCCTTGTATCAAGGCTGGTCAAGGCAATCCAGTATGAGGAATGGAATCTTAAGAGCCAGCCAAAGTGTTAAGCATGGTTTGCTTTTTGCTCATTCCCAGAACTGTGGATTCTATTGCTGGCAAACAAATTATGGCAAAGAGAAGAACTGAAGAGAAATGAGGAACAGAGCTTTTGGTTTTCTAGACAATGGAAATCTAAATCAATGTGAAAGAATCTTTCATGGCATCAAACTAAATAAATCTTTCAAATATGCACTGCACTTATTCTGGTTAGAGGAAACCATGGATGTGTCTCTGTGTGTAGGTGGAATTTAGAGGGGCTTTTCAGAGGTCTGCTTTTCTCCTTTCACCATGTGAGTTCTGGGATTCAACTGCAGTTAGGTCAGAAGGCTTGGCTGAAAAAGTCATTATGCACTATTGGAGAAATTATTTTGGCCACTCCACGTAGTTAAAAGGATATTTATTAAATGACGTAACTCACAAATTAAGTAATGGGTAGGTCGCAGGGTCTGGGGAAGGTGTAATGCAGTCCAGCAGTGTTCTCCGGAGCTCTGCACAGTCAATCTGCACCGGTCAGCGTTCCGGCACCGAGAGAGCGCCCAAAGCGAGCGCTGGCCCATCCAGCTCTCGGGTCCCCAAGCGCCTCCCCTCGCCCCGCCTCGTAGGCGTGACAGTTGCCAGAGTCTCAATGGGGGTTGGAACTTCCAGAACCAAGCTGGAATGGCTACCCACTACATCTCCCCCTTTTTGTCTAAATAAGAAGGTTCTAAACTAATACAAGACTATATACAAAGGAATGGTTATCAAATATTGTCCGGAAATAATGAGAGATAATGACCTAGATAAGATGGAACTACAACCAATGCAAACAATATCAAGCAAGAAACACATACTAAAATCCAGAGAAGTATAGAGCATAGGTAAACAGCATGTTATAAAGATCATTCAAAGGTGTCCTATCCTAAAGAACCTGAACCTAATACTTAATATGTTCTATCTAAGATATTATATATACTAAGTTGTAACTATAACTGCTAGTCTTCAATCCCATCAAAGACCTGAGAAGGAACATAATGGTCCCTGAGAAATGGTAGATGGATGCAAGCAACTTTCGGGAATCTTGCAAGAGTAGACCAAGACAGCTGGCAGCCTGGACAGTCACCTAATGTTTCTCAGCATTGTTGGTGCATTCAAATTGGCTACAGGCCTAGAGTATCTGACAGACCATTTTCAGAAGCAGGATTTCTGAAAGACCATCTTACCCTGTCTTGGCAGAGTACAGTGGTCGCTTTCCTTGTGTCCCGCTTGTCCAGAAAGGAGAGCATTGCATTTGTACTGTCAGCCATCAAGGCAAGGGCAGTTATTTGCCCAGTAGGCCATTTTGTGCCAAAAGACAAACTTCCAAATGGAAATGTCTTAGAAGCCCAACATTCTCTCAGGATCAATTGGTGCAGCCAGGAGCAATTGTGTCTCACGTCAACAGAATTCTAAGTTATTTAAATGCCATATTCTCCAGGTCTATGAAGTGTTTGAAGATTACCTGTCCATCTGATCTATGTATCTGTAAATCTGTATAACCTAACTAACGTAACTATAGAGATGACAGGCATAGGTGACTATAAATCTATAAATCTTATCTATCGAAATAACCTAAGGACTAAGGCTTCACATAAATAAGGTAAACAGTCTATAAGCAAATGTATGGT
Organism: Peromyscus maniculatus bairdii; assembly: GCF_049852395.1. Classification (NCBI taxonomy): domain Eukaryota; kingdom Metazoa; phylum Chordata; class Mammalia; order Rodentia; family Cricetidae; genus Peromyscus; species Peromyscus maniculatus. The sequence goes on from NC_134858.1 coordinate 86,854,173, forward strand.
GAAGAACGATGACTTCAAAATTGTGACAATACATAAGATATTTATAACAGAGGTAGGAATATATAGTGCGATATGCAATATGACAATAATATTAAATATATATCAATATACTGAATATCCTAAACAGAAGTAGAGCATATATAAAGTATGACAGATATAAATTTACATTTGTATCAATATAAAAATGTTTCAAATAAGAGTAGAAATATATGTACATTATAACAAATATAGTTCTGTATTTGTATCAATATACAAATTATCTTAAACAGGAGTATAAAAATAGTTTACATTTGTATCAACATATAAGAATCTATAACAGTACAAATTACAGTGCAAATTATCTAAGGTTGCTATTTTACTAAGTTTGTTTACTAGTATATACAATGATTTACCATCATATCTTATACCTATCTGTTCCACTTCTTCTCCCCCTACCCCCCCCCTTTTTTTTACAATCCTGAGTTAATATTTTCTTCCACCCCCAACCCTATAACCGTCATCTATAACCCTGAGAATTATGAAACCTAAGGGAGAAGGGGCATCGTTTTCTTAGAATTGCTTCCTGCCGTTTAGGGGGTGATGTTATCTCTGTTGGGTACTGTGAGAAAGCTCAGATAGTTAAATCTCAGTTAGACTAACTGTAGGTTCTGCAGCAAGTTTTAGAGTAATAGGTAAGATTGTCTGAAATTCTGGCAAGAAGTGTAGTATGATGATGATTACCATGGCATCATTCTGGATTGGGTAGAGTTGTTGTTGTTGGGGCCCCATCTTCCTTCTGGTGACTTCTGAGATTGCTATTGGAAAAACTTATTTGTTATCAAAAATGGGAGGTTTGGATTTAAAGAGGACATAGCATGTAAGAAAGGATTCTGAGAAATCAAGAGTAAGCATGGAGAGAATTAGAATTTAGAAGACAATGGTCCCTTTTTATTGGTTTCCTTCTGTCTCACACCAGAGGGCTCTTCTGATATGGGACTGAAGAATCTCTTAAACTTTTCTTTTAGCAATATGCTTGGGTTTAGAGAAGGAGTGAGCCAATTCCATCTCCAAAGCCAGCTTGGCTATAATTGAATTGGAACCACAACTTTTCTAGATTGATAGAAAGATGTTAGACAGTGAGATTTTACCATGTGTAGATTGGTACCAATAGATTCTTCCTTTCTGCTGTAAACATCTGGATATCCAAGGCCTTATGAATTTTGGAAGATGGGTATTTCCATTATCCTGGAAAGACAAAAACAGAACCCTACCCCACCCTTTGATTGTTAAATTTTTCTTACAACTTGTAGAGATGTCACATTGGTGGATGATCTTTTACTTCTCTTCATCAAGGGGTTTTTCCTGTTCGAATCGAATTTTTATTAATTTTGTTGGTATCCATAGCTTTTCTTCTCCTGCAGAAACAAAGGCAAAACCCCTTCCCCAACGTAGAACATATCCAGGTTTCCATTCTGAGGTCAGCACATTCTTGAAATAAACTGGTTGGTTTAGCTCAGGAGTTTTGTCTGTTGTCCAATGTCTCTCCACAGCTGTTGTTCCTTTCTCATTAGCATTGAGAAAATTCAAGGTTAATAAAGCACTATGCAGTCTATTTCTAGGAGTCATTGTTACCTGTTGCTGTTTATTTAGCATATACTTTAAAGTTCGATTGGATCTCTCTATGACTGCTTGGCCTGTGGGATTGTGTGGTATACCTGTAACATGCTTTATATTGTAATAAGCAAAGAACTGTCTCATTTTATTGGAGACATATGCTGGGGCATTGTCTGTCTTAATTTGTACAGGTATTCCCATGATGGCCATAACTTCTAATAGGTGTGTAATCACAGAATCAGCCTTTTCAGAACTCATAGGAGTTGCCCATTGAAATCCTGAATAGGTGTCAATGGTATGATGTACATACTTTAACCTTCCAAATTCTGCAAAATGAAACACATCCATCTGCTAAATTTCATTTCTTTGTATACCTTTTGGATTACTCCCTGCAGGTAATGGAGTTTGGTTATAGATGGAACAAGTAGGACATTTTTTCACAATATCACTAGCCTGTTGCCAAGTGATGGAGAAATCCTTCTTCAAACCTTTGCTATTTATATGGTGTTTCTTATGATATTCTGAAGCTTCTAGCACATTACCTATTAGTAACTGATCAATCTCATCATTACCTTGTGCTAAAGGTCCTGGCAGACCTGTATGGGATCTGATATGTGTTATATATATAGGATGTTCCCTTTTTCTGATGATTTCCTGCAATTGTATGAATAATGAAGTTAATTCTGTATTATCAGGAATAAATTCAGCAGTTTCAATATGGAAAACAACTCTCTCTGCATATTGAGAGTCAGTGACTATATTGAGGGGTTCTGTGAAGTCCATCAGTACCATAAGAATGGCATACAGTTCTGCCTTTTGTACAGAGCTATATGGACTTTGCACTACTTTACTTAAGTCTCCTGATTTATATCCTGCTTTCCCTGATTTATTTGCATCAGTATAGAATGTGAGGACTCCAGATATTGGCTTTTGTCGTACAATGTGAGGAAGGACCCATTCAGTCTTCTTTATTAATTCTATTCTCTTGCTTTTGGGATAGTGGTTGTTAATCTCTCCCAAAAAGTTACTGCAGGCTCTCTGCCAGTATTCATTATCTTTCCATATTGATGAAATTTCCTCATTAGTTAATGGTACTACAATTTCTGCTGGGTCCATTCCTGTCAACTGGCGAAGTCTTAATTTACCCTTTTGAATCAAATCAGAGATCTTTTCTATATAAGTCTTTAATTTCTTATTTGGTTTACGTGGTAGGAATATCCATTCCAATATAATATCTTCCCTCTGCATCAAAATACCTGTTGGGGAATGTCTGGAGGGGAATATGACAAGAATGCATTTAAGTTCTGGATCCACACGATCCACATGTGCTTCTCGAATTGTCTTTTCTACTAGAGCCAATTCCTTCTCAGCTTCGGCTGATAATTCTCTTGGACTATTTAATTCTTTGTCCCCTTCTAGAGTATTAGCCAAATTTTGTAGTCCATCTTTGGGTATTCCCATGATACCCAGTAAGTTGGAAATGCTTCCTAATAACTTTTGAAAATCATTAAGAGTCTTCAATCTATCTCTTCTTAGTTGTACCTTTTGGGGTCTAATTTTTTATAGCTCTATCTTATATCCTAAGTAATTAATAGAATCTCCTCTTTGTATTTTTTAGGAGCAATTTGCAGTCCCCAGCGAGGCAAAACTTTTTTTACTTCTTCAAACATGCTTTCCAATGTATCTAACTTTGGATCAGCTAATAGGATATCATCCATATAGTGATAAATTATGGATTGTGGAAACTTTACACGAATTATCTCTAATGGTTTCTGCACAAAGTATTGACACAAAGTAGGGCTGTTTAACATTCTCTGTGGGAGGACCTTCCATTGATATCTCTTGACTGGCTGAGAATTATTATAATTAGGTACTGTGAAGGCAAATTTTTCTCTATCATTTTCCTGTAAGGGTATGGTAAAGAAACAGTCTTTTAAGTCATTAACTATTATAGGCCATTCTTTTGGTAGCATAGAGGGCAAGGGCATCCCAGTCTGTAGGGAGCCCATTGGCTGAATTACTTTATTAATAGCTCTCAGATCTGTCAGCATTCTCCAATTACCAGATTTTTTTTTTAATAACAAATACAGGAGAATTCCAAGGACTGGTAGATTCTTCAATGTGTTGAGCATTTAACTGCTCTTGAACCAGCTGTTCTAAAGCTTGTAGCTTCTCTTTTGTCAAAGGCCATTGTCCAACCCAGACAGGTTTATTAGTTAGCCATTTTAAAGGTAAGGCAGTTGGTACTTCTGAGAGTTCAACAACAGTTGTGCTCTGTTTGTGAACAGCCTGAATGGTTGGTGACTGATTTTTATAGCATGTTATGATATTATTCCTAGAAACATGCATTGGTCTGTATTCCTTTTCTGAAAGTGTAGGAATTTTAATCTGGGTATTCCACTGTTGTAACAGATCTCGGCCCCAAAGATTTACTGCTACATTTGCTACATAAGGCTTCAGCCTTCCTCTCTGTCCTTCTGGCCCTATGCATTCAACCCATCTCGAACTCTGTTTTATCTGAGATAGGGTGCCAATCCCTAACAGTTGGACATCTACCTCTTGAAGAGGCCAATTCGGATGCCATGATTTTGGTTTAATTATAGTCACATCTGCACCTGTGTCTACCAGGCCCTCCAGAACCAGGCCATTAATTCGAATTCTAAGCTTTGGTCTTTGTTCATTTATGGAAGTCTGCCAAAATATTTGTTTTATAGTGTTCTCTGTAAACTGTGATCCAGCTATCAAAGCTGTTTTATCATCCATTGCAGTATCGATTTTTACATTAGGCATTGGTTTATTCAGTTGTCCTGGAGAGGAATTTCTTCCACAGTGGCAGGGAATGTTCGTACTACGTTTGGTTTGGGGGCCTGCAAGAGGCCCCCTGAGGCGTTTCCCGCCAGTAAAGGGTTGCCTTGTATATCTATTTTTGATCTTCACTCACTGGTCCATTGTCGGCCTTTGCCACATCTTCTACATAATCCAGGAGGTGGTTGGGGTCTCCTGTTTAGGCTATTCCTAGAAGGAGTATTGCTTCTAGGAGTACCCCATGTACAGTTTTTACTTATATGACCTGGTGTACCACACTTAAAACATTTGGTAACACGGGGCCTTCTTTCACCTCTGGGATTTGTCTCTCCTATCCAAGCCTCATTACTGTAGTTAAGAGACTGAACACCATTAGTATATTGAATCCATTCTTCCAAAGGAGCTGATCTGATCTTTAATGGTGTAAGTATTCTTCTGCATTCTGCATTAGCATTGTCAAACGCCAAGGACTCAGTTAATACTTTTCTTAATTCTTTGTCTGACACAGCTCTTGTTATAGCTCTGTTCAGTCTTTGTAAAAAATCAGTGAAGGGTTCATGCGGTCCCTGAAATATCTTTGTGTATACCTCAGTTGGTTTTCCAGGTTCTGGAATTTTTTCCCAAGCATTTAGAGCTGCTGTACGGCATAGGGATATTGTATGCTCATCATAAGTGGCTTGTACATTCCTGTCAGCGAAACATCCCTCACCAAGTATTTGATCTTGGGAGATCACAAAACCTCTGATTTTACCTTGTTGTTCTAAATTTTTTGCCTCTTCTCTCAACCAGCTTTTCCACTGTAACTGCTGACTATATTCTAGAACAGCTGAAATTAACTGATGCCAGTCATCTGGAATGATTCTTTGTGAGGTAGACCACGAATTTAACATCTGTTTTACATATGTGGATTGTATCCCATACGTAACTACTGCTTCCTTTATATTTTTAAAGTCCCTTGTTGAAATTGGTTGTAATGTATATGTCATATATGGCTCGGGGTGTGTGTCATCTGCTGGCTTCTCATGGACAATAACAGGATAAGCCATTGTATGAGAGCCATTTGGAGATGTTACAACCTCTATGGTCTTGACCTTCTGCTTATTAGTTCCCTTGTCATGTTTACTGAGAGTTTCTTCTAGGGCTTGCAAACGAGCACCTAGGGTCTGTTCTAGGGAGTGAACCTCCTCTCTTGCAAGGGACTCCATATTTCTCATGGAATCATAGAAGTTTTTATGTTCCTCAGAAACACATGATTCCATGGACCTTATCCTATCAATTAATGATAATCTTTCTTCCTTATATACTGTCTGAGTAGCCACAACTTCACTCTGGAGAGTTAGTGTTCTATCCATTAAATATTCATATTTATTATCAATAAAATCAATTTTGGGTACAAGCCTGTTTTGTAAATCCTGATTAGCAGATTCTAGAGAAAGAATCTTTTTCTCTAAGCCTTCATTGCTATCTTTGAAAGCAGATTCCAGAGAGAGAATCTTTTTCTCTAAGCCTTCATTGCTCTTTGAAAGCAGATTCCAGAGAGAGAATCTTTTTCTGTAAGCCTTCATTGCTATCTTTGAAAGCCTGTATCAGTCCCAATAATGACTCATCTTTGTTCTTAAACCAGTGTTTGAACACTGTGTGAATTATTATGATGAATGCCAAAATGGTATAGCCCAGATATGCCTTAGGAATGTCGTATATTTCCAGGAAGATGTCATTCATCATACAGGCAAAAAGGTTTTTAAACTCTTGTGAGGTAATGTTGTCGGCCATATTACACGAATTACTCAAAATTTGTTAGTCAATTTTAAGGTGTAAAATTATCAAGTACCTTTACTTGAAACAATATGCTTACCTTTCGTGTAGTAGCACTTTTCAGCCAGCAGGTGGCGTTGGTACAGCTCCGAAACAGGGCCTGCTGGCGATCTTGGCTGGAGTCGGAGGGAGATGATGGAAATGGCAGAGATGGCGGAAATCAGAGCTAGCACTCTCCTGCCTCTTTTGCTGGTCTGGGGCTAAGCTAGGGAATTGAGATCGGACTAGCTGCTCCCTTTTTCGGGAATGGAACCGTGTAGGTGTTCCCTGGTTATATGGAACTTTGCAGGCGGGTTTAGGTACCCGCCAGCTAGGGAGGAGATGGCGGGAGCCGCCCAGGCCTTTGGAGTTTGCCCCACGTGAGCGCCAGATATTGGAGAAATTATTTTGGCCACTCCACGTAGTTAAAAGAATATTTATTAAATGACGTAACTCACAAATTAAGTAATGGGTAGGTCGCAGGGTCTGGGGAAGGTGTAATGCAGTCCAGCGGTGTTCTCCGGAGCTCTGCACAGTCAATCTGCACCGGTCAGCGTTCCGGCACCGAGAGAGCGCCCAGAGCGAGCGCTGGCCCATCCAGCTCTCGGGTCCCCAGGCACCTCCCCTCGCCCCGCCTCGTAGGCGTGACAGTTGCCAGAGTCTCAATGGGGGTTGGAACTTCCAGAACCAAGCTGGAATGGCTACCCACTACAATGCACTGACCCAACCTATCTTTTCTTTTCCTTTTTTTTTTTACTTTTTTTTTTTCATTTTTCTTTATTAAGAAATTTTCTCTACACCAAGGCTGAGCAAAGTGTTTCAGCATAGGCCTGAGGCTCCAAAAAGCCAGCTCATGCACCAAGGACAGGTCCCGGCTCTACTGCCTGGAGGCCTCCCAAAGAGTTCAAGCTAATCAACTGTCTCACTTATCCAGAGGGCCTGGGGCTCCTCAGCCATTGGTTCACAGTTCATGTGTTTCCTAGTTTGGCTATTTGTCCCTGTGCTTTTTCCAATCATGGTCTCAATATCTCTAGCTCATACAATCCCTCCTCTCTCTTGCCAATTGGAAATCCCAGAACTCCACTTGGCGCTCAGACATAGATCTCTGCATCCACTTCTATCAGACATTGGATGAGAGAGTTCTATCATGACAGTTAGGGTGTTTGGCCATCCGATCATCAGAGCAGGTCAGCTCAGGCACTCTCTGGACCATTGCCAGTAGTCTACAGTGGAGGTATCTTTGTGGATTTCTGGGGACCTCTCTAGCACTCTGCTGCTTCTTATTCCCCTGGGGTCTTCATTCATCATGTTATCTCCCTCTCGGTTCTCCCACTCTGCTCCTGATCCAGCTGGGACATCCCACTGCCTTAAGCTCTCATTCCCCAGACCCTTGCCCTCCATTACCCCACCCCCACCCCCAGTTTGCTCATGTAGATCTCATCCATTTCTCTGTCATTGGGCAATCCCTGTATCTTTCTTAGGGTCCTGTTTACTAGGTAGCTTCCCTGGAGTTGTGAGTTGCAGTCTGGTTATCCTTTGCTTTACATCTAGTATCCACTTATGAGTGAGTACATACCAGATTTGTCTTTCTGAGTCTGGGTTACCTCACTTAGGATGATTTTTTTCTAGTTCATCCATTTGTCTGAAAACCTCATGATGTCATTGTTTTTCTCTGCTGAGTAATACTCCATTGTGTATATGTACCACATTTTATTTATCCATTCTTCAGTTGCTCAGCCTTGGTATAGAGAGGAGGGGACTGGACCTGCCTCGGCTGAGTCCCCAGGGGAGACCTTGCCTTGGAGAAGTCGAGAATGGGGGTGGATTGGGGGGAAGGGCTGGGAGTGGGAGGAGAGAGGACAGGGGAATCTGTGGCTGATATGTGAAATTAAGTTAATTATAAAATAAAAGTATTAAAAAAGAAATTTTCTACTTAATCTACATGCCACCCACAGACCCCACCGCCTCCCTCCTTCCACTCCCCAGCCCGCCCTCCCAAGCCAACCTATATCCCCACATCCCCCAAATCAAGGTCACCCATGGGGAGTCAGCATAACCTGACACACTGAGCCTACGCAGGTCCAAGCCCCTTCCCACTGCACCAAGGCTATGCAAGGCATCACGCCACAGGCACTGGATTATTTGGGATTCATCCCTGGTACATAGGCAGGCTTTTTGGAATCTGGTGCCTGTGGTGTGATGCCAACCTATCTTTCCTATTAAAAGAAGCTTTATGATTAAGTGACAAAATACTGTCACTTCCTGTTTTAAAGCAGGGAACAATTGATACTTCCTGAGGCACATGTCTCAAGTCTATTTCAACCTCCACCAATCCTCATATGTTAATTAAGAATTTGTCATTGATTATGATCCATGCTAATTTATCCATTTTACTTGGAAAATTTTACTAGATGAGCATATCTAAGAAAATTCTTGCCTATGTTGTGTACACATTATTTCCTTAAGTATAGCATATTATATATAATGTTTTGTTATACTGTGCTGAGTATTGTCAGTATTCTACTGGGTTTTAAGGAGCATGAAGAACATGTATGTGTTATAGCCCTATAAGACACAATGTAATAGAAGGGCTTGATTAGTTTCAGATATTAGTGCTAAGGAGAATGGGAAAAATTCTAAGGAAATACTGAGACAACTACACATAATAACACACCTCTGCAAGCCATGACCTGTAGTATGAATCTTAAAAGTTCTTATTAATAAAATCAAACTTGAGCCAGGTATTGGGGTGAATACTGGAAGATCAGAGAGACAGAACAAGCCACAGCTAACCTCACCTGGCCAACTTCTCAGCTGATCTTGTTTCCTCAGCCTGGAAGCCTCTGTGTCCTCATCCAGAATGGGTGTCAGCTGAACTGCTGCTCAAAAGCCTGAATGCTTAACCAGGCCAAATGTTTAACCAGGCCAAATGCTTCTAGTTCCTGGTCCTCATGCCTTATATATCTTTCTGCCTTCTACCATCACTCCCTGGGATTAAAGGCATGAGTCACTATGCTTGGCTGTATCCTTGAATACATGGATTTCTGCCTAGCTCTGCCTCCCAAGTGCTGGGATTAAAGGCATGTGCCACCACTGCCTATCCTCTATGTTTAATATTGTAGCTGTTCTGTCTCTGACCCCAGATAAGTTTATTAGGGTGCACAATATTTCAGGGAACACAATACCACCACATTTCCCTTTTTTTCTAAAATTAAAAAAAGATTATAACTAATACAAGAAAAATTATATCCAATAAGTATATACAATATACACAGTCAAGATTACATTAACGATGTCTAGTCCATTAACATTTGACAGATTCAGACAAAAAATTCCATTATATATATAACAAGGTCCAGTCAAGTAAAATTTGATAAACTCAGACAAAAAATTTTCATTATTTATCTTATTTAAAACAAGTAGCTCCTTTTTAAAAGTATTTTTCTTTTTAGTGTAGATTCAGTGATCTATCTACCTTTTGTCATTTTTATATCTTCCCCTTTTTCTTTTTAGAGTAGATTCAGTGATCTATCCATTTTTCCTATTATTTCTTTATCTTTATTTTTAAACAAAAACTCTGAATCTAATCTCCTTGTTCAGCTTTTTTTCCTGAACATGAACAATCAACAGCTTGTAACCAACTATCATAAACAATGACAATATCCATAACTCAAATGACCAAAAACCTCCCATCCTACCTCTTGGGAATGTGGGCATCATTTTCTTAAAATTACTTTCTGCTTTCTAGGGGTGAAGACATCTTTAGGGAATCCTGAAAAGAAAATTTTGGGGTTAATTGTCAAGTCCTATATCATTTATCCAGTCTCTGTATAATAGGAAATTTTAGGGCTTGTCACAAATCCTTGTTCAAGTAGTCTGTCAGGCTGGATCATCTCAGCTAGTCATCTCAAAATTGTCCTGACCAGTTTGTAGTCCAAAGTCGATCTTTCCTTGGTATTAATCAGCTTAATGGTTTTATCACAGTCCATGTGGAATCATCGTTGTGGAATTCTATCATCTTTTTGAAGATTTCAAAGTTGCTGTTAGGCGTGGTCATGGTTCCCTGCAGATTTTTTTTTTTTTTTGCCTCCTCTGTGGTTTGGAGCAATCACAGTCTGATAAATGTTTGTCTCTTGGAAACATGAATGTTCTTCCCTAGAAGAGAATATCTTCACAGCAAATTCTCCCCACCATTTGTCTTGCCAAACTTTTCCAAACTGACCTTTGCCGATGCTTTCTTGTAACATGATGGTCCTGGCAATTCTTCTCTGGACAAACAGCCGTAAACCCTTTGTCCCAGGTAGCATAGCAGCATCATTGCAGTCACCAACACAATGAGAAGCAGCCTGCAACTCAGAGCAGCAGTCACTGCTTCCATGGTCCTGCTGCCACCATTTGTGCCTGGACCCTGGCCAAAGCTTCTCCTTAGCAAGCCTCCTAGGCCGCCCTCAAACTCAGGATCCTCCTGCCTCTGCCTTCTTCAGTAAATCCTATGGGCATGCACCACCACAACCGGCTTAGTGTAGCTCGGGCATGAGCTGGGCCTACAAGGCCACAGGCAAGCAGCGTTTTCATGAATTTGTACCATGAATGTTGGGGCAAGAATTCATTAAAAACTGCTTGGCTAGGCAGTGGGTCCAGTTTCCTGCCTAGGTTGCCTGGCTCCCTAGCTGGGGCCTGGCTCCCTAGCTTGGGCCCAGCTTGGCTTAGGTCTCAGGCCCCACTGATTGTAGCTAGAAGCCATTAATTACCACAGCTGGAGCTACTTGCTTAAAGCCTGTGCTACAAACAACTCAGGCCTGCCCTGCCAGAAATACCACTAATTGCAGTGGTCAGAGCTTAAGGAAGCCAGAGAACAGGCTCAGCTCAAGTGGGAACAAGTGGCTGGATTTAAGCTTTTAGCTAGAACTTGTGGCTATGCTTTCTTGCGCTCTCTCCCTCTCCCTCCCTCTCCTCCCTCTCCCTCTCCTCCCTCTCCCTCTCCCTCTCCTCCCTCTCCCTCTCCTCCCTCTCTCTCTCCTCTCCCTCTCCTCTCCCTCTCCCCCTCCCCCTACCCCTATCCCTCCCTCTTTTCCTCCCCCTCCCTCTCCCCCCTCTCCCTCTCCTCCCTCTCCCTCTCCTCCCTCTCCCTCTCCCCCTCTCTCCCCTTCCCCCTTTGGATTTACACCTTGGACACTAGGTAGCTGTTTTGAAATTCCCTCAGAATGCTACTGTTCTACACAGACTTGGCAAGTCAATTAAGATATCAGATATTTTATGGGGGTATCTTGGTGGATTTCTGTGAGAGACAGCCGGGACTGACCTACTCTGGTGATGTGATGGCCAAACATCCTAATAGTTGTGCCATAAACCCATCCATGGAATGAGGAATCTGGATGCAGACATCCACGGTTAGGCCCCGGATGGAGCACCGGGAGTCTAATTAATGAGAAAGAGGAGGGTTTATATGAGTGAGAATTGTTGAAACCAAGGTTGGATAAAGCACAGGGACAAATAACCAAATGAATGGAAGCACATGAACTATGAACCAAAGGCTGAGGGGCCCCCAACTGGATCAGGCCTTCTGAATAGGTGAGACAGTTGATTGGCTTGATCTATTTGGGAGGCATCTAGGGACTGAGTCTATCAGGTCGATCCCAGTCCTCTGGGGAGACCTTGATCTGGAGGAGGTGGGAATGGGGGGTGGGCTGGGGGGAAGGGGAGGGGGGCAGCAAGGGAGAGAACAAGGGAATCTGTGGCTGTTATGTAGAACTGAATAGTATTGTAAAATAAAAAAATAAAATATAGAAAAAAAATCCAGGTTAAGTAGAAAAAAAATAAAAATAAAAAAAAAGATATCATATTTTAAAGGAAATTATTTAAAAGAGAAATTTTTTCCACACTAAAAAAAAATGGGTTTTATGTGTACATTGGAAGAAAATTGGGCTTTGTTTGAAATTTTAGGCAGTCTGACAATGGAACAACTATATGAGAAGATTAGTGTTGATTGAATTATGCACTTTATTACTTTTTTCTTATCCTTATATTACTATTTAAAAAGATAGTCAATTTAAGTGCCAGGATAAAAGTTTTGGAAAAACCTGTTAAAATGGATTATGGAGAAATTCAAATTCAGACAGAAGAAACTAACAGTGAAGTTTTTTCACGATTGGATCATAAGGTTACAGAAAGAAAGCCTGTTTTCCCACAATCACCCTTAATTTATCTGGTAACTGTACAGCAGTTACCTGATCAAATGAATATACAAAATATTTGGACTCCAATTGAAATGTTAGATTTACTACGGTTTAAGGAGGCAATAGTATCTTATGGCATGCATTCCCCATATGTAAAGCAAATGTTAAACACCTGGTCAACTTATAATAGGATTGTACCACAGGACAGGTGTGGGCTGCCACATGCTGTTCTGGAACCTGGACAACAGCTCCAGAGGCAAATGTGGTTCAAAGAGGAGGCTAAAAACAGAGAAAAACAATGGAGGGATAAAGGAATACAAGTCTTCCAGAATCAGCTTGTTGGAGAAGGCCAATATGCTGCAATACAAACACAATGTTTATATGCTATCCAAACCTTAATTCTATGTTGAGTGGCAGCCTTGAATACATGGGACAGAGTTGAGGAACCAGGAAAGGAAACTGAGTCATTTACAAAGGTTATACAGGGCCCAAAAGAATCTTTCACAGATTTCTTACAAAGGCTGGCTTCAGCAGTAAAGAGAATGGTCTTGGATTCAGAAGCTAGTAAGATAATAATTGAATCTTTGGCCTTTGAGAATGCGAATGCAGCATGCAAAAGAATAATCAGGCCGTTAAAGGCAAGATCTGCACCTTTGGAAGATTAAAACATGAGAGCTAAAAGAAGGTACAGCATATCATGATCTATCACACTTTCTCCTTTCTTTCAGATAGGGTCTCTCATAGACTCTAGAGATAGGATGACAGCTAGCAAGCACTAGAAATACTCCTGTCTATTTACCCAACAGTGTAGGATTACAAATATAAACAGCTCTGTCCAGCTTTTGTATGTGTGAGCAGATTTAAGGTCAGGTCTCCAGCTTTTCTAGTAACTATTCTTCCCACTGAGCCATTAATTACCTCAAAGTTCATCTTATAAAGCTATTTGAAATGGTGTGTTGATTTTGTTTGCAAATCTCTCAAATGGAAATCACTATATATGGCCTGTAAGTGTGTAAATAATGATCAAGTTTAATATTTTATCATTTACTTTGTACATATTTTATGGAAATAAACTGTAAAATAGATAATGGCCTGTAATTTATGCATGTATACTTTATCTTAACTTCATAATATTTCTAGACCATGTAGTATACATGTAATTTTTGTACAGCTGATACAAGTCTTTAAGGAAATTCCTAATACAACACATAGAAGTGGAGACTTTTTTCACAAGGGCAATGTCAAGGTCATGCACCTTCATTTTACTTCATTTAGGAAAGGCTACAGAGATACTTCTCAGTGGGTTTTCTGTCTTCCCATTCAAAAGAGGCATTCTGTACAGGATAGGCTGCCTCCAGCTCAGTTACTAATGGAGAGAGAGTGGAGTGTTGGGTCAAGTTTGGGACAAGGTACTGCCCTAATTTGTGTCATAGCACTGGGGGTTTCATAAGGGCCAATATGATGGCCACATGTCAGTCACTCCTTCACCTTCTTCCTTACAATCCCTAAGGTTTGGAACAACCTTTTGTGGGTTTGTTTTTCTTCTAATATACAGAGTCTTGCCCCATGTTCTGAATCTTGAAGGCTGATCCAAGAATTTATGAAATGGGGCCAAGTGTGCGCTAGAGTTCAGATCACACCCCCACCTAATAGGTCAGAGGCTCCGAGATGGATGTCAGACCTATAATTTCCCTTGTCTGAGCCATCCTGTATGTCAGTCTGAGGTGAGGAACACTGCCTACAAAGGAGCTAAAGTCATACACTGAGCCCTTACTCCAGGACAGTACAGCCTTGGGGTTTTGACAGAACAAAAAGCCATTCTGGTTCTTTAGCCACTCCACCCTGTTGGGTCCATGAAAAGCAGTGGTTCACAGGGAAGAGAGGAACTTGAAGTGCTGCTACAAGACCTGGGAGAAGAAGGGAGAGAACCTGTTTCTCTTGCATCATTGGGATCACACTATAAGACATTTACCTATAGGTTCTGGTGAGGAGAGAAAGCTGTTCCCCATAGATAAATTGGCTCCAATACAGGTTAATACTCAAAAGTGAAAACAACACTTCATTGGCTCTATGATGCTGAAGCTCAGCTGTCAAACTGATAAGATCTGTGTTATCTGGGTATACCCTTGGGGTTTATCTTGATTAGATTAAGTTAGATGGGAAGACCTGTTCCCTGTGGGTACAATAATTCCCTTGAATGGGATCCTGGACAGTATAAAAGGAATAAAAGTACATTCATCCATTTTTCTTTGCTTCTGGGCTCTGGTTGCAAGGTCAGTCTCCCTCAAGTTTCTGTCTCTATCTACTGCTTCCCAGTTATAGACTCCAAACTCAAACTCTATGGCAAAGTAAACATTTCCTTACTCACTGCCTCTGGAAAAGTAATCCTAACAAAACTTTCCAGGTGAGCTATAACAACAGTCAAACGTTTGGGCATTGGGACTGGCAGGGGAAGAATGGTCTATGAATTCTGGGAAATGTAGTCTCGAAATAACAGAGCCAGAAGCAAAGCAAAGCACCCTCACCCCTGCCAGTGTTAGCCATTATGTGTCCTTACTGACCTTTCCCACTCTTTTAGGCTCCCAAGCACAAAGTCTAAGATGACTACTCCTAGGGTCCTCTCCCAGTGGACCTGACTAGGAATGCCTTTATCTAACTCAAATTTCATCCTCACTCTTGAGATTCTGGACATTCATCAGATAATTCTTGAGACTTTCCATATCTGCATCATCCATGTCTGGGACAAAGTGACTGAGAGGGTGGCTCAGTCACTCATGCCTACCCCGGGAGAAGCCACATTCACTCATACAAGGCAAGTCTCAGCTTTCCTATGATTACTTAATGAAAGGCAAAGGTTACCTTTAACCTTTAAATGTATTTATCCTGTTTAAATTCTGTAGTTGTATTTCTACAGATGAGCTAGATAAATTAACAGTATCCACACATTCAAAACTACAGCAAAATATCTCTATAGATTTACATATAGTACATAACATAAAGGGCATCTACTATACATAATTGAACATAATTACTGAATTCTCTCAGTACCTTCTGTTTTAATGTGTGATGTTTCTCTGGAGGTACTGGAGATGACTTGAGGTCCATCCATATCAAGCGGGATCACAGTTGTTTTGATACACCTTTTCTTAAGTAATGCAGAAACTGGGAATGCAGTCACAACAAGGTGAGTTATGTTAGCTTCATGGCAGACAAACAGAGGAAACTAAGAAAAGTTGAGTGTTTATTTGATCTCCTTATTTATTTTCAGGTAAGTCACTGTAATTAGAATGGTGCTTCAGGAAGATCACCAAGTCAGCATCCAATTAATTATGTATCACATGATGATGTAGATAAAGTCTATTATGGTCACATGATGTTGTAGGTAAAGTCTAAATTAGCACAGATGTGACAATAGAGAAAGAAGAGCAACGTGACTGTGTTATGTTGGTGTGGTGACTGATAGGAAGCATTCAAATCCCAGTTAGAGCATCAGGACACAGTGAAATCCATGCAATCCCACTGTGATCACATCTTTGCACTGGGGAACTAAAAATTTCATGAGGATCCCCAGGAGTCTTATTGGTGTAAAATATATGTTAAATCATAAGGAAAAGCACAAGGATTGTACAAGTATTCTATGATGTTTGTGAAATGTGAAAACAATTCAATTAGACAAGCATGACTGAATCCTGAGCAAGTGTTTAGTTTGCTACAGGACAGTGACCAACAGTTGTTTAATTTTCATTCTTTGCTTATCCAGGATATTTTACAGCTCATGCAGGACATACAGTATCACTTTAAGTGAGTTTTGAAGGTAAGGAGCTGTGTATTCCTCTAACTTTTTAACCTTGGGTACCATATTAGTTATATCCATGATGCTCTGATCAAATTCCCTGACAGATATAACCAAAGAGATAGATGCTCTGTCTTTGATTCCTGACTCCAATTATGTATTTCCTCCAAAATAAGTTGTAGAAGGTCTCTGAATTGTAAACACAGCCTTTCTCCAACATCTTCATCCTGCCAGGGACCTCTCAGCAAGTGATTCTGATCATCAAGTACCCACACTGAGAAGTGACTTATGCTTGTGTGTCTTCTGTGATGACTCAGAGTCCAAGTTGTTCTAAATGAAATTGTCACATGAAGGTTGGACAAAAAACAAGTTCCTTTAAATTGTCCAACTCTGTACAACTCCTGAACATAAGCTAACATTAAAGGGGGTCTGGTGCTTCATGATGTAACTACCCTCTGGGTGCCAATAGATAAGAGAAGTGGCTGCACAAGTCATGACTGTGCATCATATCTGCTCACTGCTTCCTCACCAAAAATTGTAATAAAATACTTGATTCTTTGAAAATTCCATAAAATGTATTTTGATCATATTCATCTCTACTCATCACTCTCACTCTCTTGATTATATTCATATCTCTCCACTCCTTACCAGCTCTGTGTCCTTTTTATTCTCCCTAAATAACCTACTAAGTTCAGTTTATGCTAATAACATACTTATGGGCACGTGGCTACCCTCTGAACTTTGATCAACCTGCTATGGGCAAAGTCAGTTTCTATATACTCTCCTTCCATCAACAGATCTCATAGGGGCCTCTTCTATTTCAGTTTATTTTTGTTTTTTCATTGATTATTTGTTTTGTTTTATCGGTGAAAAGGCCTTTAGCCTAGGCTGGCCTAAAATTCACTATTTAGAAAAGGTTGGTCTTGAACTTATAACTTTCTTGCATCTACCACCTAAATCAAAGATTACAGACTGGGCAGTCCTGGGTACATTATATGGAGTACTTGGGATGAAACTCGGGTTTTTAGACATGATAGGCATGTACAAAGCCAGTCCCCATAATAGCTCCACTTAACACATCAGCTCACTGGTGAGAGCCTGAGCATGCAGACAACACCAATGTGGATAGAATGATGCCCAGTGACACTCTTTCCTGATTCCTATGTGAATGCCCCAGAGCAAAAATGGAATAGGCAACATGGAGTCTAACTACCCATGACAGGCAGTAGCCTTGTTGCTCAGAGTCTAGCTCTCCTTTAATAGTTTATTGTTGGTTGCTTGCACAGGACCCATACAAGATCAAAAGAGGTCAACACTGTGGCTTGCAAGGAAGAGAGGTTCAGAAGCCCGTCTCACCCCTAACTGAGAAGCTATTGGTAATTTATGACTTTTGTGTGAAGGAAGGACAGTTTAATTAGAGGTGTTATCCCTGGAAGGTCAACCCAGAGTCAGTGGATGTCCCTACATGTTTGAGTATATGTTTAACACAAAATGTACTAGCAAGTTATTTTTAAGGATAAAATTTGGAAAAGGTAAAATGAGAAAGGATCTATGAACAGTAAGAATCATGAGGGATGAATAAACATCAAAATTAAATAATTATATTAACAATTTTAAAAGAAATAAAAATTTAAAGGTATTGCTAGAATAATGATGCACCACAGATTATTAAATGAATGATGACTGGAAGTCTTAGTGGACATTGTCCTTAAATTCTATGGTTCTTTGTGCCCATTCTGATGTTGTCTAATCTGTTAATGCTTTTCTCCAGAACTTACAGGAATATGTCAGATCTAAGAGAAACCCATTTTGGAACTATCCATCCTACTATCTCATGTACATTATTTAATTTGAGGGCTCTGTCATCCAAAAATAAGCATGTGTGCTTCTCTACTTTTCAAAGCAGTGACTGTCTGCTGCATGCTGAATGCCACTACATAGAACTTTTAACCACTACAGCAGTCACTGTAGTGTTTGGGGTCCCTATTTATTTGCCTTATTGCAGGGAGATGCAAGAAAGCAGAACTCTTCTACAGGAATTACCATGCCCTTGATGGGGTGGTAAGAAGTGGCTCTTGAGATGCATAGCTAAGGAGCCTCATCACTACCTCTATGCTCTGGTTATTCATCTATGAAGGAACACAATCATGTAACCCAAACATGCATGGCTGTGGTCAAGTTTGAACACATTTTTGTAGATAAACTGTATTCTGATTTGTCACTAGAAATTAGGTTAGGTAGTTGGGATATTTTCCTTTGGAAAAAATTTAGACACAACTTGGTGAACAAATCACTCAAATAACTAAAGGAATCACAGTTGAACATGACAACCATAGACACCTGGTCATGATTTGTTACTTGGGATGTCATTTCCTTAAAAAACTATATATATATTTCTCATTATCAGTAAGCAGCTTATATCACAGTGGTCCATCACACAAAAGACAACCAGTATTTATACAATTCTCATCTAAATTGTGTCTTAAGAGGGTGATTCTACAGTACATACCACATTTTCGTTTATTATATACCACCTGTAATTGAAATGAAAGAAAATATTTAACATTTAGATCATGTTGAGTAGTATTTGTAAAGATCTTTGATCCTTCCATAGTTGAAATGGAGACTATATTATATCCCTTATTTGATGATGTAACAGAAGATCTGGGACTCTATACTTTGTGTTAAAGACTAGTACCTTTTACAATTTTTTTCTGATTTAAGAGCAGATCAGGATAACTTGTCTGGCCTCTACTGAAGGTTACCTAACCTATATCACTTAACATATATGAAAACTTGTATTTTTATTTTTTTTATTTTTTCATCTTTCAATATAGTTGTTCCTTTTTTGTTTAAATTTTTTTCATTTTACATACCAACCACAGTTCCCTGTCCCATCCCTCCTCCCATTCCCCTTTCTCCCTTTCCCCCTTCTGACCCACCCCTCATCCATTTTTCCAAAAGGGTAAGGCCTCCCATGGGGAGTCAACAAAACCTGGTACATTCAGTTGAGGCAGGACTAACAACCCCCCATCCCCAACCCACATCAAGGCTGAGCAAAGCATTCCACCACATGGAATGGGCTCTAAAAAGCCAACTCATGAAAACTTATATTTTTCACTAAGATATTTTTTGTTTCTAGGGACTATGGTAGAAATAACTTGAGCATATGACCCAAAGTTTGACATGTCAGAAGCTTAGTGTGTCCAGCAACATGAAGATCTGTTTGTTTGTTTGTTTGTTTTTTCAAGACAGGGTTTTTCTGTATAGTTTTGGTGCCTGTCCTGGATCTCTTTCTGTAGACCAGGCTGGCCCAGAACTCACAGAGATCTGCCTGGCTCTGCCTCATGAGTGCTGGGATTAAAGGTGTGTGTCACCACCGCCCGGCAACATGAGGATTTTTAAATACTGGGCTAGGAAGATGACTTAGATGTTAAGAGCACTGGATGCTCTTCCAGAGGACCTGGGTACAATTCCCAGTACCCACGTGACATCTCACACCTGTATGTAACTCCAGTTCCAGGGCTTGTGATACTCTCATACAGACATACATGCTCATACTGGGATTTGATTTCCAGCACCCACATGGTGTTTCTGCCCTGCTTGGCACCAAGTATACACATGGTGCAAATATACATACTCAGGCAAAATACACATTTAAAACAACAACAACACATGATAAACCTGATCAGTTTCATGATTAAAATGTGATACCCACTGAAACATAAGGGGACCACTGAGGTAACCTTTCTATCTCAGAGAAAGAAAAGGCCCTTTTACCTCCAACATCCTCACTGGTGGCTTTCGCTGGTCCATTGGTGAATCTGTACTGTCAGATGGTTGATGGGACGCTAGGAGGACAAAAAGTGACTGTCAGCTCGAGGACTGCTTACTATTTCCACTGGAATTTACTTGATGTGGGTAAAAGTGCATGGACTTAGTACATGTGACTAAACCTAATGAACAAGATGGTTCTGCTGCTGCAGCAGGATTGTCTTCCCATAAAGCAAACTAAAGCAGAGGGAAGACTTGGGGAAAAATGAGGATGTACCTCTGTGTTGTATAATATTTTGTTTGTGTTCTGACAAATAAAGCTTGCCTGGAGATCAGAGGACAGAGCTAGCCATGAGTTAACCATAGATACTATGCAGTGGTGGCTCACACCTTTAATCCCAGCACTTGGGAGGAGGAAGCAGGAAGATCAGGAGTTCAAGGCCACCCTAGGCTACAGGAGATTGAACCAGTCTAAAAGAGAAACAGAGCCAGGTGGTAGTGGTGGTGCATGACTTTAATCCCAGCACTAGAGAGGTGGAGACAGGAATATAAGGTGGGTGGAGACAGGATCTCAGTGCCCCATTCAGTCTGAGGACACATAGAGACAGGATTTCCCCCATTCGATCTGAGATTTCATAGAGGTAAAGAGTCTCTAGTGGCTGGCTGCTCTGTTTCTCTGATCTCCAGGCAAGCTTTGTCAGAACACAAACAAAATATCACACAACACCTTAGTACATGTGTGAAGATCCAGATGACCTACTGAGGTTCAACTGCCTTTCTAGGCATATTGTCCCCAAGAAGGGTTCTGTTCAGTTCTCTCCCAGTGACCTTGTCAGTCTCATTAGTTTTGTGAGGGAGAGACAATTAGTGGATACAAAAGAGCCCAGTACACCAAGGGCTGAAGCTGAGGGACATGCCTGGGAGTTAGGCCACATTGCATGGGCAATGTGTTCCAGTATGTAGCATCAGTAATAAGTTAACAGGTGGAAGCAATCACATAGGCCTCCATGACTTGCCAGACCTATAGTCCTGGTCAACATGGCAAGTATGAAAGAGGAGAAGTGGCTGGAGAAGGATAGGGGCAAGAGGTAATAATGGAGATTGAAAGGTGAGGGCTAGAAGTGGAATCCCGTGTCTCTAGCACACATGGCTCAAAAGCAGGAACCTGACTTTACAATCAATAAACACTGTGCATCAAACCTACAGGCCTAGCCTGTGATTGATACCAGACCACTTGTACAGTGAGAGAATCCAGGAGAAGCAGACATGCTTCTGATGAGCCTTGGCTGTGAACCTACTCAAGTAGCTATATAAAGAAGCCGCTTTGAGGAAGAAGATTCCCTAGATTATAATCTCATGTTGCAGAAAAGATGAAACAGGTCACGCCATGCCAAGAGTGAGAGAGAGACCCAAGTACTGACAGCACAGAGGACAGACATAGCCTATGATCAAGATGGGTACCAGGAGAGCTGATCCCCATGCATCCATGTCCTTTATCCTGAGGAACCTGGGCAGTCTTTTAGGAGAACTCTCAAACCCAGCCTCTGCCTTGGAAGATGAATCAAGAATGCCTTGGCACTAAGAATGGGCCAGAGTGAAGACCCTTTCTCATCTATTAAGTACAAGGATCCAAGATAAATATCAGGCTTTAACCTTTCTTGACTCAAACATCTAACATGCAGGCCAATGTAAGGAATATAGATTGAAAAGAACCTAAAGACATACATTATATCCTTAATTGTCAGAATATTGCTAGTGCTGCAATGAAGCCAGACTAGAGAACCCTACTAGCTATTTAGCAGTTTACCCAGTTAATGTCCTTTATATAGGGACAAAATGGTAATGAGAGAACCAAAAAGGCACTACTACAAATGTACCAAGGGACCCAGGGACAGGAACTGCATCACCAGAACCACTTTATAAGGCCTTTATTTATATGTACATTTGAGTGTAAATGAGAGGGTTGCCCCCTATCAGAGAGACTGGCTCTACCATATATTAAAACACTAAAATGACCATACCAGTCATTTTAAAATCAGTAGTCAACTTCATAAGGTCCAGATCCCAGAGCACACCTTTATGACATTATCTTGACAAGGTTAACTGAGGTAGGAAATGGTTCAGCTGTTAGTGCATTGTTCCTGAGGCTGAGATCCATGACTGTAGAAGGAGAAGGTGAGCTGAGCATAAGCACCCCTTTTCTCTATTCTTGGTGCACTACACCTCTGATTCAGGCTCCTTTGTCTATGGTTTCTCAACAAATATGCACACCATACTCATGACATCATGGCAAAACAAACACTCCTTCTCTGGCATGTTTGGGTCATAGTATTTCATCACACAAACTGGGAAAGTCCCTTATGCACACATTCCATGGAAAGCTACTAAGCACAATGACAGGCTTGGACATTTGATAGTGATGAATGCTGAAAAGCATTAAGTGTTAAAAGACTGCCTTCAAATGGCAGAGCCAGAAGCCAAGAATACTTAAACCAGACAAGACTACCATGATGCCTTTGGAAAGGAAAAAGCTCAGAAACCTCCTGCAATGTCCTTGTCTCTACTGTTCTTTCTCATAAGCACAGGATGTAACACACTACTCCAGGGACCCACTCCCCTTGGGTCAGACCAGAACTACTGTTATCTGTTTCAAATTTTGTCCTAATTCTTGACAATTTTGACAGTAACCATGTAATCTTGTAAAGTATAAATGATCTTGAGATTATTTATACTCAGTTCACCTACATCACATGTTTCTGGGATAAAATAATAGAGAGGTTGGTTCACCTATTCCTGCCTGTACCAGGTGATGGGATAGTGACAGAGACAACAAATTTACAGTATCTACATAGGAAAATACTGATAATTTATTCAGTTTGTTCATGTACTACACAATATGATCTATAATTATGAAACAATTCAATCAAATTATTGCATTTCAACAATACCTTCCATTTCACTTTGTGGTGTTTTTCTGCAAGTTTCAGCTTGGGCTTCAGATCCTTCAGCATCTTTGGGAACAACATTGACCTCCCAATTCAATTTTCCCAAGATCTTTGACCCTGGGAATTCATTCACAACAGAGTCAGTTATGTCAGTTTCATGGCATAAAAATAGAGGGAACCAGTAATGGTTCTGTTTATACATTTCATCTCATGACCCCTCTCCAGGCACTTTCATCAGAGTCAGAGTGGTGTTTCAGGAAATTCTCTGCATGCACTGCACATTCCAGCATGCATGACATTGATGTTGAAGGGAAGTCATAATTCATGTCAATGTGACAATGCAAGAAGAAGAGCAATGTGACTGTGTTACATTGGTGCTGTACCTAATAAGCAGCATCAAAATTTCTCTTAGAGTCAGATAAACACAGTAAAATTTATAAACTCCCTCACTTCTGTGTGGTTTTCACTAAGATGCTATCTACTTGACTCCCTATGAGACTTTTCAGTTCAAAACACAAGTATGTATGCACTTATGTATATATAACTACATAAATTAAAACTCAAAGAAAAGCAGATATACTGCAGATGTGCTCTGTGGTATCTGTTAAATGGCAGAAGAGTCAGCTACATATCAGTGAATCTAGGTAGCATGAGGTTTGTGTTGGTTACTCATGTAACCAAGAGCAGAGGATGTATATATTTTCACTGTTTACCTTCACTATTTACATGAAAGGCTAGGAGGGTCCTAGCTTAGCAGAAATTTATGGTCTTCCTGCAATATTTTCAATCTGCCTGGTGCCTCTCAGTGAGCAATTCTCTGGTTAGAGGACCACATTGAGAGGTGAACATTGCATATTTCCTAGACATGCTGAGATTCAAAGTTACTCAAAGCCAACTTGTCACATGATGGTTGGGATGAATAGAAACTTCCCTTCCACAAGCCAAGCATGGATATGTCCTCATCAGGAACTGACAAGAACAGCAGCCAGGTGTATTGGTAATATAATAAACATTGCCTGTACATATCACTTTCTAGGTGACATCCACATTGACCATCTACACAGCCTTTATTAATTCTAAGATAGGGATAATGACCACAGGTGCACTGAGAATGCCCCATACCTGTTCATGCCTTCCTCACCAAAGTCCTATTTTCTCTATATTGCTATGTTTTCTTTTTTCCAGAAAATATCTGTATTCCAGTCTAGTCTGAAATTCACTCTACAGCAAGGAATGACCTTGAACTTGTGTCTCTCCTTCTTCTCCTTCTCAAGGACATAAATTAATAGGATTGAGACATCCTGGGTACATTTTAAGCAGAACCAGGAATCACTCTGGGTCCTGGACATGCTAAGCACGTACAGAGGCAATTAGGCCATAAGCTCCAGCCCATATTAGCATACTAGCTTCCACAAGTCCTGAAAGTGTAGTTGCCCTATGCAGGATACACTTGAAATAATGATATTGAGTCACATAGTTAACTGCTGAAAATATGTATCTACTGTGTGTGAACTTCAAAATATGAAGACTGACCACCACTGAGAGGGAAAACTCCTGAAGCATAGTGTGTGCCCAACTTCTAAAGGTGTATTCCCATGGGAGCAGCGGCATAGTTCACTCCTTTAAAAACAGCATGTAGGCTTAGGAAAGTGAAGCTGTATGAGATCCAGGTCAGAAATTGTGTGTGTGTGTGTGTGTGTGTGTGTGTGTGTGTGTGTGTGTGTGTGTGTGTGTGTATTCAGTTCTAGTACAGCCATGGATACATAGTGAGACCCTGTCTCAAAAATAAACCAAAAACAAAATCCTAAATTCCTTAAAGAATTAGATAGCACTGATAAACATCTAGGTGGTGACCGGAATTCTTAGTTGACACTGTGTGTAAATTGTGTTGCTCTTTGTTTATACTAATATTGTGAACCCACTTAAGCTTTTCTCCAGACCCTATTAAAATGAGTCATGTCTATTCAAAAGCCAGTCCCACATCCACCCCAGGCTCCCATGTATTGTGTTTCATTTTCAGGCTCTGTCATCTGAAAAGAAGTATGTGTACCTTTCAAACTATCTTCTGCCTGCTGAATGAGACTATTTAGGACTTCTAACCACAACAGCAGTCATTATAGCATTTAAGATTCCTGTAGCCAGGCGGTGGTGGTGCATGCCTTTAATCCCAGCACTCAGGAGGCAGAGCCAGGCAGATCTCTGTGAGTTCAAGGCCAGCCTGGGGTACCAAGTGAGTCACAGGAAAGGTGAAAAGCTACACAGAGAAACCCTGTCTTGAAAAACCAAAAAAAAAAAAAAGATTCTTGTAGATTTGCCTTATTGCAGGCAGATGCTAGAAGCTAGAACTCTTCCATAGGGATTATTTTGCCCATGGTGGGGTAAAAGTGGCTCTTGAGATGAGCATCAAAAGATCTTTATCAATGCTTCTGAATTATGCTTTATTCAGATGTGGATGAGCACAAAATCATATGCCTGAAAAAGCATGGCTAGGATGAAGTTTAAGCACATTTTGTAGGTAACCTGTATTCTTTTTTTTTCCTTTTATTTTATTTTACAATACCATTCAGTTCTACATATCAGCCACGGATTCCCTTGTTCTCCCTCTTCCTGCCCCCCTCCCCTTCCCCCCAGCACCCCCCTCCATTCCCACCTCCTCCAGGGCAAAGCCTCCCCCGAGGACTGAGATCGACCTGGTAGACTCAGTCCAGGCAGGTCCAGTCCCCTCCTCCCAGATTGAGCCAAGCGTCCCTGCATAAGTCCCAGGTTTCAAAAAGCCAACTCATGCAATGAGCACAGGACCTGGTACCACTGCCTAGATGCCTCCCAAATAGATCAAGCCAATCGACTCTCTCACCTATTCAGAGGGCATGATCCAGTTGGGGGCCCCTCAGCCTTTGGTTCATAGTTCATGTGCTTCCATTTGTTTGGCTATTTGTCCCTGTGCTTTATCCAACCTTGGTTTCAACAATTCTTGCTCATATAAACCCTCCTCTTTCTCGCTAATTAGACTCCCGGTGCTTCACCCGGGGCCTAGCCGTGGATGTCTGCATCCATATTCCTCAGTCCTTGGATGGGGTTTCTGGCACAACTATTAGGGTGCTTGGCCATCCCATCACCAGAGTAGGTCAGCTCAGGCTGTCTCTCGACCATTGCCATCAGTCTATTGTGGGGGTATCTTTGTGAATTTCTGTGGGCCTCTTTAGCACATTGTTTCTTCCTTTTCTCATGTGATCTTCATTTACCATGGTCTCCTATTCCTTGTTCTCCCTCTCTGTTCTTGATCCAGCTGGGATCTCCTGCTCCCACCGACTCTCTTTCCCTCGACCCTCGCCCTTCATTACGCCCACTCATGTCCAGGTTGTTCATGTAGATCTCAGCCATTTCTCTGTCATTGGGCGATCCCTGTGTCTTTCTTGGGGTCCTGTTTTCCAGGTAGCCTCACTGGTAATGTCAGTAGCAGTCCAGTCATCTTTGTTCCACCTCTAGTATCCTCCTATGAGTGAGTACATGCCATATTTCTCTTTCTGAGTCTGGGTTACCTCACTCAGGATGATTTTTTCTAAATCCATCCATTTGCCTGCAAACCTCATGATGTCATTGTTTTTCTCTGCTGAGTAGTATTCCATTGTGTATATGTGCCACAATTTATTTATCCATTCTTCAGTTGACATTTAAGGAATTGCTCAACATCCCTAATCATCAGGGAAATGCAAATCAAAACAACTCTGAGATACCACCTTACGCCTGTCAGAATGACTAAGATCAAAAACACTGAAGACACTTTATGCTGGAGAGGATGTGGAACTAGGGGAACTCTCCTCCACTGCTGGTGGGAATGCAAACTTGTACAACCACTTTGGAAATCAATATGGTACTTTCTTAGAAAATTGGGAATCAATCTCCCCCAAGATCCAGCTATATCACTCTTGGGCATATAATGAAGAAATGCTCAATCATACCACAAGAGCAATTGCTCAGCTATGTTCATATCAGCTTTGTTTGTAATAACCAAAACCTGGAAACAACCTTGATGCCCTTCAACTGAAGAATGGGTAACCTTTATTCTGAATTTTCAATTTACATATCTGTCACTGTAATCTAGGCCGGGAAAATGGCATGTTAATTTTTGGGGAAAAAGATTTGGAGACGACTTGGAGTACAATAGACAAGATTTAAAAAAAGAGTTCACTGATGAGCAAAACAAACAAAGAAATATCCATGAGTTTTTACTTGGTGTGTTATTTCTTCTAATTTTTTGTTTGTTTAAAAAAAGAAACCCCACTGCTAAAACCACAATTCTCATTACCAGTTAGTATCTTAGATTATAATGGTGCATCACAAAAAAATACAACCAGTGTTTTCACAATTCCTATCTAAACTGTGTTTTAGAAAGTGATAAAAAAAAATACATACCATATCTGCGTTTTCTAGACATCCCCTGTAATCAATAGGAAAGAAAATATTTAATGCGATAATCATGCTAAATAATGTCTGCAAAGGCTTTGGCTTCTCCACTGACACAGTATAATTGAAATCAGGACAGAGAAGAGCAGTAAAAATACTATATTGATGGGTATATTATTTGATGATGCCACAGAAGATCTGGGTCTCTCTACTTTATGACATCAACTATTACCTTTCATACTTTCTCTGATTCAAAGGCAGATGAGGCAAATCAGTCTGGCCTCTAGAGGGTTGCAAAACCTATATCACATACCATCTATGAAAACTTGTATTTTTCACTAAGGTGTTTTCTGTTTCTAGGGACAATGGTATACAAATATCTTGAGTATATGGCCCAAAGTTTAATGTGTTGGAAGCTCATTGTGTCCAGATTGGATGTTCAGCATTCAGTTTGTAAGATCTTTAAACCACGAGGATTAGTGGTCTTTGACTTTGTGTTTTCTTGTAAGCTGAGCATTGAGAAATGCAGAATTTTTTTATGTGCATTGGTGTTTTACCTGCATGTATGTCTGTGTGAGGGTATCAGATCCCCTGGAACTGAAGTTACAGACATGTGAGCTGTCATGTGGGTGCTGGTAAATGAACCTAGGTCCTCTGGAAGAGCAGACAGTACTCTTAACCACTGAGCCATCTCTCCAGCCCTAGAATGCAGATTTTTAATTGTAACTTCACCAGTACTTCTATCTAGAGGCCTACTGCCATTTTTGTCTTCTATAAATTTTTGTTGCCAAGGAAGACAGGATTATAGTTTTGTCTGATAGATTGAGATAGCATGGTAATTCTTGGTTATCAAAATACTCATGTAGCATGGGGTTTTTAGTTGGTGAATATTCGCAATGTGGGGGAAAGCATAGTACATGCTCTATAATCTCAGTTCCCTAAATGAATGTACACTTGCAGCATCTAGAAGGACACATCAAGCTGAGCTGCTTGTGACTGGGTGGCTGTTCTTGGCTTCTTGTGTTTTGTTTCCTGTAATGCACATACTAAAAATAAATGCTTCTTTTAAAAGCTTAAAAAAAAAGAACAAAAGAAGCACCCACCTTGATGGGATCACTCATAAAGCAGGATACAAAGTTGGGCCACATTGTGATGTATGCTATCTTGACTCAAGACCAAGTTGGTACAGTTCCATTCCCTCCTCTTCTTATATAAACTCTCTAATATCCATGCCTCAGATCAGTTTAATGATTCAAACATGATACCCAC
Source organism: Peromyscus maniculatus bairdii (assembly GCF_049852395.1). Classification (NCBI taxonomy): domain Eukaryota; kingdom Metazoa; phylum Chordata; class Mammalia; order Rodentia; family Cricetidae; genus Peromyscus; species Peromyscus maniculatus. Next base: position 86,882,726 of record NC_134858.1, read on the forward strand.
TGAAACACAAGGGGACCACTGAGGCAACCTTTCTACCTTAGAGAAAGAAAAAGCCCTCTTACCTTCACCATTCTAATTGGACGCTTTCGTTTGTACACTGTTGTAGTTGTGTTGTCTGTAGATTCAGGAGACACTAAGAGAACAGAAAGTGATTCTCAGCTCACAGAACTGAATATTATTTGCATGAGATCTTTGTTTGATGTGAATAAGAGCATACAGACTTGGTACATTTTGCTAAACATAATGAACAAAATGGTTGGGCTGTTGTTGGACTGTCTTGGTACATTTTACTAAACCTAATGAACAATATGGTTAGGCTGTTGCCTGACTGTCTTCCAGGAAGACAAACTAAGGCAGAGAGATGCTCTGGAGACAAGTAAGAAATAGAATTTTTTCTTTGTAGGGAATGGGAATCTAAAGCTATGTAAAGAAAATCTGTTATATGGTGTAAAGATGAAATCTTCCAAAATTTTTTTTATACTTATTCTGTTTAGGAACTCAACAGCTGGCAGTGCATCCAGGAGAAGTGAATCTTATGTACCTGGTTCTCTCAGTCAACCATGTAGGTTCCAGGTTCAAAATCTTGATCTCAATCTTCAAAGAAAGTGCCTTGACTGCTGAGCTCTCACTGACCCCATAAAACAAATCTTATGATAAAAATCACAGAGTACAATCAGTCCCTGTGATGATTTTGAGTGCAAAGTAATTGCTACTGTCTTCAACCTCAGCTGGCCACCAGCAGACTTTTACCTATGTACATATAGTAAAGGTCTGGTCCTCAACTTTACTAGAGACTCAACTGCCTTTCCAGGCATCTTTCTCTGAGAAGGGTTCTTTTCTGTTCTCTATACTTATTTTTTTCAATCTCAAGAGATTTGTGAGAGATAGACATTTAGGGATTAAAGACCTAAAACACCCAGGACTGAAACTGGGCATTTGTCTGTGAGTTAGGCCACATTGCCGGGACAATGTGTTCCAGTACACAGTACCAATATGGTAACTGGAAGAATGAACTACATAGCCTTCTATGGCTTTCCAGAGCTACAGTCCCCAATCAACATGGCAATTATGAAAGAGAAGTGGCTGGAGAATAATAAGGAGCAAGAGGTAATAAGAAGGGATATTGAAAATACAGACCCTTTTTTATCCATTAAGGCAAAGGATCCAAGATGGATGTCAGCCTGTAACCTCCCTTGACTCAAATCATCCAGCATGCCAGTTAAAGTTATAAGCATAGATGGCTAAAAGGTAAAGCTATACATTAGGCCTTTACTTGTCAGGATATTGCTAGGTTGCAATGAGGCCATACTGAAGAAGCCTGCTAACTACTTAACAGTTTACCCTGTGGATGTACTATAAAGCACGACTAAATGGTCAAGAAAGAACCAAGAAGAACACTGTTACCAAAGTCCCAAGGGACCATGGGAACAAGATTTGCTTATTATATATCACCAAGACCACTTCGCAAGTGGTCTTTTTTATCTATAGGTACATTTGAGTGCACAGAAGAGGGTTGGTTGTTCCACACCAGAGAGACTGGCTCTACCATAGATTAAAATGTTGTGCGATATTTGTACAGTGTATGAAGATGTGTCACTGTGATTGGTTTAATAAAGAGCTTAATGAAATAGCTAGGCAGGAAAAGGTTAGGTGAGACTTTCAGGGACAGAAAAGACTCTGAAAAAAAAAGAAAAGGAGGAATCACCAGGAAGACATGGATTGGGAACAGGAGGTGTAAGATAGAAGAATAGAGGTAATGCTAACTCAAGAACATAGATTAATGTAAGTGGGTTAATTTAACTTATAAGAACTAGTTAGGCACAAGCCTAACCTATAGGCTGAGCTTTCATAATTAAAAGGAAGTCTTGATTTTGTTATTTGTGAGCTAGCAGCCCAAAGAAAAATCTGACTACATATGGCACCCAACATGGTGCACAAACCCATTACCCTGAGATTACAAGTCTCATACTCCACCAACAGAATTAGCCAGGCTGAGACATTGAGTGAACCTAATCATAACCACTAGACCACAAGGGAGGCTAGGCTGATAAGAGAGCCAGGAGCATCCTCATGGCATGATTTCCTTCCTATTTTTGCCTATGTCTTTTAGTCTACCCTTTTAACTAGGGAAATATTATGAATTTACTAAGCTCATCCTCCGTGACTTCATTTCATTGTCCATCTTGGAGTCATATATTTTCCTTCTTAGTGCTGTGGTATCTGAGTGATCATATTGGGTCTTGAAATGTACTCCCTAATATTTTCTATATTATTCTCCTCCTTCCTTCCTTTGGGCTGCAAGCTCACATCTAACAAAATAGAGACTTCTTATTAATTAGGAAAGCTTGGCATATAGCTTATGCCTGTTCCTAGCTAGCTCTTATAACTTAAATTAACCCATTTATATTAATCTATGTTCTATCACATGCCATTACTTATCTTCTATCTTGCACCTCCTGTTTCCTCTCTGTGTCTATTAGGTGACTCCACCTTTTCTTTTTTTCCAGGATCCTCATTGTCCCCAGAAGTCCCACCTAACCTATTCCCATCTAGTTATTGGCCATTCAGTTCTTTATTAAACCAACCACAGTGACACATCTTCATACAGTATAAATATCTAACATCAATACCCTAAAATGACCACAAAAGTTTGTGAGCACTGTGATAGTTACTATCAGTACTCAACTGATAAGGTCAACTCATAATGTCTGGATGGCATTATCTTGACAAGGCTAACTGGGGTAGCAAGTGGTTCAGCTGTTAGTGTCTTGTTCCTGGGGCTGAGATCCATGACTGTAGAAGGAGAAGGTGAGCTGAGCATAAGCACCCCTTTTCTCTATTCTTGGTGCACTACACCTCTGATTCAGGCTCCTTTGTCTATGGTTTCTCAACAAATATGCACACCATACTCATGACATCATGGCAAAACAAACACTCCTTCTCTGGCATGTTTGGGTCATAGCATTTCATCACACAAACTGGGAAAGTCCCTTATGCACACATTCCATGGAAAGCTACTAAGCACAATGACAGGCTTGGACATTTGATAGTGATGAATGCTGAAAAGCATTAAGTGTTAAAAGACTGCCTTCAAATGGCAGAGCCAGAAGCCAAGAATACTTAAACCAGACAAGACTACCATAATGCCTTTGGAAAGGAAAAGCTCAGAAACCTCCTGCAATGTCCTTGTCTCTACTGTTCTTTCTCATAAGTACAGGATGTAACACACTACTCCAGGGACCTACTCCCCTTGGGTCAGACCAGAACTGCTGTTATCTGTTTCAAATTTTGTCCTAATTCTTGACAATTTTGACAGTCACCATATCAATCTTGAGATTATTTATATTAAGTTCACCTACATCACATGTTTCTGGGATAAAGTAATAGAGAGGTTGGTTCACCTATTCTTGCCTGCACCAGGTAAAGGGACAATGACAGAGACAAGATTGAGTTCACCTTTCCTCTGTTTCTTGTTACTCAACAATTGCAAAAGGTGAATTTCAATTTCATTCTTAAATTGTATGGTTGAACCTCAAGTGTCCCTTCCATTTTACTTTGTGATCTTTCTATGGAAGTACCAGCATGGACTTGAGGTCCTTCAGCATCCTCAGGAGCAAGAACATGCTTCTGAAGGTTTTTTCCAAGATACTGGACACTGAGAGTGCATTAACAGCAGAAACAGTTATGTCAGTTTCACTCCAGGAAAACAGAGGAGGTCAGAAATGGTTCTGTGTTTGTACATTCCATGTCATGACCCTTCTCCAGGCACTGTCATCATAGCCTTGGTGGTGTTTTAGGAAGGTCACTGAGTGCACTACTGCACGGTACAGCATGCACTGCATTCGTGATGTAGGCAAGTCATAAATTCATGTCAGTGCAACAGTGTTAAAAGAGCAACATGACTGTGTTAAGTTGGATTTTACCTGATGAGCAGGGTCAATGCCTCTCTTGGAGTCACATAAATATGGTAACATTTATAAACTCCCTCCTTTCTGAATAGTGTTCACCAGGGTGCTATATACTGACACACTATGAGACTTTCGGCCCAAACCATATAGATGTACAAGTATATACCCATCCATCTATATATCCATCCACATACACACATACACACACACACACACACACACACACACACACACACACACACACACACACACAGCTTGCCCTCAAGGAAATGGACATATACTTCAGAATTGCTCTGTGGTATCTGTTACTGGCAGAAGAGTCAGCTACATATGAGTGAATCTATGTAGCATGAGGTTTGTGTCGGTTACTCATATAACCAACAGTAGAGAATGTATTTATTTTCACTGTTTACCTTCACTATTTACATAAGAAGCTATAGGAGGGCACTAGTTGAGCAGAAATATACTGTCTTCCTCCAATATTTTCAATCTGCCTGGTGCCTCTCAGTGAGCAGTTCTCTGGTTAGAGGACCACGTTGAGAGGTGAACAAGGCTTGCATATTTTCTAGAGATGCTCAGATTCAAAGTCACACAAAGCCAAGTTGTCACATGACAGGATGAATAGAAACTTCCCTTTCACTAGCCAAGCATGGATATGTCCTCATCAGGAACTGACAAGAACAGCAGCCAGGTGCATTGGTAAAATGATAAACAATGCCTATACACATCACTTTCTAGGTGACGTCCTCATTGACCGTCTGTACAGCCTTTATTAATTCTTGCTAAGACAGGGGTAATGACCACAGGAGCAGTGACAGTGCCCCAGACCTGTTCATGCCTTTCATTTTTCTAGAAAAGATCTGTATTGCATTCTAGCCTGAGATTCACACTACAGCAAGGAATGACCTTGAACTTGTGTCTCTCCTCCTTCCCCTTCTCAAGGACAAGGATTAATAGCATTGAGTCATCCTGGGTACATTTTAAGCAGAACTAGGAATCAAACTCTTGGTCCCAGGCATGCTAAACATGCACTGAGGCAACTGGGCCTTCAGAAACTCCAGCCCATATTAGCATACTAGCTTCCCTTAATCAAACTACAATTTAACAAAATCCTGAAAGTATATAGTTGTACTATGCATAAAACGCTTTTGAAATAATGTTACTGAGCCATATGTGGTTCACTGTTGTGAACACACACACACACACACACACACACACACACACATATATATATATATATATATATATATATATATATATGAATTGTCACACTGAAAACATGGGGACCAATCACCACTGGGGAAAAAAAAACTCCTAGAACACAGAGTGTATCCTATTTTTAAAGGTATAGTACCACTGGGTGTGGTAGTGAACTCCTTTTATAACAGTACTCTGTAGGCAAAGACAGGTGGAACTCTGTGAGTTTCAGGTCAGAAATGTATATATGTAGATAGTTCCAGGAGAGCCACGGATACACAGTGAGACCCTGTCTCAAAAAAAAAAAAATAGCAAAAAACAGAAACAAAACACTATATTGTCCAAAAAGTCAAAAATCACAGATCAAAATCCAGGTGGAGACTGGAATTCTTAATTGATACTGTGCCTAAATTGTGTTGCTTTTTGTGTCTATACTAATATTACTAAACACCGTAAAGCTTTACAAGTTTTCCTGGAAGGAGCCAACCAAATCTAGCACACACCCTGTTCACACACATCCATCCTATCTCAATGTAGTGGTTAGCATACAATCTGTAATCTACACCACAACATGGGCTGTTTTCTTTCATACTTGCTAATATGTGCAGGCAGGTGAATTGCACTACCCAGGCCTTCTGACCTCTGTGGTAGTCATGGTGGTGTTTGGGATTCCTGTAGCATTGACTTATTTCAGGCAGATGTTGGAAATCCAGATACTCTTCCATGGAGATTATTGTACCCTTGATGGTGTTAAATGAAGTTGTTGTACTGCATATGTAAAGATCCTTATCACTTATTCTGAGCCTTGGTTTAGTCATCTTTTTAGGAAAACACAAATCAACCTACTACATATTGTCGTGGTGAATTTTAAACACATTGTTATAGATAAATTGTGAATACTATTTTTCTTAAGAAATTTATAATTTTAATATAAACCAGTTGACATTCATCCCAAAAAGCTCATTTCCAGTTAAAATTTTTTCTTAAAAAGGTGAAAATAAAAAAGTCTGCCAGAACAAGAATGAAACTTGGGCTAGGTCCTCCATGGTTGACTTATGGCCAGCTGACACAGGGGCTCGGATCCTTATTTTTTTTTTCACAATAGTTTTCCTGGACATTGGGTTAGGTGACATGGATATCTGTTGAATGAAATAATTTTAGACATAACCTGGTGCACAAAATCCCAAACTAAAGAGGTCACAGTTGGACATAGCAACTGTAGACACATGACTAGAATTTCTTACTTGAGGTATCACTTTTTTAAAAAAAACCTCAAACTCCCAACTGTCCACTTCCAACTGTCAATTGATAAATGTGTTTTTGCTTACTGTGGTGCACTAGACAAAAGACAACCAGTATTCACACAATTCACATCTAAAACATGTCTTCAGTGACTCCCGAATACATACTGTGTCTATGTTTTCCAGGCTCCATCTGTAATATACAGGAAAGAAAACACTTTGAGGCTCAGATTATGGAGAGTTCTGTTTGCACAACTCTTTGGTTCACCTTTTTGATGGGTGTTATTACACCAAGGATTGCCAAGTCCTTGTGTGGAAGATTCTGGATTAGTATGTTATGTAATACTGACAGAATATGTCAGGATGTCTACTTTGTGACAAAAACTAGTCTGTTTTCCACTTTTGCTGACTAGGGGCCACATCAGGCATCCCTATGTGTTTAGCCTCCACTCACGGTGGAATAAAGCTAAGTATATCACAACATGACAGAGCAACTCTATATCAGATTACTATGATATCAATCCCTTTTATGAAGCACTCTAATAATGTACCTCCATCCTCATGTCTTAGAGTTCTCAGCACTGAGACATCCTATACTGGGGCATATGAAGCTTCCACCACATAAATCTTGGGGAACATAATTAAAATCAATCTAAGCCAGAGGCTCTAGAAGCCATAAAAGAAGGGAACCCTTACATAAAGATTCAAGTCTACACGGATGATATGCCTATCAATTCCCGAGTGAAATATACATACTTTAATCAAAAGCAGAATACCATTCTCCCAAAGACACCCTGCCCCCCTGACTCAAGCATGTGTGAATGTTCTATCCAATCACTAATATGGTCTAATTCTGTTTCCCCTCTTCATAAATATACTATTTAATACTCATGATAACCTAACCAACTTTGTCAAGTGTGATAGCCACTAAAACACAAGGGAATCATCATTAAAACAGCTTTTCTCTCTTTCATAAAAGAAAGAAACTTCGGGGTTGGGGATTTAGCTCAGTGGTAGAGCTCTTCTAAGCAAGTGGAAGGCCCTGGGTTTGGTCCTCAGCTCCAACAACAACAAAAAAGAAACTTTTTACCTTCATCAAGGGCGCTGAGCAGTTCTGTTAAGCAATTGGAGAACATGTGACAGTTGCATGTTCTGGTAGATGTAGGGGGACAGAAAATAACTGTCAGCTCATGGTACCATTTACCCACCCAAGCATCTTTATTTGACATGGATAAAATGTATGGAGCCAGTACATGTGATTAGACTTAGCTAGGTGACTACTGGACTGTCTTTCCTGATGACAAATGTAGGTAAAGATTAAAAATAAAAAAGTGTTATTTTTTTCTGCTTTATAGAGAATAGAGATCTAAAGCAATGTGAGAGTCTATGTTTCAATATATAACTACTGAATGCATGTTTTAAAAACTTTTATACATTTATTCAGTGCGGGAGGGAGCACATCAGAGGACAACCTTTGGTGTCCAGTTCTCTCCTTCCATTAGGTGGATTCTGGGAATAGAATCAGAATATCAGGTCTGGTGACAAGCAACCCACTGAGCCATCTCATTCTCCCCATTAAAATAAATTTCACAATTAAACCACATATCACCATCAATTCCTGAGATCATTATGAAGCCCAGAAGAACTGACAATCCCATTAGCATATCTCAGAAATATATTTTAACCTCCATAAATTGATACATTCTGATTCTGCATTCATCATAAAGAACATAGAATTTTAGCCTTGATAATATACATTTTACTGGGGAAGTGAATTTAGTATGAAGCATATGGTATAACTGTATTGATCCATTCATTTTTGACATACAACAATAATTTATTGAAGAGTAGGAAACAATAATAAGCATATTGTGTCTTATTTCTCCTTATAGTCTTTCTTTACTATTCTATGAACTTTTGTATTCATGTGTTTTGTGGCATCCAATTTAAAACAGGCAGTGATGGGAAAGAATGAGTGTCTGGATCCTTTTGACCATTCAAGTCTTTTAACATAGTTCTACATGAGAGTTACTTCAAGGGTGACGCACACTCTAAAAACTGGGTAGATATTCTGGGTACTTGTGTGTCACTCTTTCAAGGTATATAGCTCACAAGTTTTCTGCACTTCTAAGGGCCACATCTGTATTGCCATTAGACATCAATCAAAGATATCCCCATTTGTAATTGTCATTAGGCCAGGTATGAAGGCAAGTTTCTCAACCCTAAGTATCTGTGAACATGAGAAGCACTGGTGCTTCCTTATAATGACTAGGATGAAATGTGGCACTGATGTAGCAATACCTGTCCTGGACTAAGTGATCATGGACTCTATGTAATAAAGTAGATAATGCCTAGGATTTCTACAAACAAGCAGACATCCTGACATGTACACAGATTATAGAACATCATGTTTGGTGAATAAGGTAATATTTTAGAAACTCAGGATAGTGGACAATGTCTGGGTTCACATCTTCGCTCCTCTACCTAAAAGCATTCTCTCTCTCTCTCTCTCTCTCTCTCTCTCTCTCTCTCTCTCTCTCTCTCTCTCTCTCTCTCTCTCTCTCTCTGTTGTTCCACCTTGGGAATTCACATAGTCAGTAAAGAAGAGCATGTGTCTATGCTGTTGTTGAACTATTCAATGAATATAACCCAAGCAGTATCAACACTCGGGAAGGTTAGTTATTGTAAAATATCTTGCTATCCAAAGTCCTTAATTTTAAATTCCCAGGCCACTGTTCTTCAATGACATATGACTGCTAGTCCTACAGACCTACATTTCAATTTACCAATCTCTATTACAAAGAGGTATAGATTTTAAAATGATGCCTATGTTGTCCTAATTATATAATCAATGTTCATGCCTAAAAATAGCATTGTTCTCCAGAGTATTCTAGCTGCTTTACCATAGTCAGTGTATACCTGTTTAATGAAACAAATCCCAGAATTCTTGATGGATTAACCTTACATATTAAAATTTCTAGTATTATAAGATCATTGAAAACCTACAATTTTAATTAATTATCAACTCTTCACAAATATGAGCATCTCTACATTTAGGTTTTGAATAATTCATGAAGACAGCTATAGCTCTGAAAGAGGTCAGGATATAAGTAAACCACAAAACACATGAAAACAGCAATAAGAGTTAACACATCTTTTCAGAGTTGTGGTTCTACATGCACAAAACACAATTACTTTTGCAAGCAATTCTTTTTCTTCACCATATATATACACTTATACTCACTGATGACTGTGAATGGATACTAACTTTCTAGTTAGTTCACAAGTCTCTCTAATTCATCTGAGTTTCTACTTCATGTGTTGAAATAGTGATCACTCATTCAGGACGAAACAATCACATTACAGTGTGAAATTAATCATAACATCTCCACTACTGTGGAGCCACACAAATTTTCTGGGATTAATAATTTCAATACAGAGGACCTTACTTATTGCACAGCATGTTTTTGAAAGAGTGTTGTAGTATTTATATATAGGTGTATCTATTATGGACAAGCTTGAGGGAGGGAATATGAATTTATATTATATATATATGTATAATATATACACATATTAAATTCTAAAGTCAAAATTTCAGGAGGCTGTGGGAGTATATAGCAGTTGACAAGTAGTGTTAACAGATCGACCTATCAGATGGGGATCCCCACGTGGCAAAGCCGTGGAGTTACTGACTGTAAATGACTGGTTGTTTCTGTTTGTAATTTCTCTCATATGCCACTTCATTTCTTTCCTAATAACAGCTATGGGTATTTCCCCCACTGCTTGTGTGTTTATCTTGAGAAAATATTCCATCTTTGGTTACACATATATAGTTGTGGGTAGTCAGGAAGATGATTTCTATTTAATCTGTATAATTCTGATGAATAAAAATAATACTAGAATATTTTTCATAACTGACACAGAAAAGTAGTAGTATTTTCAGTCACAAGGGCAGCTAATTTTAGATTTCAGAATATATTCAAATCAAACTGGTTGCTGCTGGAGGATGAATTCCCAGGTGTTGTTTATTGTTGATTCAAGGTCAGGCGTGAAGCAACGTTGGTAGACATAACCCCCTGCAGTAACTGACATTTTGCATGTAGTCCCAGCCTCGTTTATGTTACATGCTAAAGGTTCAGTCAACTGTTCACTTTCTGTCTGGGAGCCCTCACCAACTTAGAGCTACATGTGTGGCCAAGCGTTACTCACTGGCTGGTCAATGTGGCCTAACTAGGCTGTGAGAAATTGTGTGACTTATGTGTTATGAGAATGGGTGGGTCAGATCCTAAAAATGTAACGGCCAGAGAGAAGAAGAGGAGGTGTGAGAGTGTGTGTGTGTGTGTGTGAGCATGAGAGAGCTGCTGTGAAAAGAGTTGTGAGTGTAAATTGAGTGTGTGTGAATAAAGAATTAATAAATGATGTAATATATGTGAAGGAATGTAGCAGAAGAGAGAAAAATGTGTATAGAAAAGTGGAGCTATGGAAAAAAAGAGATGTCAAAGAAAATGAAGCTGTATAGAAAAGAGATGTAACTGTGCAAAAGAGGTATGTGGTTATGTGGAGAATATGTGTGAAATGTAACTTCAAGGTGTGAAGAATGTAACAAGGTGGTATGTATCTATGTGGAGACAGACATTTTCAGAGAAAGAGATTTTTTTAAAGATGAAATAAAAGAGAAAGTTAGAATCAAAATGCATGTGTGCTTCCTTATTTACCTGTCAGATAGAAACTTATTTCTAAATACCTCAGACAAAAGAGTTTCCTAGTCTGAGGTCTTCTATTCACAACCCTGGAGCAGTTCTGGGGATCTGGCCTCCTATGGACTGCATTACAAAATATTTCATAGAGAATAGACTATATACAATATATAAAAAACATAATTCTAACAATACAGAAGTTACAAATATTTAAAGCAGATATTTGGAGAAAAATTAACCAGTCTAATTGAAGGAGAAGTATTCAATGGCTAGTAATGTCATACTTTGGTTGCCACAACAGTTCCCCATTATGCTCTAATTCCAAAACAATTATCACTCTGCATTTTTGTAAAAGTCTACTCCAAGCAAAGTCTCAGTGTATACTGGCATTCAGCACTGAGGTATGAGACATGTCAGCAACGTGTCATAGAACTTTCATAGTGAGCTCATAATTCATACTGTGACATCCAACAGCTGCTATCCAAGCAAGTCTACTCATATTAGTCTAATACTACAGTGTGGGTTATTTTAAATGCCAGTGTACTTTACCTCAAAATCATCAACTGCAAAGTAAATGTTTTTCCTACACACACACACACACACACACACACACACACACACACACACTGCTTGCCCTCAAGGAAATGGACATATACTAGAGAATTGCTCTGTGGTATCTGTTACTGGAAGAAGAATCAGCTACATATGAGTGAATCTAGGTAGCATAAGGTTTGTGTTGGTTACTCATGTAACCAACAGTAGAGAATGTATTTATTTTCACTGTTTACCTTCACTGTTTACATGAGAAGCTATAGGAGTGCACTAGTTTAGCAGAAATATGTGGTCCTCCTCCAATATTTTCAATCTGCCCGGTGCCTCTCAGTGAGCAGTTCTCTGGTTAGAGGACCACATTGAGAGGTGAACAAGGCTTGCATATTTTCTAGAGATGCTCAGATTTAAAGTCACTCAAAGCAAAATTGTTAAATGATGGTTGGGACGAATACAAACTTCCCTTCCACGAACCAGGCCTGGATATGCCCTCTTCACAAACTGACAGCTAGCTACACAGGGTTAAACAAATTCAACATAAAAGAATGCAACACACCTTTGCATCATTAAATAAATATTCCACAGCATAAACAAATGTAACACATCCCAAGCTAATATTCCACAACACATCAGGTATTTGGCATTTCCTTCAATCTGCAGAGACGGCCCTGCTGTGGAGTAATCCTTGTGTATCCTACTAAGATTTGTCACTGTGATTGTTTTAATAGAGATGACTGACCAATAGTTGAACAGGATAAGATTAGTCAGGAGAGCCAAACTGAGAATGCTGGGAAGAGGAAGGGCAGAGTCAGAGGAGTTGCCACCCAGATGTAGACGGAGCAGGGGATTTATGTGCCATGCTAATAAAGGTACCACCATATGGCAGAGCATAAATATATGAGTTAACTTAAAATGTAAGAGATAGTTAGTATTAAGCCTGAGCTACTGGCCAAGCATTTATAAGTAATCTTAAGTTTTCATGTTGATTATTTAGGAGCAGGTGGTCAGGAGAGGAAAACTCTGCCTACAAATGGCACCCAGCTTCCAGGGCCATATTCATCCATATAAAGCCTGAGAAAGCTTTATAAAGCGTTCTAAATGCACAGAAACAGAGCCAGACATGACTTCCTAGTGTTGTATCTCTCATACCTGCTACACATAATGCCCGAGAAAACTTTAAAAAGTGTCCTAAATGCACAGAAACAGAGCCAGACATGACTTCCTAGTGTATCTCTCTACCTGCTACAGTACAGAGACACATTTCCTGGCAACTGCAAGCACATCATGAGCTAAGCCATATGGTGGGTTCCCACAGTCTCTCATATAGGCCATGGTACAGAAAGATGTCTCCCAGCAGCATGCTGTATGGTGGGTTTAAGGCTTTTGTGCATGCAGACAAGAAAAGGTTACAGATACACAGTAAAGACAGATCCAGACTAAAAAGACTTCTAAATGGGTAACAGCATGTTTAAAAGTATACATAGGTGAGACAGATAAGGCCCACACACCAAATGAATGGGCTCAGCCTCAAGTAAAAAAAGCTGTGACATGCATAGTAGCACCTTGACCCAGAGGAGACAAACTGGACACCCAGGATGACAACTGCCGATGTAAGACCCAGGGCCAAATCAAGAAATGCAACAATAGCCATAGAAGCAAAGCCCACTAAACAGTCCACACATAAATACCTCAGCCCTTTGTTTAATAAACAAGCTTGCTTACAACCTCCTGGAGTCTATGTTGTTAACTCTGCATCTTCTTACCTGCTGCCCACAAGGGGACCAGACCTGCCTTGACTGAATCTACCAGGCTGAGCTGAATCCCCAGTGTAGTCCTTGCCCTGGAGGAGGTGGGAATGGGGGTAGGCTGGGGGGAGGGCAGGAGGAGGGAGGACAGGGGAATCTGTGGCTGATATGTGAAATTAAATTAAATTATAAAATAAAAAATGTAATGTATAATTAAAAATACAGATTAAGCTGGGTGATGGTGGTGTAGGCCTTTAATCCCAGCACTTGGGAGGCAGAGTCAGGTGGATCTCTGTGAGTTAAAGGCCAGCCTGGTCTACAAAGCAAGTTCCAGGACAGGCTCCAAAGCAACACAGGGAAACCCTGTCTCGAAAACAAAACAAAACAAAAAATATGGATCAACAGTCATCTACAATAGTCAAACTTATAGTCACATTATATATGTTTTCAAGTCATAAACAGATATATTTAGATAGATATATAGTAAACACATCAAAGACCTATAGAATATGTCATTTAATATGTTTAATAACCTAAAGCTTTTCATGACAGTGAGACCCATCTGCTCCTGGAAGTACCAGTCTACTTCAGAGATGATGGGCATCAAGGAAACTCCATATAGAGTTTGCTTTATTTATTGCAAAAACTAGCCATGTAGGCAAAGAAAATGACCTTGTCTCAATTGTTGACAGTTATGTCCAAACTGGACCAGCAGGATACAAGAAAGGTGACTGTGGAACTTTGCCAAGACAAGGTAGAACTGCTGTGGGATGTTCTGTATGTCCTGTGGGAGCCTGTTCTCGGGTTCCTTGTGGCTTTACCCAGCAGGTCCGCATAGAGGACATAGAGGATGATTAGGACCACGGGCCTGAGTGCAGGTGTCTGAGATGGTCTGCACTTGGCTGTGCTGGTGGATGGTCTGTATGTCAAGTTGCTCTAATTGGTCAATAAATAAAACCTGATTGGCCATGGCTAGGCACGAAGTATAGGTGGGACTAACAGAGAGGAGAAATAAAAGAACAGGAAGGCAGAAGGAGCCTGCCAGCCACTGCCAGGACAAGCAGCATGTGAAAATGCCGGTAAGCCACGAGCCACGTGGCAAGGTATAGATTTATAGAAATTGATTAATTTAAGATATAAAAACAGCAAGAAACCTGCCATGGCCATACAGTTTGTAAGCAATATAAGTCTCTGTGTTTACTTGGTTGGGTCTGAGAGGCTGTGGGACTGGCGGGAGACAAAGATTTGTCCTAACTGTGGGCAAGGCAGGAAAACTCTAGCTACATAGGACAGTCCTTCAAAATTCCCTGCTTCACAGGGAAGTCTGTCAGATATGCTAGGCCTATAGACCAGAGTTGGGTACCCCAATGTTTCAAAGGAACTCTGGGTGACTGTCTAGGCAGCCTGATGTCCCTGTCATTAGGTAACATTTCATCCTCCTTGGGCCTTTGATGTAGTTGAAGACTAGATAGTTATAGTTTTCCTTAGTTATGATAGAAGGTATATTAGGTACAAAACTTTGGAGTCACAAAGGTAAGATAAATAATAGAATATTTTCTGTCATTTTGTCAAATACAAAATGGACTCATATTGTAACTATAATTCTCAATATCTTTTTTGTTGTATATATTCTTACTGTGTTAAAGTTAAAACTTTCCTTTTTAATTTGACAAAAAGAAGATTATGTGGAATAATCCTTTTGTACACTGTGAAGATTTGTCTCTGTGATTGGTTTAATAAAGTAGATGACTGTCCAACAGCTGAACAAGATAAAGTTAGGCAGGAAAGCAAAATTGAGAATGCTGGGAAGAGGAAGGATGGAGTCAGAGAAGTCACCAGCCAGACACAGAGGGAGCAGGAGATGAACATGCCATGCTAATAAAGGTACTGTCACATGGCAGAGCATAAATAAGGAATATGGGTTAATTTAATGTAAGAGATAGTTAGTAATAAGCCTGAGCTACTGGCTGAGCACTTATAAGTGATCTTAATTTTCCATATTGATTTTTTGGGAGCAGGCAGTGGGGAAGGAAAACTCTGCCTACACAGCCTCAATGGCTAGGGAAGGTCAACACTGTCCCACCTTTCTACCAACCGAAGTCCATGCTTTTTCTCTCTCTCTCTTTCTCTCTTGAAGAAACACATACACACACACACACAAAAAAAAAAAAACAACAAAAATCTGAAACCAAAATAGAGATACCCATCAAATCCTCTAAGAGGATACTGCAATTCTAAACATTTAGGCATCAAACCCAAGGTCACCTACATTCATAAAAGTACTACACCTAGAATCACATACTGACCCTCACACAGCAATAGTAGGTGACTTCTATACTCTCTTCAATAGACAAGCCATCTAGATAGAAACTAAACAGAGACATGTTGGTGTTAAATAATGCCATAAATCACATGTACCTAACAGATATCTAGGTAATATTTTATCCAAACACAAAACAATATAATTTCTTCTCAGTAGCTCATGGAACTTTGATCAATCCAAAATTGATCATATAACTCTACATGAAGCAAGTCTCAACGGATATAAGAAAATTGAAATAAAACTCTGTATCTTATCTGAACACCACACATTAAACCTAGATATTAACAACAGAAACAACAGAAAGTGAACAAAGACATGGAAACTGAACAACTTTTGATGAAAATTGAGTCAAGACAGAAATCAAAAGGGAAATTAAATCTTTTTGAAATTGAATGAAAATGAAAACACATCATGCCCAGAGCTATGAGATACAAAGAAGGCATTCTAAGATACAAGTTCATAACACTAAGTGCTCGCATATAAATCTAACAAACAAAACAGAAACAAAGAGATCTCATGTTGGCAACTCAATAGTAAAATCTGAAAGCTCTAAAGAAGAAGGAGAAGAAGTGCTGTG
The DNA here is from genome assembly GCF_049852395.1 of Peromyscus maniculatus bairdii. Classification (NCBI taxonomy): domain Eukaryota; kingdom Metazoa; phylum Chordata; class Mammalia; order Rodentia; family Cricetidae; genus Peromyscus; species Peromyscus maniculatus. The sequence goes on from NC_134858.1 coordinate 86,898,963, forward strand.
AGATATCAGATTACACTGTGTGAAGATATGTCACTGTGATTAGTTTAATAAAAAGCTAAATGACCAATAGCTAGGCAAGAATTTGAGGGCACAGAGAATTCTAGGAAGAAGGGCAGAGATGTTGAGAAATAGAGAATAAGCAAGACATGCAGAAGGAGAAGTAACAGACATGACACACATAGCAGGACATAGATTAATAGAAATAAGTTCATTTAAGTTATAAAAACTAGTTAGAAACAAGCCTAAGCTATAGGCCAAGATTTCATAATTAAAAAGAAATCTTTGTATCATTACTGGAAAGCTGATGGTCCCAATGAAAAATCTGCCTATAAATGGCATCTAATGTAGGGGCATAAATATCTAAACATAGGGCCTTAGGAAAAAAAAATTCTGGGAAAAGAGCCAGATGTAGCTTCCTAGTCCTGTAGTCTCCCAGGCAGGCTGGATCTTGCCAGTGAACAAAGACATGGCTACTGGTTGCTGCCTGTGGGCTAGAGCCAGTCACCAGCCACTAGAACCATGTGCCAGTGCCATGTGCTAAGGTAAGATGCATGTCATGTGATCCAAGAATGTTGCAGATGCTTAATAAAGCCAGGTCCAAACACAAGAAACCTCTAAACAGGTTACAGTGTGTTTAACAATATGCAAAGGCTTAAGAAAAAAAAGAAAAATGATATAGACAGTTATAAAAATAGTAATAAAAAGTCTTTAAAGAGAGAAGTAATGTTAAAAAATTTAAAAAAAGAATAAGCCATGTGGAGATGGAAAATATACAGGGAACCTGGATCCTGTATGGTGCTATATTGACTTTAAATTTTTTTTTAATGCTGATGAGCAAAGAATAGCTGCTGGGAGACATTGGATTATAAAAACTACTAAATTTAACCAGTTTATATATTTTTAAAATGCCTTAAATTCAAAATGGAAGTAAAGGAATATGTTACTTTGGGGAAGAGGTCATGCTTTGGTTTCCAAAGGAAATAAAAGGCTGTGCATTCATTCAAGGTAATTGGGATCAGATTTTTTTTATTTTTATTTTTTTTTATTTTACAATACTATTCAGTTCTACATAATAGCCACAGATTCCCTTCTTCTCTCCCTTCCTGCCCCCCTCCCCTTCCCCCCAACCCACCCCCCATTCCCACCTCCTCCAGATCAAGGTCTCCCCTGAGGACTGGGATTGACCTGATAGACTCAGTCCAGGCAGGTCCAGTCCCCTCCTCCCAGATTTAGCCAAGCATCCCTGCATAAGTCCCAGGTTTCAAACAGCTAACTCATGCAACGAGCCCAGGACCTGGTACCACTGCCTAGATGCCTCCCAAAAAGATCAAGCCAATCGACTGTCTCACTTATTCAGAGGGCCTGATCCAGTTGGGGGCCCCCCAGCCTTTGGTTCATAGTTCATGTGTTTCCATTCGTTTGGTTATTTGTCCCTGTGCTTTATCCAACCTTGGTTTCAACAATTCTCGCTCATATAAACCCTCCTCTTTCTCACTAATTAGACTCCCAGCGCTCCACCCAGGGCCTAGCCGTGGATGTCTGCGTCCAGATTCCTCAGTCCTTGGATGGGGTTTCTGGCCCAACTATTAGGGTGCTTGGCCATCCCATGACCAGAATAGGTCAGTCCCAGATGTCTCTCGACCATTGCTAGCAGTCTCTTGTGGGGGTATCTTTGTGGATTTCTATGGGCCTCTTTAGCTCTTTGTTTCTTCCTTTTCTCATGTGGTCTTCATTTACCATGGTCTCCTATTCCAATAGATCCATATCTGTCACCGTGCACAAAACTTAAGTCCAAGTGGATCAAGGAACTCAACATAAATCCAGCTACTCTGAACCTGCTAGAAGAGAAAGTAGGAAATAGTCTTGAACGCATTGGCATAGGAGATCACTTCCTAAATATAACACCAGTAGCACAGACACTGAGAGAAACAATCAATCAATGGGACCTCTTGAAACTGAGAAGCTTTTGTAGAGCAAAGGATACGGTCAACAAGGCAAAGCAAGAGCCTACAGAATGGGAAAAGATCTTCACCAACCCCACATGTGACAGAGGACTGATATCCAGAATATATAAGGAACTCAAGAAATTAGACATCAAAACGACCAACAGTCCAATTGAGAAATGGGCTTTAGAACTAAACAGAGAATTCTCAACAGAGGAAACTCAAATGGCTGAAAGACATTTAAGGAATTGCTCAACATCCCTAATCATCAGGGAAATGCAAATCAAAACAACTCTGAGATACCACCTTATGCCTGTCAGAATGGCTAAGATAAAAAACACTGAAGACACTTTATGCTGGAGAGGATGTGGAACTAGGGGAACTCTCCTCCACTGCTGGTGGGAATGCAAACTTGTACAACCACTTTGGAAATCAATATGGTGCTTTCTTAGAAAATTGGGAATCAATCTCCCCCAAGATCCAGCTATACCACTCTTGGGCATACCCAAGAAATGCTCAATCATGCCACAAGAGCACTTGCTCAGCTATGTTCATATCAGCATTGTTTGTAATAGCCAAAACCTGGAAACAACCTAGATGCCCTTCAACTGAAGAATGGATAAATAAATTGTGGCACATATACACAATGTAATACTACTCAGCAGAGAAAAACAATGACATCATGAGGTTTGCAGGCAAATGGATGGATCTAGAAAAAATCATCCTGAGTAAGGTAGCCCAGACTCAGAAAGACAAATATGGTATGTACTCACGCATAGGATGATACTAGATGTGGAACAAGGATGACTGGACTGCTACTCACATCACCAGTGAGGCTACCTGGAAAACAGGACCCCAAGAAAGACACGGAGAAATGGATGAGATCTACATGAACAGCCTGGACATGAGTGGGAGCAATGAAGGGCGAGGGTCGAGGGAAAGAGAGCGGGAGATCCTAGCAGGATCAGATTTGATTGGGGAAAACCCTTGAAAATTCTGGCTATAGACATAAAGAAATAAACCTATAAAAACTACAAGACAGATGATGTATCTTTTATCTGCTCAATCATAATACTGTTGTTGTTGGTTATTTTTGCTCTTTTGGGGGGCCTGCTACCCAGCTCCCAAATAAATACACACAGAGATCTAGTCTAAATTATAAATTCCTGGCCTTAGCTTGGCTTGTTTTTAGCCAGCTTTCCTTAACTTAAATTATCCTGTCTACCTCTTGCCTCTGGCCTTTTACCTTTCTCTTACTTTTGTATATCTTACTTTCATTCTTACTCCATGGCTGGCTGTGTGGCTGAGTGGCTGGCCCCTGAAGTCCTCCTATCCTTCTCTGGTACCTTCTTTCTTTTCCTTCCAGATTTCTCCTTATATTTATTCTCTCTGCCTGCCAGCCCTTCCTCTCCTTTCTCTTTCACCACTACTGGCTGCTCAGCTCTTCATCAGACCATCAGGTACTCTAGATAGGCAAAGCAACACAACTTCACAGGACTAAACAAATGCAACATAAAAGAATGTAACATATCCCTGTATTATTAAACAAATGTCCCACGGCACAAACCATCTTAGAATAATATTCTACAACATGAAACAAAAAGATATCTTTAACTGACTTGTGCACACCACTCAGTCCAAACTTGTGTTAATGTAGGTATATATGTTACCTTTGAAAGTTTATGTGTTTTCAGAGCAAAGGGACCAGACACCAATGAAAACAGATGGTCCAGGTGATCCAGCCTCTCAGAGTGTCTTTGTTGCAGTTTCTTCAGAGTTGTGCATCCAGAATAGCTTCAAGGCTGCTGGCTGAGATAGTCCTACTGTGGATATTGCTTTGTATGCTGTGAATGTGTTGCTCTGATTTGGTTGATAAATAAATGCTGATTTGCCAGTAGCCAGGCAGGAAGTATGGGTGGGACAAGTAGAGAGGAGAATTCTGGGAAGAAGAAGGCTGAGTCAGGAGATGCTGCCAGCTGCTACTGCCATGAGAAGCAAGATATAAAGATATTGGTAAGCCATGAGCCACGTGACAAGGTACAGATTTATAGAAAGGGATTAATTTAAGAAGTAAGATCTAGCTAGCAAGAAGCCTGACTCATTAGGCCATACACTTTTAATTAATATAAGCCTCTGTGTGTTTATTTGGGTCTGAGAGGATGCAGGCCCAGGTGGGACTAGAGAAAACTCCAGCTACATGGTCCAACCATGCAGATTATTTTAGCCAGCACTTGACTATTGTCCTAATTTACCTAAGGTCCCCAAAGATGCCAGTGCCCCCAGCCAACAAGAAGAAGTTTAGAGAACATGACACCTACATTCCCAAGAGGTGGAGTGGGTAGTTTATGGTAATCTAATGTGTTATGCATGTTTGTCATTATTTAGTGGGGATATAGGAATATAGGATAAAAAGACAACTTTTATCCTCAAATATTTTACATTGGTATGGGTTTTGGTATATTGATACAAATTTAAAGTTATTTTTGTTATACTGAAGGTATGTTTATACTCTTATTTAAGATATTGTGTCTATGCACCTCATTTAAAAATGTAATTTAAGTTCTAGCGCATGAAAACTATTTAGGATAATAAAGAAATACAGGTTAGTAGTTAGTCTTCTATAACAATCAAACTTATAGTTAGGTATATTTTCAAGGTTAATCAGAGACATATTTTAAATATATAAATGGTCTTCCAACACTTTCGAGACCTACATAATATGGCATTTTAATGTTTTAATAACATAGGGCATTTCATGACAGTGGGACACATCTGCTAGTGGCAGCACCAATCTACTTCAGAGAAGATGAGTCATTGAAGAAACTACCTATGTAGTTTGCTTTCTATGTGGCAAAAGCTAGCCATTTTGGCAAGAAACTGCCTTTGCCTGTACCATTGTCAGTACACTGTCTAAACTGGACAAGCAGGACATACAAAAAAGCAACTACTGAATTTTGCCAAGACAGTGTAAGGACAGTCCTTCAAAAATTCCTAATTCATAGAAAAGTCTGACAGATAGACTGTAGGCTAAAGATGGGGATGACCCAATGTTATAAAGGCATATAGAGGCATGCTGAGTGATTGTCCAGGCATCCGGATGTCTGTCATTTCTACAGGTTTGGAAGTGGCTTGCACTGCACTTCCTGTTTACTCAGGTAATATTATATCCTTCTGAGGTCTTTGATGAAGTTGAAGACTAGACAGTTATAGTTATACTTTTCCTTAGTTATGAAAGAAAAAAGTTAGGTACAAAACTTTGGACTCACCAAGATAGGATAAATAATGGAGTATTTTCTTTGAATCTGCCAAATACAAATGGACTGGAGATTGTAAATGTAATCCTTACTTGATAATTGTTCTTATTGTATATAGTTTTACTATATTAGAGTTAAAAAGTCATTTCCTTTTTATTTCCCAAAAAGAGGGAAATGTTGCAAGATATATGATTACACAGTGTGAAGATATGTCACTGTGAATTGTTTAATAAAAAGCTAAATGGCCAATAGCTAGGCAGAATTTGGGGAGCACAGAGGACACTGGGAAAAAGAAGGGCAGAGGTGCTGAGAGAGAGGGAACAAGCAAGACATGCAGGAGGAGAGGTAACAGATATGAGACACATGACAGGATGTAGATTAATAGAAATAGGTTAATTTAAATTACAAGAACTAGTTAGAAACAAGCCTAAGCTACAGGGCTACAGGCTGAGTTTTCATAATTAATAAGTCTCCTTGTCATTATTGGGGAGCTGACAGTCCTGATTAAAAAGACAAACAGAAGAAGAAGGAGAAGGAGAAGGAGAAGAGGAGGAGGAGGAGAAGAGAAGAGAAGAAAAGAACAGATAACACTCAAAAGGAGTAGACATCGAGAAATAATCAACTCATGGCTGAAATCAATGAGATAGAGGCACACACACACACACACACACACACACACACACACACACACACACACACACACACACATTTTATACCAGTCAGAACAACCAAGATCATCAATAAAACAAATGAACAAATGGTAGCTCATGCTGGTAAGGATGTTCTAGTCTAATTACATTACACAATGGAATTTCATTCAGCTTTTAAAAAACACAGAATTCCTTTGTGTAAATATACTGCATTTTCAATATCCTCTCCATCAGTCAATGGACATCTAGACTAGAACAGCAATGAATGTGGATGAAAAAGTTTCTCTGTAAGAGGATATAGAGTCCTTTGGGTACATGCCCAAGAGTGGTATATTTAGATCTTCAGGTAGATCTATTCCCAGATTCCTGAGGAACCATCAAACTGATTGCCATTGTGGCTGTACAAATTTGCCCTCCCACCACCAAAGAAAATATTTTCTCCTTTTCCCCACATCCTTGCTACAAAAAGATCAGTCCAAGTTTTACTGGATTTTTCTCCCCTTTTGTGTTCTAAGAAAAAAAAATACATGAAAAACTTCACCCTGGCTCTGCCTCTTCTCCCTGGTCCTCGTTATCTCTGTTGAGAAAATTCTGATGAGACATTTTAGAATATAGTACAGGAGGTAGGCAGTCCTTACTACAGAGTAAAGTATGGTGCTCTCAATAGGGGTAAGTTAACAGTGACCACAGATACCATTATGTCAATTTATGTTTTAAGCAGGTTTTATTCCAAAGCCCCCTGAGGAGTGTTTTCCTCTGTGGGTGATTGACAAGAACATTTGGATTGACTCTTACAGGATGTATATGTGGTATCCCTTGCTCATTATCAGAAGGCCTCTTGCTAAATAGTAATTTTATAAGATTTTTTTTGTAGCAGGCTGTATCAGCCACTACAGTAGTGGGGAAGGCATGAATGTAGAGTTAACAAATTCACTCTTTAGCCCAGAACAGGAATAATAGTTTATCGAGTAGACTGAAAAAGGTAAGCAGGCTGGGAAGTAACTACAGTATCACCTAGAGGACAGGGCAGCAGGTGTGAGGCAAGTGTGGGGGATGTCTTCATTTAAGCAAACTACTTTTATAGTAAGGGGGACTTTCCTTGTGTGTGGTTTCCTAGCATGTTTCCTAACATGCAAAAAATGCAGTTCAGATTACCTAGTCTGGGAGGTCAGCATAAACTGCAGTGCACACAATCCTCAATTATACATTCCTGGCCATGTGACTAGGTCCTGTGCAAGTCAGAGTCATACAAATAAGAGCAGTCCTGGTTGATTAAAGTTTGGTTCTGGTTAAAGTATGGGTCACAGGGCAATAGGCTGCAGCTCTGTGATGCCAAATTGCAGCAATCTGTGGTTAGCAGTTTGAGATTTCAGGACCATGCTTTTGAATATTCCCTATGGGGATCATATCTTTTTTTTTTTAATTTAAGGTCATTTTCTCCATAACCAGGTATTGGCAGTTACCATGTTTCTCCAGAACCAGGTTTTGACAGTTATCAATTAAAGGTTTTCTTAGCAGTTCAAGATGTCATGTTATCTTCCAGGGTCAAAGATATGACTTAGGTCCCATTCTTCTTGACCACTGGTTGATTGTAGTTGTAGTCCTTGGTTTTAAACATTATTAATTATGATGTCCTTCAAGCCTACTAATATTGTAGTAGCTATGTAACACTTAGGCCCGAGTAACTCAGCTTTCTCTACCACTTCACAAAGGCCTTGGATGTTAGAGTGTGGAGAAGGTGCCAATATACGCTGTACTCATTCATCATCATTTAATTGAAAGCTAGTTTATTTACTGCACTGCTGCTAGGTGATGACCACTGAGCAACACCCAGAGGTCATACCAGAATGAGCAACAATCTGTGTTTGGAAGCTATTTTAATGCACAGAACAGTAAGCAGTGTGGTCAGTGAAGTCTATAATCAACATGAGGGCTTAGGCCAAGAACTCTGCAAATGCCATCTACTTAACATTGTAAAAAACTTATTTTGCCTTTGCCCATAGGTATTGGTTACAAATAGCTTCTTGATTAGGAGTAGGAACCCTGTCCACTTTCCTCTCTCAGAGTTTCTGAACCTGTCTGGCTTGTCCCTGTGAAGGTCCTATGTGTGCTGCCACAGGCTCTATGAATTCATACATGCATCAGTCCTGTTACAGTGTTTCCTTAGAGTCATTCATCACCTCTGGAGTCATTTCCACCTCCTCTTCTGCATAGGTCCCTGAGCCATGAGGGGCAGACTAGATGAAGACATATCATTTAGGACTGAGTGTTCCAAAATTCCTCTCTCTGCACATTGTCCAGTTGTGGGTCTTTTTCTCCTTCCTGACCCCACAGGTTTGTTTGCCTGCATGTGCCATGTAGTGAGTCTGGTTTTAAGTAAAACCATCCTGGAAAGAGTACAGATATTTAAAAATGTGGTCATATGGTTATAAGGACTAGCCTCTTGATTAGACTGTCTATGTGTCTATTGGGGCTCAGGCCCTTTTGTTCTTGGGGGAACAAACCTGGATTGCCTCAAGAGGCTTTTTATAAGCTTGGGGTGATTAGCATAGCTCTTTAGAATTGTTAACCCACCCAGGTTGTAACAGAGGGGTAGAATAGGTTAAAAGCAGTTCTTTTTAGGCTTCTTCAGCTGCAAACAATTCCCCATGTACAGTTCCTATACTTGATGTGTGTTTCCTACGTTAGGGTCCAAGCCATGACTCTGAATCCCACTATGGTCGTTCAAATAAGAATGGCTTCCATAGGCTCATATATTTGAACACTTGGCCTACAATTGTTGGAACTTTTTGGGAAGTATTAAGAGGTGTGGCCTTATTGGAGGAGGTGATGTTACTGGGAGCAAATGTTGAGGTTTCAAAAGACTTTTTGCCATTGTGTGTGTGTGTGTGTGTGTGTGTGTGTGTGTGTGTGTGTGTTTTCCTCCTACTTGTGGATCAAAATGTGAGTTCTCAGTGACTGCTGCAGTGTCATTCTTGCCTGCCTGTTGCCATGCTTTTTGCCATGATGGTCATGGATTCTAACCTTCTGAAACTTTAAGCCCCAAATTAAATATTTTCTTTTATAAGTTGCCTTAGCCATGATGTTTTATCACAGAAATATAAAAGTAACTAAGACACTCCCTAAGCAATTAAAGACACAATTAATAGTAAAAAGCAGAAAAGAAAGATTGATAAATTAACTCTTTTCTTTGCTTCAGCCCCACCAGACCACTTTCTATGAATGTTGCTCTGACTGCTCTGCTGTAGTCCCACTGAACAACACAAGATGGCATCCTAAGAAGGCCTGTTGATGTTGGCTATGGTAGTTCATTGAGAAGAGAAACAAAGAGGTTTATTGACTCCTCCATCAAGACCATCCTCAGGATCCTATCTAGAGATTTAGTTTTAAACAAAGTCAAGAGGTATCTATATACCTCAGCAGTGTTGGTCAAGGTATTCCCTCCTTCCTGACCTCCATTACCATTGTCTGAGCTTCAGTCTCCTGAAAAGTGATGTGATATGTTTTAAGTTTCTTTCCAGAAAATAAGTCTTTGTGGCTTCCTCATGGGTCCTAGCTTGTACCTTCTCCCAGAATGAGATTCCTAGCATCCATGGTTATCAGTGTTCTAATACCAAAAGTATATTTTTACATTATTTCATGCCTGCCAGGGTGGTTATAGAACTAGATGCTTCATGACTTGGAAACACTTCTTTGAGCCCTTACACTCCCTTCTTCCTTTATAGTTTCCATGTATGGCAGAGTAGAATACACAGGATGAAATGGCAGAATTTATCACTCATCATTAATTCTTCTGCATCTAAACTATGATCTACAAAGGGAACTGAGCTCTAAGGATAGAACTTTGCCCTCAGTGGGAAGCTTGGCCAAGTGTTTAGGACTTCTGCTTTATGTCTAACCTCCATGATTAAAAAAATATATGAGAGCTAGAGTGACTTGAGAAAAAGGAAGTGGGAAGAAAAGATTCTGGAAGCCCCCCCCAAGACTTTCTAATGGTGGAGACATATGGCTCTTAAAGCTATCTGCAACTAGGGTTGGTTCCTGAGATGTCAAGAATGACAAAGGAAGGGAGTTTCCTTTGGAGCTTACATTTCACTAGATAGATAGATGTCCCCCAAGTGTATTAGATAGCAAAGGTAACCCTACTTGCAAGAATAAAAATATTCTAAATAAAACAACTTGTTTTCTTCCCTTTGGCTATCAGAACATCAAAACAATGGTCCCCTATAAATTGGAATTTCCTATGGAGTATCATGGCAGGAAGAAATGGCTGAGGCCCTAGTGCCTGTGGGAAATGTTTTCCTGTGAGACATACTTCTCTCTCCTATTTTTCCAAGGCCAAGCTTTGGGCATGTGGTTAACAGGGAAGAAAGGCAAATGTTCTAAATATCTTGGATGCAACGGAGGGTGATACTTTTCATAAGATAAGTAACACTGTGGGAACAGACAGGAGGGAAGTAAAATTTCATTTGGAGATTTTAAAGTCTGAGATGCCTGTTATATATTTAAGTAGAAAAGCCAGGTAGCCAACTGGATATATGAGTCTAGAGTCTGTGGGAAAGAAATACTAGAGAAACAGTGAGGATTTGAAGCCCTAGAATTGAGCACGTTTTGGACCAACCTCACCATTCTACACCTGTTATATCTGCATTAGTGGAATCCAAGAACTAGTAGCTAGAAAGTCTAATTAGTATGGTGCTTTCTGATATCCTAGGAAGAGTCCTCTGACTGTGTTGCAATCAGAGAAAATCAGAAAGGGTAACAGACATGTGCAAAAGGTGTATGAGTTAAGGGCAGGCATGTCTATTTCTAACTACATGATCCAACAGGAATTAACTCCTGACAGATCCAGCCCAATCTATGTATATAGTATTAATCCATTCTTGAGTGGAGTCTGCCATGTTCTAATTTGCTTGGGGATATTTAATCACACTGTGAACCCCAGAGTTTGCATTGTGTTGATTAAATAAAATTAACCTTGGGTCAGGAGGCTGAGTTAGCAATTAGTTGACAGAAAGTAATCATAGAGCATCAGAGGGCATCCAGGAGAGATAGAGAGACACAGGAACTAGTAGGGATGGATTTGGAGTGGCACAGGTTTTTCTGGTTTGGCAAGCAGAAACAAGGAGAGAAGGTTAGCTTTGGGCTGGCTACTCAGCCTCTCTAAGCTCACAGGTTTTTATCACAACCTTTGAATTCCAAGTCTTATTTATAAATTAGAACAATAGAGATTTAGTTAAAGCTACATTCAGTGACAGTGACAGAGCTGGTGCCTGCAGGAACAGAATTCTCACCAGCCTGTGGCCTGAGCAACCGAGGCCACTGCTGGAGAAGCAGGCCCATAACTGCAGAGTTGCAATTGCTGGCTGTAATAGCAGTAGATTAGGGCTCATGTACTATACCTAAATTAAAACATCACTAATTACTTTCTATTAGGCTCTCAACAGTGTCATGCTGGAGATGAAGTTTTCAGCCCATAAATCCTGAGAAATAACTCATATAAAAATCTTGAAGGGAGATTCTCACTGGGTCATATCCTACATACACTGTCTGGTCAAATAACAACAGGGAATTGTGGGGTTGTTATGGCAAAGCTGGTGTTTTCAGGACAGAGGTGGTAGGAGGTTTGTGTAAACGGAGGCTTTTTTCTGTCCCACCCCGTCAAGTGACTGCTTCTAAAATAATCACTCAGAGGCTTAATATTGATTAATTAAAAACTGCTTGAGTGAACAGCTCAGGTTTATTACTAACTAGCTCTTACTACTTAAATTAACCCATTTCTGTAACTGAAAGTTTTCCTGTATCCTGGCTGGCTGGCAGTTGGGACAAATCTCTCCCACTTGCATCCCCCAATTAAGTACACAGAGGTTTATATTAATTATAACTGCTTGGCCATTAGCTCAGGCTTATTACTGACTAGCTCTTACACTTAAATTAAGCCATAATTTTTATTTATGTTTAGTCACATGGCTTGGCACCTTTTTTCAGTTCTGCCTTGTTATCTTGTATTCTCTGTGTCTGGCTGGTGACTCCTGACTCTGTCTTTCTCTTTTCAGAATTCTCCTTGTCTGCTTATCCCACCTATACTTCCTGCCTGGCTACTAGCCAATCAGCATTTTATTTATCAACCAATCAGAGAAACACACATTCACAGCATACAGAATGACATTCCACAGCACTTCCTTCCCCTTTTCTGTCTAATCAAAAAGGAAGGTTTTAACTTTAACATTGTAAAATTACATATAATACAACAATTATCAAGCAAGAATTACAATTACAATATCTAGTCTATTTGTATTTGTCAAAATTAAAGAAAATATTCTATCATCTATCCTACATTTGTGAGGCTAAAGTTTTATACCTATTTATCTTTTATCATGACTAAGGAAAACTATAATTATAACTATCTAATTCAACTACATCAAAGACCCTAAATGGATATAATATTACCTAAGTAAACAGGAAGAGCATTGTAAGCAACTTCCAAAAATGTAGAATGACAGAGACAGTTGGCTGCCTGGACAGTCATCCAACATTCCTCTGCAATGTTGGGGGATCCATCTTCAGCCCATGGGCCTAGAATTTTTCAGTTATTTTTCCTTGTGTCCTATAGACTATCTAGCAGTTTCTTCTGCGTAGCAGGAACCTAAAGGACCATCTTGCCTTGCAAAGTTCAGTGGTTACCTTCCTCTGGGTCCTGCATGTCCAGTTTATATAACATATTATCAGCAGTAAAGGCAAGAGCAGTTTCTTGCCAAAATGGCTATTTTTGCCAAGAAGAAGATAAATTCCATATAGAGTGTTTTTGATGCCCATCTTCCTCTTTGAAGTAAATTGGTACTGCCAGGAGCAGACGTGTCTCACTATTCAGACAGTCTAAGTTTTTAAAACATTTTAAATGCTATAATCTGTAGGTCTTTGAGAGTGTTTGAAGATTACCTACCTAATTGAAATATATCTATGTATACCTAGAGAACTTAACTAATATGACTATAAGTTTGATTATCGTAGAAAACTAATTATTAATTTGTATTTCTCAACTATACACTACAATTTCAAATGAGTTGCACAAACAAAATACTTTAAACAAGAGTAGAAATATACATACAATATAACAAAATTAACTTTAAATTTATGTCAATAAACTAAAATCTATAGCAATGTAAAATATTTATCTTATATTTCTATATCACATTTTTATTAATCTATGTATTGCCATGTGGCCATGGTGTTACCAGTCTGTTGGCATCTTGCTCCTTGGGTGGCTGGCTAAATTCTCCCAAACTCTGTCCTTCTCCTTTATCTCCATTTGGTTTTCCTGCCTGGCTCTATTCTGCCTTGCCATAGGCCAAAGCAGCTTTATTTATTAACCAAAGGAAGCAACATATATTCACAGCATACAGAAAGACATCCCACATCAGATTAGCTTAGGCTAGGAACTGCATAAGGAAAGACAGACTTGCCTCTGGTGGCTAAGAACAGGTCATCATCTTCAACATCTTTAACTGAGAATTAACCTAGAGTTTAGTAGCTTTGATCCTTCGATCAGAAAGTGGATCAAGTTTTGGAGCTGTTACGTGCTATCATGGTGTAGAGCCTGCAAATTCTGATGTGGCAGAGGTATACACAATCCTTATAGTGTCAATCCTCCACTAGGTTAATGCTCACGAGGCTCTAAAGTACAAACATCAGTCTTCTCTCTGCTGTTGTTCCTTTCCATGCTCCCAGTGCACTTGAAGACAACTTTCAGCTCAAAACTATCCCAAGAGGTACAATCTGGGGGTCTCTAAGGAGTGCAAGGGTGAGAAAATCTGTGCAACCCATTAATGTAGTTAAGTGCTGCCTTCTGAGGCCCCCAAGATAACAAGAGAAAACTCCCACTGTGAAGGCAGCTCAGGCAAACATCAGACACTTTTCCAATACAGACTCAGCAACATCAAGAAGAAAAGTGGGTGAAATACTAACCATCAAATATTAATGAAGAAAAAGAAAACGAATGAGTATGACTGCATTGTCCAGGAGCTCTGAGCTGCAGTAAGTGGACCAAACTCTCAATCTATAGGATGCAAGGAGCTGAGATAAACATTAGGAAGGCACAGAGAACCTATTTAAGATAGAAGAAAATTTCCTAAATCTTAGACAAAGAAATAGATATTCAAACAAAGGGCCATTTAGAATACCAAATAGATATGACCAGAATACTTATCCACAACATAGTATTGTCAATATGTCAAAAGTACTGAGTAAAATAATATTGAAAGTGGTAAGAGAAAAACACCAATTCATTTACAAAGGCAGAAACATTTAAACAATATCAGCAACCCTTAAAGCCAGGAAATTGTAGAATGGTGTTTATTTCAAGCCGTGAAAGTAAATTACTGACAAATAGTTTTACATCACAAAGACATATTTTAAATAGACAGAAAAAATAAGGATTTCAAAATAAGCGACACCAAGGCAGTTCATAACCACCAACCTTATCTCTGTAGTTGGTGCTTAGAGGAATGCTATAAAAGGAAGAGAAAGGAAGATAGCCTCAAATTCAAGAGCACAGGAAACACATTTTATGGGAGAAATGCCTAAACAAAGAAGAGCTAAGAAAGAGTTCATCATGTCCAGAACAATTAACCAGAAAACCCCTAATACAATGATTGGAGAGAAAAATCAAACAATAAACATCTAACAAAATTATTGGACTCAGTGAGTATAGCTTAGTAATAACCTTAAATACAAGTGGATTCAATCCACCAATGAAAAGAAGACTGGCTACCTGAGTTAAAAACAATTAGATTCAACTTTTTGTTATCTCTAAGAAGCATATCTTACTAATAAAGACAACCACAGACTAATAACCAATAATGGGAAACAATCAAATAAATGGAAATAGGTACTATTCTACCAAATGAAGTAGATTCAAATAAAAAATAGAAAGGATAAAGGAAACTACATCATACTAAAAAATGGAACAATTATTAAGAAAATATGGCAATGTAAAAATAAATGCATTAAATATCAGTATCCCCAATTTCACAAAACAAAGTCCAAGGGACATAAAAAGTCAGGAGGATCCTGATATAATAATATTTGGTAATTTCAATACTCCACTCTCATTTCAAGAGAAGTCATCCAAATTAAAAGTTAAAAAAAAAGTTAGACTATATTATAAAGTAAATGGACTTAACAGATGTATACGGAACATTTCAACCAACAGAAACAGTATGAACACCTTTCTTAGGGGCCTGTCAACCTTCTCTAACACACACCACAAATCCAATCTAGGCAAATATAAAATTACCAAAATAATATCTTGTATCTTACCAGACCACAGTGCAAAAAAGAAAAACCTATAATTAAGTAGCAAGGACAACTACAGAAAAATGACCAATACACAGAAACTGAACAGTACATTCTTGAATGACCAGCAGGGCTGTTGAAGAAATTTAAAAAAAAAACTAGAACAAAATGAAAATGAAAATACATTATATCAAAACTTTTGGAATATAACTAAGGCAGTTTTATGAGGAGAAAATATAGTTTTGAGTACTTTTAAAAACCAGAACAATCTAGAGTAAATAACTTAAGGATGCACCTCAAGGTCCTAGAAAACAAGAACAGTCCAAACTCTAAAGCAGTAAATGGCAATGAATATATAGGGAAACAGAGATTAAAAGAATACTATATAGAACCAAAAATAAAATTGACAAATCCCTGCCCTATTTGGAAAAAGAGAGAAAAGACCCAAACTGAAAAATTAGAGAAAAAATTAGGTAAATACAAAGAATCATTAAAGGGTACATTGACAACTTATATACTTCCCTGAACTGAGGAATATAGAAGAAATGGATAAATTTACACACAAATTATCTACCAAAATCCAAACACGAAGTTATAAAGAACTTAAAAAGAACCATAATAATAACTGTGGATCGATTTCCCTGATGAATATTTATCCAAGTTGTGGTGATATTTTAATTGTGCTGAAATGTGATTTTATTTACATGTTAATAAATAAGTTTGCTGGCCAAAGGAATGGAAACACATGAACTATGAACCAAAAGCTGAGTGGCCCCCAACTGGATCAGGCCCTCTGAATAGGTGAGACAGTTGATTGGCTTGATCTGTTTGGGAGGCATCTAGGCAGTGGTACCAGGTCCTGGGCTCATTGCATGAGTTAGCTGTTTGAAACCTGGGACTTATGCAGGGACGCTTGGCTCAATCTGGGAGGAGGGAGCTGGACCTGCCTGGACTGAGTCTATCAGGTCGATCTCAGTCCTCAAGGGAGACCTTGATCTGGAGGAGGTGGGAATGGGGAATGTGTTGGGGGGAAGGGGAGGGGGGCAGGAAGGGAGAGAACAGGGGAATCTGTGGCTGTTATGTAAAACTGAATAGTATTGTAAAATAAAATAAAACAATAATAAATAAATAAATAAATGAGTAAATTGACTAAAAACAAAAAAATAATAAGTTTGCCTGGAGATCAGAGGTCATTAGCAAGCCAGGAGAAGAAGTCAGGTGGTGGTAGGCTATGCCCTTAATTCCAATCACATGGCAGGCAGAGTCTCTGTGTGGTCAAGGACACAGCCAAGCATGGTGACCCTTGAGTCTTTAGTCCCAGTACCAACCATAGAGACCAGGAGGTCTGTATAGACAGGCAGTGATGAGGAAGTCATGTGGCTGGGCTTAGAGCCAATGAGAAGGCAGAATAGAAAAGCAATAAAACTCAAGACACACAGGAAGACCGTCTCTCTCACAGGGGAAGGATGGCAGCGAGTGGTAAGATAAGGTAGTCTTGGCTCTTTGCTAATGCTCGCATCTCTTGGGCTTTTAACTCTATATTTGGCTCTGTGTTTCTTATTTAATAAGACCGTTTAGAATTTCCTCTACACCAAGTAATCTCAATAAAATTCTTACAAGCTGAAGTGAAGAACATAATAAGATAATCAAGTTGGTTTCACACCAGGGAGGTATAGAAGTTTCAACATCTGTAATAAGTAAGTGTAATTCAGAACATAAGTAGGCTTAGAGATAGAAACCACATTATGATATTAATCAATGAAAAAAAGGTCTTGGATAAAGTCCACCATTCCTTCATCATAAAACCTCAAAGAAACTCAGAAGAAAAGACCATCTCAAGATAATAAAGGCAGTGTACAACAAGTATTAGTGTTATACTAATTGGGGGAAACTGGGAGCATTTCCTTTGAAATCTACAATGAAAACAGGATGCACACACCTTCCATTGTTATTAAATACAAAGTCTTGCCGGGCGGTGGTGGCGCACGCCTTTAATCCCAGCACTCGGGAGGCAGAGCCAGGCGGATCTCTGTGAGTTCGAGGCCAGCCTGGGCTACCAAGTGAGTTCCGGGAAAGGCGCAAAGCTACACAGAGAAACCCTGTCTCGAAAAACCAAAAAAAAAAAAATACAAAGTCTTAGCTAGAGCATTTAAGATAAGAGAATTGAAGAAAGAGGATACAAACAGAAAAAAAAAAAGATGTTTTACTGCTATTTGTAGACAGCACAACCTTATACTTAATAGATCCTCATGATTCTACCGGCAAATTATAAGCTCTAATAAACACTTTCAGCAGAGTGGCAGGATATAAAAATTAAAACACAAAAACAGTATCCTTTGTATATATCAATACTAAACTCATTGGGAATGAAGTTAGAGAGAAATCCCATTTATAATAGCTTTAAAAAAAGTTGGGAATAGGCCTAACCATGAAAGTAAAAGACCTACAATGAAAATTTATGAAACTAAAGAAAGAAATTGAGGGAAAAACTAGGAATGACCTCCTGTTCTTTTGGGTAGGCAAAATGATATAGATATGTGTGTGTGTGTGTGTGTGTGTGTGTGTGTTTGTGTTTGTGTGTGTGTGTATCAAAGCAATGTACATATTCAAATCAATTTCTGTCAAAATGACAATGACATTCTTCACATAATAAGAAAAGACAATCTTAAATCTCATATGGAAGCACAATACTCCTAATAACTAATGTAATTCTTAGCAGAAAGAATATCACAGGATATGTCACAATATTCAATCTCAAATTGTATTGCATAGTTATTGGAACAAAAACAGCATAGTGCTGTCATTAAACCATATATGCAGATTAATGGGCTAGAATAGATGATCTAGTAATAAAGCTTTTTAGTCACAGTCATATTGTTTTAGATAAGCTGTCCAAAATATAAACTGGAGACAAAATAGGCTCCTTTACAAATGGTTCTAAGGGAATAATTTTTCATGTAAAGAACACAACTAGATCTCTGTTGTTCACCCTCCACAGAATCAATTCAAAATGGATCAAAGATATTAAAGTGAAACTTTGCAATTGAACAATCTAATTAAAAAATGGGCTACAGAGCTGAACAGAGAATTCTCAACAAATGATTCTCAAATGGATGAAAGACATTTAAGAAATTGCTCAACATACTTAGTCATCAGGGAAATGCAAATCAAAATGACTCTGAGATATCATCTTATACCTGTCAGAGGGCTAATATCAAAAACATTGAAGACAGCTTATCTTGGAGAGGATAAGGAGCAAGAGGGACATTTGTCCACTGTTGGTGGGGATGCAAACTTGTACAGCCACTTTGGAAATCAGTATGGCAGTTTCTCAGAAAATTGGGAATCAATCCTCCTTAAGACACAGCTATACCACTCTTAGGCATATACTCAAGGAATGCTCAATCATACCACAAGGACACATGCTCAACTATGTTCATAACAGCATTATTTGTAATAGCCAGAATCTGGAAACAACCTAAATGCTCCTCAACTGAAGAATGGGTTAAGAAAATGTGGCACATACAAACAATGGAGTACTATGCAGCAGTAAAAAACAATGCTATCATGAAATTTGCAGGCAAATGGGTGGAACAAGGAAGTATCATCCTGAGTGAAGTAACCCAACTCAGAAGGACAAACATGACATGTACTTACTCATAAGTGGATAGTATATCTAAAACAAACAAAAAAAAAAAAACTAGACTACAACCCACAGCTCCAGAGAAGCTAGCTAACAAGGAAGACCCTAAGAGGAACACATAGATAGCTCAGTGAAAGAGAAATAGATGAGATCTCTGTGAGCAAACTGGGAGTGTGGGGGGGTGGTAATGGACGGCCAAGAATGGGGGATGAGAACATAAGGAATTGGGAGGTTCAAGCTGGAACAGGGACAGAGTGGGTGACCAAGGAAAGAGATACCATGATAAATGAAGATATCATGGGAATAGGAAGAAACAGGGTGCTAGGGTAGTTCCCAGGAATCCACAAGGATGACCCCACCTAGACTACTAGCAATAGTCAAGAGGGTGCCTGAACCTGTCTACTCTGGTAACCAGATTAGCAAATACCACAAATGTCATCATAGAGCCTTCATCCAGTTACTGATGAAAGCAGTTGCAGAGCTCCATGGCTGGGTACCAGGCTGAGCTCCAGGAATCCAATCAGTGAGAGAGAGGGTTCTATAAAAAAGAGTCATCAAGATCATGATGGGAAAAAATAAAGAGATGACCAGCCACACTAGTGGAAACCCATGAACCG
Organism: Peromyscus maniculatus bairdii; assembly: GCF_049852395.1. Classification (NCBI taxonomy): domain Eukaryota; kingdom Metazoa; phylum Chordata; class Mammalia; order Rodentia; family Cricetidae; genus Peromyscus; species Peromyscus maniculatus. The sequence continues at coordinate 86,918,364 of NC_134858.1, forward strand.
TGGACCAGTAGCTGTGGAGCCCCCATGGGACTGCATTAGGCCCTCTGGATCTGTGAGACAGTTGTTTAGCTTGAACTGTTTGGGGGGTCCCCAGGCAAGGGGATCAGGATCTGTCCCTGGTGCATAAGTGGGCTTTTTAGAGCCCACTGCCTAATGTATGACACCTTGTGCAGCCTTGGTGCAGGGGGTAGGGGCATGGACCTGCCTCAACTGAATGTACCAAGCTCTGCTGACTTCCCATGGAAGACCTTGACTTGGAGGAAGTGCGAATGGGGGGAGGGTTGTGGGGGGAGGTTGGGGAATGGGAGAGGGGGATGTTGGTATGTTGGTATGTAAAATGAATAGAAAATTTCTTAATAATAATAATAATAATAAAAGAAACTTTGCAACTGTTACAAAAAAATCTATGAAAAACACCTAAAGATACAGGCATAGGCAAGCATTTTTTGAAAAGGACTCTAATATATCAGAAATAGTTCTAAGAATTGACAAATGAGAGATTACATGAAATGAAAACATCTTTGGCACAGCAAAGGAAACAACATTAGAATGAAGTGTCAGCCTACTGAGTGGAAAAAAATATCTGCCTATTACTCATAAGACAAGTCATTGATTTCTAGCATATTTATAAAAAACTGCAAAAAATGGAACAGATAAAAAACAAAGCACCTAAACCAGTAAATGGGCTAATGAACTAAATAGACTATTCTCAAGTGAAGAAATACAAATGGGCAATAAATACTTGGAAAAGTATTCCAAGTCATCAAGGAGACACAATACTACTTTGAAATTCCATTTCAACCCAGTCAGATGACCATGATCATGGAAACAAATGACATCAAATGCAGGAAAGGAGGATGTGGGAGGAGAACCCTTATTAGTTGCTGGTAGGAAACGAAATCTATGCAGCCACTATGGAAATAAATATGGAGGCACATCAAAAAAATAAAAATTGAATGACCATTTCAATCTCCTATGTCACTCTTATGTACATATTTGAAAGATACCAAGTTAACAGACAGAAATACCTTACCTACACATTCACATTTATTGCTGTACTATTTATAATTGCCTGAAATAGAGCCAGCCTAGATGTCCATCAACAAAAAATGGATAAAGGGAACATGATACATATTCACAGTAGAATTTTATGATCCTGTAAATAAAACTGAAATCATTGTTAAGTGAAATAAGTTTAACTCAGCCTAATACTACACTTTCTTGCATATGCAGGACTTACAAAAATTTGTTTTTCATGACACAAATTTCCCTAGGACCCAACTGCTGTGGGAGGATCCTTCTGTATGCTGAATGTGTGCTGCTCTCATTGATTGATAATAAAACCTGATTTGGCCTATAGCCAGGCAGAATAAGGCTGAGTGGGAAAGCAAAATGGAGATACAGGGAGAAGGAAGGAGGAGTCAGCAGACTCGATTCAGTCACCAGAGGAACAAGATGTCAGAGAACCAGTAAGTCACAGGCTACATGGCAATGCATAGATTAATAGAAATGGGTTAATCTAAATGTAAGATCTAGTTAGTAATAGGCCTGAACTATGGGCCAAACATTCTGTAATTAATATTAAGCCTCTAAGTGATTATTTAAAAGCAGCTGTGGGACAGGGCAGGACAGAGGAAAGCTTCTGTTTACCAGAGATAAAGTCCAACTAGCAGTCCTAAAATATAGATTTTACCATGATCCTGTCCTATTTTAGACCTTTCAAATGTCTCTCTTATTTTCAACTTATAACCCAGTACTCAAAGCTCATAATCTGGTACTCAAGGCTACTGTGATCTGGATTCCCCTCTCTTCTCTTAAGGCATCCATCCATACACTAGAGTCCACACTTTAGCTCATCATAAAGCACACTTATTAAAGTACACTTATACACTTCACAATGCTGCAGTTTCTGACTGGTGACATCTTGTTTCTCTATAAAATCCAACTTCAATGCCAGTCTTCTCAGAAAAGACCCCTTTTCCTCCCTCTTGGTCTTTTGTATTATTTTGTACTGTGACACTCTGCAGTTCAATTTTTGTTGTTGTTGTTGGTTCACATTCTGAGGACTGTGTTAATAACTCAAGACTCCCTGTTCAGATTCCTGGAGCCCAGTTCAGGGCCTGGCATGTGGCCTGTACTCAGCAGAGAGCAACTGGCTTGGTGCATAGCTGTCAGTCTCTGTACTTTGTTTCTCAGTGAATGTGTAGACCTTGACACTTGTAGAAAATTGCCCTGGAGAGACCCAGTTTCACTTGCTGTCACCAAGTACTTCTGCTTCTTTGGTAATGTGTGCCATTTCATTCTGGGCAGTGAAAATCCCAAGGCCCTCTACCACAATGACTTAAAGGTCCTATTTAAACAGGCCTTCCCCTCGTACTTCCCCTGAGATGATATTTGAAGGAAAAGAACATTTTCCTTTTGCTTTGCTGGGCAAAACTTAACAGAAAAGCTAATATAGTTTGGATACAATATCAACCTCGGTTTATATCAGGACATACATGAAATACTCAACAATACTACTGAACCCAGTGAACATTTATTATGTGTTTTCTATGCACCAGTCCCTAAGCCAGGCCTTCCAGAGAAATCAAAGGTGAGATAGTACTACTAGACAGCTATGAGCCTGTAGCTCAGCTTAAAGCATATAGTAGCTGCAGCATAAGACACAGCATGGCACTCACTATCTGCATACCTACTTCCAGCACACATAAAGAGGTTTGTTGCAGGATATTTGATTGCACTGTGAACCCGAGACTATGTAATAAAATCAACCTTGGGTCAGGAGGCAGAGCCAGCAACTAGTTGACAGGAATTAGACATAGAGAGTATGAAGGAGCCAGGAAGATATAGAGAGAGATAGACAGGAAGTAGTAGGAAGACTTGGAGTATTGGCAGTCTTTTGGGTTTGGGACAGTTGGAGAGATCCAACCAAAGAGGAAGGTCAGTCAGTTGGTTGCTTTTAGGCTTCTCTGAGCTGGCAGGTTTTCACCCCATCATCTGACTCCCAAGTCTTTATTGGTAAATAGAATGATAGAGACTTAGCTAAAACCTACATTTGGTGGCAGTGGCAGAACTGGTGTCAGCTGGATGGGAAATCCCACCATCCACAGCCTGAGTAGAGGAGCTACAGGAGCACTGACTGCAGAGCTGCAGACAGCAGCTAAAATAGCCCTAGATTTGGATGTAGCTGCTAAGCCAACAGTAAAACAACAGAGTTTTCCTGACTGTATCTGTAAAGATAACCTCTCCCCTGGCTTCCCATTCCTTGCTTCACTTCCCCCATCCTTTCCCCTTTCATTTCCTTGTGCCTCTGTATCCTTAGATAACATTCCACACTAGGTTGCCCAGTGCTTCTCTGCTTTCTCAGGTATCAATCCACTGACTGATTTCACAACTAGTTGGGTCTCTCCAGAACCCTTTTGAACCTTCCTCCAGAACATAGGAAGAAAATTACGGGAACTCCTGCTTCCATTTGTGCTCATAGAATAGCCTGGAGCTCAGTCTCCATAGTGAGAAATGCACTCCTACCAGGAACCTTGTCACTCTGATTCTCTAGTGTTTTTTTTTTTTGTTTGTTTTTGTTTTTTTAAGACCTAACCAAACAACCAACCAAACAAACAAACAAAATAACCCAGGGAACTGAGGAGATGGGTTTATCTCCAGTGGATTTTTCTGACCAGGAAGGCCTGATCCCACGGGACTGAAGGAGGTCATGAAAGACACACAGGTGAATTCTTATGCTTATTTCTCTCATTCTTTTGTGCTTCAACTGTGTTATTAGTGTGTCAGGTCCAAGAGAAACTGGGGAAAAATGGCTAATGGTGGTACCTATTAACATACCAAAGAACATGCTGGTCTCTAGGTCCTCTCAGCATTGCAAGTACCTGTTATAGTCCACGACTCCTCTCAGCTCTTCTCACCCCAACCCCTACCCTAAACTTCTCCAGCCTATGGGCTTCCCTTTCTCCAGCTTCTCATCTCTATAGAACCTTGCCATTTTGGACATGTGCCCTCTTTTTGTTGTCTTTCTTTTTTTTTTTTTTTCCAGATTGATTGATTGATGGATGAATGATTTCTTTGTGAGACAGGGCTTCTCTGTGTAGTTTTAGTGCCTGTTCTGGATTTCGCTCTGTAGACCAGGCTAGCCTTGAAATCACAGAGATCCACCTGGCCCTGCCTCCTGAGTGCTGGGATTAAAGGCATGCACCACCACTGCCTGGCCAGATTTATTTATTTATTATTATGTATACAGTGTTCTACTTGCATATATGCCTGCAGGCCAGAAGAGGGCACCAGATCTCATTAAAGGTGGTTGTGAGTCACCATGTGGTTGCTGGGAATTGAACTCAGGACTTCTGGAAGGGTAGCCAGTGCTCTTAACCACTGAGCATCTCTCCAGCCCCTGTCTTGGTTCTCTTCTCTTTGTTCTTGGTCCTCTCGCTTGGCCCTCTCTTATCTTTGATCTCTCTTCTCTTCCTCTCTTGCTCCCCCTCCTGCCATGGCCCAGTTCAGTCTACTGGTCATGTTTAGTCTACTACTTTCTCTCCCTGCTCTGGACTCTTCCAGATACCTCTGACCGTACTCTCCCTCATATATACAAAAAACAAAACCTTTTCCTCAATTATACCTTGGAGAGATCATCTCCTTGTTTTGTATACATAAAGACCATCTTTCTCTACAGAGAATTTGCCTTGGTCAGGGCTTCAGAATAGGGAAGTAGTTATGCTAAATTCAGAAGAGTGAAAGAGCCAAGCAGAGTGAGAACGCCCCCATGTCACTTCCGAGGAAGCAACAAAAAGCCCAGCAAATTTTCAGGTTCCTCCTTTGGGGAAAGAGAAGTTGACCTCAATAGTTTCTTTTGAAACTTACTTACCTTGTCCTGCAGCTTGCATCATCCTGGATACTCATTAGCTGGGATAGTTTTGGAGTTCTGTACTCTTGTTTCCTATCACAACTATTCCTTCTATTGGTCAGAACAGAAGAGTCCCAATTGTTTTAAGTCATTTCAGCCAAATCCTAGACATTAAGGAATAAATACCAGTTAGCCCTATTAGGTCCTGACAAATGTCAGGGTCATGAGAAACATACATACATACTTATACACACACACACACACACACACATACAGAGAGAGAGAGAGAGAGAGAGAGAGAGAGAGAGAGAGAGAGAGAGAGAGAGAGAGAAAACTACCTGATTACTATTTTAAACCTTGGGTATTGAGAGGGTGGCTTATTATAAGCACAGATAATTAGACATAGGAGTACTTTTACAAGTTCAATGAAAATACACAAGGATGTACACACTAATTAATAACCAAAACATTGACAGCAAAAAAAATGTACAAAAGGATGAAGTTCTTAATTCCTTATTAAGATGACACATATTCTTCTTGTTCTCATGGCTGTCACTAGTAGTTCATTCAGTTCTGGCTGGGCTATCAAGCTTCTTCAATAGAATCTTCTGGATAAAATAAGCACAAAGAAAAGCTTGGTAAGGCCATAGATGTTAAGTAGATGTGAGGAGATAGCTGAGGAAAATGCTGTTAGAGGAGATGGGGAGGGAGCCAGAAGAAACTGGCAGGCTGCAAGAGAGTAATTCAGGACTGGTCCATGTGAGGAAGGAAGAAAAGCATGGAAAGTAGGCTCAGGCTTGGAGACCTCTCAAGTAGATTAATATAATCTACCTGTTGCATAACCAGTTGTATAGGAGGGTGGCTTCACAGTCCTCCCCTGCTGTCTCTAGTGCAAAGTTGGTGGTAAGTTTAAAACAAATCAGCTGGGGCTTTGAATCAATAACTCTCAGGTATTTCCATGGCTACCATATATCTCTATTTCCAAGCACCCTAAGCAATCTCTCTCCTCTCCTCCTCAACTCTATGGTGACAGATTGTAAATACAAGTTGTAAATGATTTTGTCTTCCATGTTTGCAGTTGCTCATGAGAATTTGATGCAAAGAATCAAAATCACGGCATGTATAGAAGAAGGGTAAAAAAAAAAAAAACATTTGACTGTTCCAAAGATAGGAATTGTCTCTATTTCTCCACCACTGGCTCTTCAGTTTGAAGCTATCGGACAAGCAAGGCCCCTCATCTTCATGAATTCAGCAGCTGCTTTCACTGATACATACTTAAATGAGGAGACTTAAGCTTCAACCCAAAGTTGGCAACATTGCTTTAGCTACTGATTTCACCATCTCCACTAAGCTTCTCTCAGAATTGCTACCAAAGCTCAACAAAATGCAGGCTTTCAAATTGTGAACTTCTGAAGTTCTCTACTCACTGGGTCAGGAGATGACTGAGAAGCTGAATCATCACTAATTCTTAAAAGAATGAAGAGCAGCACCACAAAGCACCTAATCTCACCAAACATGATGACAGGTGCATTATCTAGGTTATCTCCTTTGGTTTCACCTCAGTCCTCTAAAGCCAGTCTAGATGGCTTCCTTTTACAAAGTTCAGGCCACAACCACAGTAAACAGGAAGAAGGACTTGTCTACAACTGAGATCAGGCATTGTAACTCTAAGATCATTGCTCCTTCTAATTTTGCCCATGATTTCTGACCCAGATACAAGATAATGTATATTATTTAAGAATATGTATTAAGGACTAGAAATGTGGCTCAGAAGTTAAGAGCACTTGTTGCTATTTCAGGGGATCCCAGGTTCAGATCCCAGCACCCATATCAGGCTGCCAGTAACTCCAGTTCTAAGGGGTCCAACCCCTCTTCTGGCTTCCATGGGTACTGCATGCATATGCTGCATATACATAAACTCAGGCCCAGGCATAAAGCAAAAATAGATACACACTTAAACGAGAATATGTACTAAGTTGGGCTTAAAGCCATATCGTTTCCTATCAGAAATTATAAATATGAGAAGCTAACTTTTTCTCCTTTCAACCTAGTATATCTACATCTCAAGGGTAATATGCCAGAGTGACTCAGAAAGGCCTCTAGTTCCCAGGAACGTACGGGGATCTGATTTCTCTACCTCCTCTCATTTTTGATGCTTCAACTGAACCGTAAGAGGAAGTGGTGTTGCTCTGAAACATTTTCCTCCTTCACAGTTTGAGCTTTTGCTTTCACACATAGCCCACACAGTGACCTACGTAAAGAGAAATTCCAGCAGCCTCCAAATATGATTACCCATCCACTGCCAGATGCTGTCTTTGTGTTAGTTGCCTCTTTGGCCTCCAGAGCTGTCCAGTCAGCTCCACCAGGGAAGATGACTGACTGTGAGTTCATGTATATCCACTCTTTGGCTGAGGACTATCTTCAGTATGTCTTGCAGGTACCCACTTTGGAATCGGCTCCAAGCAAAACATCCAGAGTGCTACAAAGAGTTGCTTTCTCAGCTCAAAAAAAAGTGGAAAAGAATCTGAAACTATACTTGGATTATTTTGATGTGGGATCCATTGATGCTGCCAGAACTATCTTCAATCAAGTGATGGAAAAAGAATTTGAAGATGGCATCATTAACTGGGGAAGGATTGTGACTGTATTTGCCTTTGGGGGTGTTCTCCTCAAAAAACTCCCACAAGAGCAGATTGACATGGATGCAGATGCTTACAAGCAAGTTTCCAGTTTTGTGGCTGAATTCATAATGAATAACACAGGAGAATGGATACGGCAGAATGGAGGCTGGGTAAGTGTGATGACATTCTTTTTACATTTCTCTACTGCAAAATTGGAATGGAGAGTCTCCTTACTAATTAAAACAAGCAAGAAAATACCAATGAAAAGATTTCATTCTGTTTGTAGATCTTATTTTAGATGCTTTTAATTAAAAGTAAACAAAGCAGAAATCTCCTGGGTCATTTCCAATGAATCCTACAACTTTACAGTTGGCAAACATTTGTCTAGCTTTTCTTCTAGCTTGGGAACTAGTCATGAGGTCTGGGACTGAAAGCAGCAGCCTTTGACTACATCTTCAGAATCAGCAGTGCAGACCCTCAAGTCTGCCTTTTGCTAGGATTCTCATGACAATTGAGAATTAGTACAGAAAGAGCTGGAATTAGATCTTCTCATTTGTACTTTGTGGTGTTGAAACAGTCAGCTGCACAGTTTTGTGCATTCCTTACTTATACATTGACTTTTCCCATTTTTCTAACATACAAATTATGGGCTATTAAAGTTTAATGATAAAAATAAATAATGTACTGCCTCACTGGAATGAACCCTTTTTAAAGCATTTTCAAATATTAAAATTTGCTTCTTTTTAAACATCAGTATCTCAAAAAGCCAGGACTATGCCAATAATTTTTGGAGCTCATGTTATCCAGAAGCCTTGCTCAGCTAGATTTAGATGCTTTGTTTTATGTCTCAATATGCTTAATACAGAGTTGAAAAACATTTCTCTCTCCCATCCCCTGCTCTTATCTCTCTCAAGCAATGTTCACTGTTACTATTGTATATACAAAGCAGTCTTCCTTTTCAATTGCTTTCAACTACCTGTAGCTCTTCTTTCTAATTTGGGTCTAGGTGAAACATGTCAGATGTTTGGTTATGTTTCTCCTAGTTGGCTGTGGGAAGGATTCAGGAAAATCTCTGCTGCACTATGTACACCTAAGGTGAAGGCAGGTGTCTTATAGCACAGAGGCCACCAGTGGGCCTATAGAGAATAGTCTTACAAGCTCTTTAGGTTTATTCAATGTTGCCATTGTCTAGCACAGTATGTAGAAGACACTGAATACATGTTACTTAAATACATGTTAATATATTGTGTGAATTCTTAGAATTAAAAATGAATGAAGGGTATGGAATGGTCTCTTGGAATTTCTAGAAATGCATTCACCTGGGAATCATAGATATATTAGCATGTATATAATAGGGAAAACTTATCCTAATAGAGATATAAAAGTACATCTCATGCAAAACACACACACACACACACACACACACACACACACACACACACACACACATCCTCCCCCCACACCCTTACCCTTCATAAAGCTCCTATGTGGATTCTCAGATCTTTTCTTTTACACCTGGGAGCTTATGCTATAGACATGTTAGAAGCACTCTTTAAGATCATTGTAAAGCAATCTATATACTGTATTCCAGCTAACAGAAATCACTTATTCTGTTGATGGCAAATAGTGCTATAGTGAGCCAGTACATACAGGCATAGCAAACACTTTTTTTTTCCACAATGCCATTGACAAATCTGCTCTGATGAATGAGTTTACTTTGAATGATTCATTTTGTAGAAAATGCTCATGTCTTTGCTAGTAGTCAGGGGATCCAGTAGGAAGGGGAAATGGGTATTTTACAATATTTCCCTTTTTACTTTTCTGAAAGAGAAACCTCTAAAATGATCATAAACATGCAAGCTATGGTCTTGTTACACTTGAAATATGCCTGAAATTTTATGGGAAGTTTTGAATCAAGATGTGATAGAGAAGTACAGCACAGATATTAGGAGCACCAATTCCAATTCAAACAGGGCTGACTTTATTTCAGGGCTCAGTGCTTACCATCTATTTGAACGGGATAACTTACAAACCTTCTCTGTACTTTGTTTCCTTGTCTGTAAAAATAGGACATACTGCAGTTTATCTGCTGGAGCTGGCATAAGGATCACATGAGTTATTTACACAAACAGCATCCAGAGTGATTCCTATAAATGAGCACTTAGTACAATTTCAAGACGATTGCTATTACTAATAAATACTAATACTAATAATACTAATATAGCTTCTATTTAGCAAATCCAAGGAAATCTAGACTTCAAAAGTTATGTGGCTCACTTCAGTTAGATATCAGTCACCATGGACCTCAGGTGCAATAAAGGGAAAAACATGAGACAGAGCATTAATAATGAGATGCATAATCTCATTTCTTCTTCTTTTAAAAAAATCAGTTTGAATGCTTCCCCATCCCTCTCCTTTTCATTCTTTCACCCTTCCCTTTCCTTTCTCTCATCCTTCCTCTATTCTTTCCTTCTCCTCCATATCCTCTTTAGTTTCAACTTGTCATCTCTGTTCTTCATCTTCTACATTTACTATTATTTTCTCCAGTTCCCTCTACCAGTCTGAAGTGCAGAGTTAGACTCATAATGCCTGGTAGAAGATTTAATGTGATTTTTTTTCAGCTATCATGAGCATTTGGGAGGAAAAGATAGTTCCTAGAGCCACTAGAGTACATTTTAGTAGCTGGTGTGTATAGTCTCAGCTACACAGAGGCAAAGGCTAGAGGAACATTGCTTGAGCACAGGAGAATTTCAAGGCCAGTGTAGGCAATTTAGTAAGACCCTATCTGAAAAACAAAAAATGTACTTAAGATGAAACTCACTGTCTCACCCCTTGGAAATCACACTTTGGTTTGATTAAAGTGACTTTCCTACTTCCATGCTCTTTAATGAAAGACTTTTCTGTGCCCAGGATTTGGAATAAAGAAGAATACTTGGTCATTAGTCCCACAAAGGGGGACTATATCTACTATACACATCACTGTACCTTTCATGCTTAGCATAGGGCTATTGCACACAAAGTACCTGACACAGCTATAGATCTCAGGAACTGATATTGGTATCTGAGGCCGGAACTCCAAATTTTCCTGCTTATTAGAGGCATGACTTAGGTTAAGTTACCTAGGAAGTACTCCAAGATTCATGTTTCCTATGTAATATGCATAACAACACAATATAGCATAATTTAATAATAATTATATTATGTAATGTAATAGTAATATTGCATAAACAATAAAAATGAAGACAATAAGACCTATATGCAAGGAACCAGAAAGCTTTCTCATAAGAGTACTTTGTGGCCGGGCGTTGGTGGCGCACGCCTTTAATCCCAGCACTCGGGAGGCAGAGCCAGGCGGATCTCTGTGAGTTCGAGGCCAGCCTGGGCTACCAAGTGAGCTCCAGGAAAGGCGCAAAGCTACACAGAGAAACCCTGTCTCGAAAAACCAAAAAAAAAAAAAAAAAAAAAAAAAGAGTACTTTGTGAGTATGTAAATAGAATGATACAAGTATGGGGATTACAAGGGAAATTTCAAGAAATTTAAATATATAGTTTTTAAAACTACTCTAAATACAAAAAAAAAATCCCTTTAAGTGGGGATGCACCGAAATGGTCCCTTCCAAGTAGCCAGAATAGTAAGAGTTAAGCTAAGAGGTCCTCTCCTCTTCTCCTCACCTTGCTCCCCTCCCATCTTCTTTCTGCTTGCTCTAATGGTGCGGTTAGTTTGGTGACAAAGTGAATGGGCAGAGTGGATACACAGATATGTACAGATGACTGGGTAACCATTCATCTCAGTAAAGGAATTTCCAAAGGTATAAATAGCCAAGTTCTGTAAATGCTAAGCATACGCTCTACCATCAAGCTTTTGCCCCAGACCTCCAAAACAGCACTCGAATGAATGACTGAACAAATAGTCTTTAGAGGAGTGACTGTGGTATCTACTTATATCTGTAAAAAATTTCAGAGCTTTTAATTTTCTTTGGGTTTTTGGTACAGTATTTGTCAGTCTGCTTTGTAATGCTATAATGGAATATTACACAGTCAATAATAATAGAAAGGAAGTTGAATAGGGAGTCTGAGAATGCCAGCATCCAAGGCCACCAGCACTGAAGGGCACCAGTATTGAAGAGATGCATCTAGTAATAGCCTTCTTGCTGCAGGAAGTGAGGTAGAAAGGCAGGGATGGAGGGAGGGAAGAAAAATGACTAGAGGGCTGAACACATCTTTTGATAACAAATCCACTCCTTGGATAATTGTCTCCATCTAGTCATGGAGGGGGTGCTCTCATGATCAAACAATTTCTTAAAGATACCAACTCTTAATATTATCAAAATAGCAATTAAGAATCAACATGAGTTTTGGAAGATATAAACAAAACATGCCAGCTTGGTATATTATTTATTCTTTAGCCTTTCTTAAAATCAGAGTAGTCCAATTAAGCAAATTTTCACTACTCCCAGAAATAATCAGACCTGAGCATTTCTTATTTATTACTGCATTACTGATGTGACAATGAATCCTTATTTGTATATTTATTTTTATATATTGATCTTAGGATTCAAATTGCATCACTAAAGGAAATAGTTTTGAAAGAATCTACTTGAAAAAGCATTTTGTATAGGTACAAAAACTATGTATTGTAATATAAAGCTCTTTATTTGATGGTAATGTGAAGTGTTTTCCTATATATTATTAGTGATTTAGTCTCAGTGAATTCCTCTTTTTAACTACTAAAGCCTCATTATTTTCTCTTACATTTGAATGAACTCTTTCTTGATAAATATATTTTACTGGTTTGTGGTTCTTTTAATTTTTGTTTCTTATGAATTTATGACTATTTCATATCTTCATTTAGCTTTTTCTTTTACTTTCTTTACCTTAGAAGTTGAAAATATGTAACAAGTTAACATGTTAACTGCCCAGAAATAACGAGTTGTTCTGTTAATAAAGGATCATTTTAGAGGCTATCACTGTACCTATCTGTTATAAGATTATGATTATTTTTGGAAGGGGAACAAGAAATGTCTAAATACCGAGACTGTGGGAAATACTTGAGAATGTAAAGTTAGGAGAAGAGGAAAAAGGGAAATGAGCAATCTCTTTTTTTCTGTTGGGACATGACATCATGTGCCTCACAGCTGACTCTGCACACCACATGCAGATACTTTCCCCTGACTGGTGGCTGCCTGGTTTGCTGATAATTACACAACTATTAATTTCAAGATCTGCAGAGATTTCCAGAGTCCTCTGATTCTCAAGATTCTCAATGGTTTTTTGGTCTCTCTCTCTCTCTCTCTCTCTCTCTCTCTCTCTCTCTCTCTCTCTCTCTCTCTCTCTCTCTCTCTGTGTGTGTGTGTGTGTGTGTGTGTATTCTGGGGCTTGAATCTAGGAATACATATATCCTAGACAGGCATTTCTACCAGGATAGATGTTCTTAATTAAAAAGTAAACCTGGTTCAACTTTTCTGGATTAGTCCCACTATAGCATACACATTTGGAGACATTGTAATCCTGGAACCTACAAGATGCAGAGCAAATGTTTACTAGATGAACATCAAAAATATCAGGGGTGATGGTACAGAGAGCATGCAAGCATAGTCTGGGGACATAGTTCAGTTGGTAGGGTGCTTGCTTAGAATGCACAAGATACTAGTGTCTATCCCCAGCACTGCCTGAAGGCATGATGGGGCATGGCTATAATCCCAGGGATAGGAGGTAGAGACAGAAAATTCAAATGTCCAAGGGCATCTCTGGCTACTTGGTAAGTTCTAGAAAATAAAATGAGTATAAATAAACAAACAAATAAATAACAATAAATGAAATAAATGTTTTAAACAATTTTATAGTCTTGTTTTTTTTTTGCTTGTTTTGAAATATATGGAGTGAAAAGGAGTGTAATGTTAGCATCCCAATCCAGGTCCAGGCAAAGAATTATATTGTCTTTTATTTATTTATTTTTGGCACAACATCTTGCTGTGTAGCCCAGGCTGGCTTGGAACTCGCTGTGTAGTCAAGGCTTGCTTACAGTAATCCCCCTGTCTCCATCTTCTAAGTATCAAGAACATGGTATATACCAATACACACCATGAGTTGTACTATCTTAGGTACCTTTTCCCCCTGGTCTCAATGTCCTCATTAGACAACATAAGAGTTTGCACTTGGATAGAAGTAATTTCCAATAAAGATGTACTATAATTATAGATTTTCAAGTTGTTAATATATTATTACGGTGTGCTACAGTTCATTGGTTTTTTTGTCTGTCTGTCTTTCTCTCTCTCTCTCTCTCTCTCTCTCTCTCTCTCTCTCTCTCTCTGTCTCTGTGTGTGTGTGTGTGTGGGCATGCGCATTCGTGCGTGCGTGTGTGTGTGTGCGTGTGTGTGTGTGTGTGTGTGTGTGTGTGTGTGTGTGTGTGTGTGTGTATTCTGGGGCTTGAATCTAGGAATCCATATATCCTAGACAGGCATTTCTACCAGGATAGATGTTCTTAATTAAAAAAAAAATTTCAGCCTCAAAAATAATTATAGTGGAAATAATCAACATTTTCTTAGGCTCAAGTACACTGCTGTAATTTGGATTTACTATGAGTCCTTATAATTCTCAGAACAGCTAGGCAGCAGTCCTTTAATCCCAGCAATTGGGAGGCAGAGGCTGGTGGATCTCTATGAATTTAAGGCCAGCCTGGTCTACAAAGTGAGTTCTAGGGCAGCCATTGCTGTTACACAGAGAAACCCTGTCTCAAAAAACAAACAAATAAATAATAATAATTCTCAGTATAATACATTTTATAAATATAAATATAAATTTAATTTTCAGTGGTAGGCACCTAAAAGAAAAAGAGAGGAAAATAAAACAAAACACCAGAGAATTCCTTTCCCTGGAGCTTACAGGCAGTGAGCAACAGAAACAGGGCTAGTTTGAACTAAGATAAAAGTACTGTTCTTTGGATTTCGAATGCCTGGTAGGCAAAACAGAATACTACATCTAAATAATGACTTTATACTGTCTATACTCTGAAAGAATATTCATATACTAAATATACATTGAATTAGATAAATTTTCAAAATATTTTTACTTTTTTACTTCTTGTGGTGGTTTGAATAGGAATGGCTCCATAGGCTTAGTCACCAGGGAGCAGCACTCTCTGAAAGGATTAAAGGGATTAGGAGGTATGGCCTCCTTGGAGGAAGTATGTCAGTTAGGGTAGGCTTTGGGGTTTCAAAAGCCCATGCCAACCCCAGAGTCTCTCTCTCTGCTTATGGCTCAGATCAAGATATAGCCTTTAACAGCTACTGCATGTCATCTTAGTTTTTACCTGCCTGCATGCCACCATGCTTCCTGTCATGATAATGGACTAAGCCTCTGAAACTATAAACCAGCCCCCAATTAAATTAAGAGCTACGTTGGTCATGGTGTCTCTTCACAGAAACAGAAGATTGACAAAGATACTTCTTAAAATATGGCTGCAAAAATACTCTTGAAAACATATGTAGCTCAAACTGTATTTCTATTGGGTGGTATTTCTAAAGGAATTTAGCTTTGGAGTAGAGAACAATACTGAGAATGAAATGACTACACATAGTGAGAGAATAGAGAAGATTGTCTCACTGAGTCTTAAATCTTCACTTTGTTCTCATAGGAAGATGGCTTCATGAAGAAGTTTGAACCTAAATCTGGCTGGCTGACCTTTCTGGAAATGACAGGACAGATCTGGGAAATGCTCTTTTTCTCCTCAAGCAACACTACTGACCAGAGAGACAATGGAACCTGTGACAATGGTGACCAGCACTTAGTACGTCCATTTGCAAACAACTCAGATGACAGGACTTGACTTTCCAGAGTTGCGGATGTTTTGTTCCCACTTTAATGAATAAATTACTGATATTTGTTCCTGGATGTGTTTCATGTTTTAAGTTTTCGAGTCTGCCTGGAACTCCAACGATACTCCACACAGGGACAGGTACTGAAGTAAGGACTGATTATGACCTGGAGAGCACTGTCTTTTCTTCCTCTGCCATGAGGTAGAGACTCTCCCATAATGCTGTGTCTGTTAGCCAACATCATTCTGTGTCACCAGGCTAAACCGTATGGGGGCTAAAATCTGCCTCCTAACTCTTTTCAGAGTCCACACTTTCTATATCCCTAGCGGCTTACAGTTTCTCGTTGATGCTCTCTTCTCAACTTTCCTGGCCTTTCATTTGGGCTTCATAGATAGGATAGTCAGATATGCAGCATTGGGGTCAGAAAAGATATCCTAAAAGGAAGGACTCAAA
Organism: Peromyscus maniculatus bairdii; assembly: GCF_049852395.1. Taxonomy (NCBI): domain Eukaryota; kingdom Metazoa; phylum Chordata; class Mammalia; order Rodentia; family Cricetidae; genus Peromyscus; species Peromyscus maniculatus. The sequence continues at coordinate 86,934,103 of NC_134858.1, forward strand.
TCATTTTTCTCTCTGACCTCTTGCCTTCTTTTCTCTCAACCAACCCCCCCCCACACACACATTTTCCTCCAAGACAAGATACAAAAAGTAGAATTCACTTTCCCTGAGTCAAGTCATAATCAATAGTCAGACTATATATATGATCAGTCTGCCTTTCTAGTTGTCAGGAAGGGATCACTTCTATTTTTGCTCCTACATCAGGAAACTGGAATGGTTTGACTAAAAACAGTTAAGTGAATGAATATCAAGTCATTTGTAAACTTGATTTTTGTGTGTGTGAGAAAACTGTCTTTTGTTAGACCATGTTCCAATTTTTAGATCAAGTTTGATGGCAATATAGAAATCCTCTATTTAGGTCTAGATCATTTGCATTACATTTCCCTTGAGACCATTAATAGATTCAATAAAGACAGAACTCCTTTTTCCAAGGCCAGGTACATCTTTATAAGGGATCTCAGTTATCAACACTACCTCTGCGATGTGATTCCTGAGAGAATGGAGATATGGGACCAAGTCAATAAGGACCTTAACATCTGATCCTTCTGTTTCCATATCCTCAGGGCTAGGATTACAGCTACATTATCACCAGCAGGCTCTGTGCATGCAAGGCAAGCACTCTAGCAATGGTGCTTCATCCTAAACAACATGGACTTTTATTTTTTACCACTTTTAAACTGGAGAAGGGAAAAGGAATAAGCAAGAAGATGAGGTAGGAAGTTACTTAAAATCCTATTGAGGTGAATCAGAACAAGATACCACCTTTGACCTTTGCTGCCCACACTGATCTACTTATTAGAAATGTTCCAAAGCACCCCAAAACAGTGCCACCAGATGGGGACTAAGTGTTCAGACACATGAGACTGTGGGTGGGGAATTTCATATTCAAACCATGAAACCGTGTTTAAGACACAGTCTCCCTTGTGTAGCTGATACCGAAATCCTCCTGCCTCAGTCTTCTGAATACTGATATTAGAGGTGTGTGAAACCAATTCAAGTTATCCTATGTGAGGTGTTTTTTTTTTTTTTTGGTTTTGTTTTGAGTCTTCCTATGTACCTATGTAGCTCAGAATGGCCTAGAACCTTCAAGGTTCAGATATTAGCCTGTAAGACCTTTAACAACCTATTTTCTATACAACACTTGATCTATTCTTTTGTTTCAGGTACTCTACAGTTTCAAGTATAATATCTTTCTTTAGTATCTGACACCTTTATGTTATTGAGTCTTCCTATAATTTTTATTTTTGCTGAAAATAATAGCTCCAGATGGTTGAAAACATTGGGGAAATGGAGATATTACCGATTCTGTCATGAAGTCTTACCTGTGAGAGGACATACAGAACCCTCTGAAGATTCATAACCCTAACAAGCTTTACACCTAAGGTTGCATGCATTTATAGGTGAATATATATATATATATTCTTCATGAAAATGTACATATGGAACTAAAGTATTTTTGTCAAAGACTGGGATTAAGTAAAAATGCTTTCTCCCATGCCAAACTGAACAAAGCTATCATTACTTCTGCAGCACTGGCAATCAAACCAAAAGCCTTGTATCTGCAAAGCAGGCACTTTACCCCTCGGACAGACTATGTATTGCTGAAGGGATGTGCCTAATAGGAAGCCACATAGAATAGCCAGGGATATCCAGAAAAAGCCTGCCTCCAGAATTCAACAGCAGCAATTTATCAATAGTAACCATTTTTGTGTGTGTGGTGTTGGTGATAAAACCTAGGACCACTTGCACGTTAAGTTTTAAATTTCTTCTGCAGATTAATACTTGCTGCATACATTGATTTATGGTAATGATTCTCAAACATTAATATAGATAGAAACCACCTGAGGACCATTTGGACTGCCTAGGTCTGGGAATGGCTCAGGATTCTCCATACTTGACATGCTTTGGGGGACACTGATCCATAGACCACACTCATGTTCAAGTATTGCTAAGTGGATATTACGTGGCCACACTGAACTGAATTGTTAGGACTATAAGCGTAAAGATGAGACCACAGATGTAAGTGAATTCACTGCTTGTTTTACAGTCCATGGTAAGAATTCTATTCATCTTTGTTCTCCCTCTTCTGCCTTGCTTTGTCTTCGTGCGCTTAGATTTTACAGAAATGAACTATATACCTTTTTACATGGGTGCTGGAGATCTGAACCCGACTCCTCATCTTCCCAGCTCTGAAAAATTAACTCTGAAAAACCAGTCCTCAGCTACTGAATGGTAACATGGGGTGGTGGTATAAATCCAAGTCAGTGCTCCTCATATCTACTTACTTTAATCTCCTCTCCCCACTGAGTCAAACATCTGCTAGAGAAAGGCATTGTCTGTCTCTGAACAGCAGGTTAAGACAGCAGCAAAACTCTTCTATAATAATGAAGAGGGTGTCTGAGTCCTTGAGTTCCCCAGAGACTGGATATCCATCTCCAGAAAGGGTCTGCCATTTGTTGTAACAGCGGCCCCAAAGTCTATCAGTAATGAGCCAACTGACTGAAAAAGGTACTTTGTGGTAAAGCACGATGTTCTGTCCTTTGGCCGGGGGAACCAAGTGTCCACCGGCAATGATGTTCACGCATCTGGTTCGCTCTGCCCTTCTTCTGATGACTCTTCAGCCCTGCAACTCTACAACGTTAAGGTAATTTAGACGAGTAATGAGTCCGCAAGTATAGCTGACAGCCGTGGCTGGACCTTCTGCAGAAGCATGGCTACCTCCTTAGGCTGTGAGGAAGGGTAAATGCACGGGCCTTTGTGCACAGTCCCCGGCTATTCCTGCAGGAAAGGCCAAGGACGCCACAGCACGCTGCCCTTCGCGGCCACAAGATGGGGTCCGGCTCAGACGCCTGAGCGGCCGTTGCACCTCCGCTGTCTACAGAGGCCACGCCCCCTCACTCCCCTTCCCCGCGGCCGGAGGTGGTGGGCGTGGCCTGGGCGGTGCTTGCCTCGTGATGGCAGCGGCCGCTGTAAGCACCGCCAAGCGGAGCCTGCGGGCCGAGCTGAAGCAACGTTTGCGGGCCCTAAGCGCGGAGGAACGGCTGCGCCAGTCTCACCTCCTCACTCAGAAGGTACGAGAAGGCTGCAGGAGTTAAACGCCTGGCAGCTTGGGCTCGGCTCGCGAGTCTGCGCAGGCGCTCCTCTCCCCCTTGCGCGCGCGCGCGCCCTCTTAGGCGCATGCTCGTGGCTCCAGGCTGGCTTTGTAGGGCAGGGGGCGGAGCCTGTGGAGAGCCCGGGAGCCTCTGAGCGAGGTTGGACCCAGGCATGTTTGCAGTTATTTTGTTATAGTGAGGAAAGGCCTTGCTGTGAGCTTAAGTAGATGCAGAGAATGTCCAAACAGGCCCGCACTTCCCGGTTTACATTTAATTCATTCACACGTGTTTAACACCTAGTAGTAAACCATTTTGCTGTGTATTGGGTTATAGAGAAGAAAAAGATGATTGTTGCCTCTTAAAGGATCAGAAGATCTAGCAGACGGAGCAGTCCAAAGAAAAATTGTAGGACTGGGGATTAGGCTCAGTGATACAGTTGTTTAAAAATGTGCTACATTTTATTTATCCCATACTTAGAACACTGAATGGGGTCTGTTTTTCTAGTTTTAAATTGCGTCTTCCTTTATTTACTAGAATCTGAATTTATCTGTGGGTAGATTAATTTTCATGTTGTGAGTTAACTGCATCCACACAGTCTGGTTTCTGCTTCTGAGTTAGGGTTGTGTCTGGAACTCGTTGCCTTTTTTCTTACTTTTTCTTCTCAACTTTTTTAGATTATGTCCTTAATTTTTTTTTTTTTTAAGAAAATAGCAATGTGATTGGCAACCTTTATTTATTTTTAGTTCATATGTATCGATTTTTAAAGAAAATACAAAGTGATTGGCAACCTTTATTTTTAATTCATATGTATGAATGTTTTGCCTGTATGTGTGTAAGTGCATTTGTGTGTGTGTGTGTGCGTGTGCGTGTGCGCGCGCGCGCGCGCGCGCGCGCGCGCGCGCGCGCGCAAATGGGCCTGGTGCCTTTGGGGGTCAGAAGTGGGTGCCAGATCCCCTGAAAATATAGTTAAGGATGGTTGTAAGCCCCCATGTAGGTGCTATAATTTGTTTAGTTTGGGTTTTTGTTTTGTTTTGTGTTTTGTTTTGTTTTTGGTTCAGGTTTTTCAAGACAGGGTTTCTCTGTATAGTCCTGGCTGTCCTGAACTCCCGTTATAGACCCAGCTGGCTTCAAACTCACAGAGATCCGCTGGCCCCTGCCTCCAGAGTGCTGGAATTAAAGACATGTGCCACCACTGCCCGGCGTAGGTGCTATAATTTGAATCCAGGTTGTCTGCAAGAGCATTAAGTGCTCTTAAACTGCCGAACCATCTCTCTAGACCCAACAACTCCCATTTGACTGCTCAATTGATTTCAAATTTTTAATTTTGTTCTCATTGTGTTCAACATCTATGACATCCAATCTAGAGTTTTTATTTATGTATTATATCTTGTGGCTTAGTTACAGTTCTATTGCTGTGAAGAGATACCATAACCAAGGCAACTTATACAAAGAAGCATTTAATCTGGGGCTTGCTTATAGTTTCAGAGGGCTAGACTGTAATCATGGTGCGAAGCATGGAGGCAAGCAGGGAGGCATAGTGCTGGAGAAGTAGCTGAGAGCTTACATCTTATCCATGAAATGGAGGGAGGGAGAGAGGGAGAGAGAGAGACTGACTGGGTTTGTCATGGACTGTGGGATTTTGAAACCTCAAAGCCCACTGTGGAGATCTCTGTGATCATAGAGGCCAGAAGAGTGTTATCAGTGTGAAGCAAGAAAGAAGCCCGCCTCAACACAACTCAGTGGTGGGTGTTGGTTCAAACTTTTAGAGTCTGACAAAGGACAGCTTATTTTAGGCATACTTAAGCACAGCACATTTTGAGAAAAAGTTTTTTGGTGCTTATTAATTCAATCCTGTCTATGCAACAAAGCTTAAGACATGGTTACATTGAAACTCTTTCCAAGGTACATGTGTCCTCTCCCATTAAGATGGATTGTATAGATTGACTCCATGTGACATGTTAAAGGTCTGGTGTGGTGTTGGTCATACAGATAGTGCAAAAGTCACCACCCTATTAACCACTTCTGCTCCCATTTGTAAAGTACATGTGACAGCTCCCATAAAGATGGGCTCTACTGACTGAGAAACAATGCTCAAGGTAAGCGTCTAGGGAGGATGACTGAGACAAACATAAGAATATGGGAGAACCATGTGTGGTCTGGCCATAGAGATAGTTCAGAGGTCATCAGGCTATTAACCAAATCCATTCCCAGCCTTCTGGGCAGAAAAGAAATGATACATCTCTTCCTTTGAAGAGACAAGCCTTAGTGTTCAACATTCAGGGTTTCTCAGTGCTTATCTGTGAGCACAAGGACTTTGTGCTCTCTACAGCCCACCTAGAATGTCACACCTTCTACAAGAAGGTACACATCTCCTAGCCCTTCTAAATAGTTCATCAACTGAAAACAACACATTCAAATGGATGAGCCTATGGTATCCATTCTCATTCAAACCATTACGTCTTGATTACTAGTTTTCCTCTGGATCTTTCAGGAATTCTTGTTAATTAGATAGTAAAAAGTCTAGAATGATCTTCTGTGTCTCTTAACATTTTTTTTTTCTTTCTTCGCTAATTTGTCTCCCCATGCAGGATTTCCTCCTAGATTGTTTTCATTTTGTTAACCATGTTTTTTTTTTTTTTTTTTTTTTTCGGGGGGGGGGGGCGTGTTTTTTTTTTGTTTTGTTTTGTTTTTTGTTTTTTGAGACAGGGTTTCTCTGTGTAGTTTTGCCCCTTTTCCTGGAACTCACTTGGTAGCCCAGGCTGGCCTCAAACTCACAGAGATCCGCCTGGCTCTGCCTCCCGAGTGCTGGGATTAAAGACGTGTGCCACCACCGTCCGGCCTAATCATGGTTTTAATTTCCCATAATCATTTCTTACTGATTCCTTTCTATAGCAGCCTATTGATGTTTTATAGATTCAGTTATTGTTTTCAGCTTGTCTAAGAAAACTAATTAGAATTAAAAAATAATCTCCATTCTTTGAATTATCTGTTTAGCACTGAATCATATTTTCTTTTCATTTTAAAAATCTTTCTATTTTGTATTTGTATTTTGGCTTTTCAAAATGGTTGAAAATCATTTATTGGCTATGTATATTTATGTCCTTTGGGGGTACTGGGCATCAACTGAGAACCTTGTACATGGTAGTGAAGCCTCCTACCACTGAATGAAACTCCTGGCCCTTCTTGTCTATACATACTTAGGAATGAAAGTGTGTTAGCTACAAGATGCCTCCTGTTTTTGTAGACACTGGTGGGAATTGTCAGGGAAGGATGGATTCTGCCTGCCTCCTGTGTCCATGTTTTAGTGCTGCGTTGTCTGTAAATGCTGTCTCGTCCTCCCCCTGTCTTCCAGGAATTAGTCAAATTTCTGCTTTATTGTCTTCATTGTTATGACAGGTTTCATTTTTTCCTCTCTTCTTAACAAGTAGCATGTAAGTGGGCTTGAGGCAGGAAGGCAAATGCGTATGCATAGTCTCACACCGAATTGTAGCTGTGTGCCTTACTGCTTATTCAGCTCTTGGGTTTCTATCCTCTGCTTTAAAGAGATTAAGAGAAATGCTTTCTCATATAGTAAGTGGTGTCAAAGCCTTGGGCCTCCTCCAAATCTGGGTTTCCCCTTTCCATTTGCTGCACTTATGCCAAACCTTCTAACAGCTTTACAGCTTTTCAGAAACCAGGGGTTGACTCTTTTCCTCAGCCCTGGTTCGGTGTGCTTTGCTGCACTTCTCTCTTCCCTTTGTATTACATGTAATTTGGCTTTCTTTACTGTGTCTTTCTGCCAGTCATATTTGTAAGCTGTGTTTGTATTATCCTTCTCTTCTTAGCTTGGAGGACAGGGGAGAACAGAAAAGGAATGGAGTTTAAAAAGGGAGTTAAGGGCCAACTTCTGAGTCTGGGTAAGTTCCTAGGGTTTTGAGCAAAACTTAGCTCCCTTTGCCTGATGAGTGATTCTACTAAATAAGGATTCTTACACCAGGAGCCCCTTAGCCTCATTTTAATGAACTTTCGGAACACCCACTTGAACGGAATAGCATTGGTAGAGACTTATAGGGCATGTTCTCTGTGGGAGCTTGTGGACTGGTTCCGAATCCTTCATTTAGGACACATAAGCAGTGATTGACTCACGACTTAACCTCCTACAGACTGAAGTGCTGAGTTGTGTACCACTCTAAATGTAGTAAAGCTTCTGCAGAGGTCAGGAAGGTTAGATCTTGGCTGGGCTTAAAGGGGTAAAAATTGGTGGGAGAAATGCCAAACAGTCCAAGGACTGGAAAATTGGTGAGATCCAAATCTCAAAGAGAAAATAAATCAAAAATCCTCTATTAAGTCTCTGACATGTACTGGAAACTGGGATCACATCTGGAATTCTAAAGATAGACAGCTTTTCCACTTCATGTCTTCTCAGTGAGTTTCCATACAGACAACAGGCCTACCAGAGAGGAAAAGGGATCATCAAATATGCAAATCTTGAGTATGGAAATAAAAGCCAGGTATCAGGACATAGCATTCACTCACTGTATCACTTTACTTGGAAGAGGCTATGACAAAAGGGGGAAATTGGTAGGAGGAGTTACTAGTTTATGAAAAATATAATCTTAAAAATTATAATTGCCATCATTTCCTACTTAGGTGATTGCCCACAGTCAGTATCAAAATTCCAAAAGAATTTCCATCTTTTTGAGCATGCAAGATGAAATTGACACGGAAGAGATCATCAAGGACATTTTCAAACAAGGCAAAATCTGCTTCATCCCTCGGTACCGATTCCAGAGCAATCACATGGACATGGTGAAATTAGCATCACCTGAAGAGATCTCTTCACTTCCCAAAACATCCTGGAATATTCATCAGCCTGGTGAGGGAGACGTTCGGGAGGAGGCCTTATCCACGGGTAAGGCATCATTTCTCACATCAAAACACTTACCTAGATGCATCCTATATCATCTGATCTTGGATGTAATGTCATCAGAATTTTTCTTCTTCTAAAAATCTCCCCCCTGTGTGTGTGTGTGTGTGTGTGTGTGTGTGTGTGTGTGTGTGTGTGTGTGTGTTTGTGTGTGTGTGTGTGTGTGTGTGTGTGTGTGTGTTTGTGTGTGTGTGTGTGTGTGTGTGTGTGTGTGTGTGTGTGTGTAAGACAGGGTCTGGCTTCAAACTCTCAACTCCTGCCTCTTCAGTGCTGAGCTCATGGGCACATACATTTCCTCTCTGGCTTCTACCAGATATTTTCATCTATTTTATGTCAGATCTGTTGTATGTATAGGAAGATAAGACCCTGTACCTGAAAGGACTCACATTGTACCTGGGGAGACAGAAATTTTATACTAATAAAGTATCCCAACTTGTACTATGCATCAAATATAAGTATCAATCAAAAGATACTGAATATTGAAATCATTGAAGCTCAGGGTTTGGTCTTGAAAATGTGCATTCCCACCACTGGCTTATTCATTTTCATCCTCTGCTCTTTATCCATGCTGTGTTTATGGCATCAGTGGCTTTTGCTCCCAGGACACTTGCAACCCAAGTTGCAGTGGCATGGAGATGAAACTTTGGAGTCTCTCAGTTGTGGTCTGAGGCAGAGATCCCTGCTGTTGTTTGTAGAAATGTCTGAGCAGGCAGGCCTGCTGTTTGTTACCTCCCAACATCATATTCTCAGTGTGCAGTTTTACTTGCATCAGCAGTTTAGACTATGGCAAGTTCAGTGCTGGAGCATAAATCCAGCTTCGCAGTGTTTGAGACGAGCTGATTGGAGCTCAGATTGTCTTTGCTGCAGCCTTTGTGGTTTGTCTCTGTTATCTCAGTTGTAGAAGGGAGTAAGCTTGTGTGCCCTGAGTTGCAATGATAAGTTCTCAAGCAGAAATTTCACATAAAGCATTCCTGTTTTAGGTTTACAACATAATAACCCAGCTGGCAAATGAAATAGAGAGGCTGTATCTTTACTGAATATAAAGTGAGAGCTGCCTAGACAATTCGATCAGCCGGGGGGTTCTTCCACTGAGAATTTATAGTCTGATTCAACCTTAATCAACTTGGCTTAAGTAAGTGGGATAATAGTGGTACAGAAACAGAAGACTACACAGAGCAGCCAGCCCTGAATGTCTCTGGATTAGTGTCTTTAGGAGTCAATCTGCCTTTGCTGTGACTCTGTATCTGTGATGGCTTCATATCCACTGTGGCCCATGGCAGCTTGGACTTGGACATCATCTTATCAGCTAGAATTCCCAGCCTAAAGAGCATGTCTTTTCTGGTTTTCTAACAGTTTCAATAAAATCCTGGTCCTAACTCTCATTGCCCCAAGTGGTCATCTCCAAATTAATCACTATGACTAGACCCGGAATTGGTTTGCTGGCTCAGGCCTGGGTTGTCATTGACCATTTCTGACTTTTTTTGTGTGTGTGATCAGGGAATAGGACCTATAGCCACCTCTCCAGCCCTCCTCAACTACTAAGCTGAATTGTGGGGCTGAGGTGAGAGTGACATGTGTTCTAGAACAAAGAGAATGGATATGACATTGTCAGAAGTCAAACTCCCCTATACTATTAACAATTTATGAGGTCCTATAGAAAAGACTCTTGCCTATAACTTTTAGTGATGGTTTTTCTGTCTGATTTTTTTTTTTTGAGTATTATTTTCCTTTCAACCTGGTAGACTCAGTCCAGGCAGGTCCAGTCCCTTCCTCCCAGGTCGAGCCAAGCGACCCTGCATAAGTCCCAGGTTTCAAACAGCCAACTCATGCAATGAGCACAGGACCCGGTTCTACTGCCTGGATGCCTCCCAAACAGATCAAGCTAATCAACTGTCTCACCATTCAGAGGGCCTGATCCAGTTGGGGGCCCCTCAGCCTTTGGTTCATAGTTCATGTGTTTCCATTCATTTGGCTATTTGTCCCTGTGCTTTATCCAACCTTGATCTCAACAATTCTCGATCATATAAACCCTCCTCTTTCTCACTAATTAGACTCCCGGAGCTCCACCCGGGGCCTAGCCGTGGATCTTTGCATCCAGATCCCTCAGTCATTGGATGCGGTTTCTAGCAGGACAATTAGGGTGTTTGGCCATCCTATCACCAGAGTAGGTCAGTTTGGGCTGTCTTTCGACCATTGCCAGCAGTCTATTGTGGGGTTATCTTTGTGGATTTCTGTGGGCCTCTCTAGCACTTTGCTTCTTCCTATTCTCATGTGGTCTTCATTTACCATGGTCTCCTATTCCTTGTTCTCCCTCTCTGTTCTTAATCCAGCTGGGATCTCCCACTCCCCTAAGCTCCCCTTCCCTCGACCCTCGCCCTTCATTACCCCTACTAATGTCCAGGCTGTTCATGTAGATCTCCTTCATTTCTCCATCATTGGGTGATCCCCATGTCTTTCTTGGGGTCCTGTTTTCCAGGTGGCTCAGCCGTTAAAGGCTAGGCTCACAACCAAAAATATAAGAGTTCTGTCTGATTTTTTTGCTTTGAGATATCTTAAGAATTCATGTCTGTGTGAGAATACCTAAGACACAATTTAAATAGGTAGCTGCAATGATTTTATAGTGCTCCACTGTAACATTTTACAATAATTAAAGGGGCACTGTCAAGGGCAAGGTCTTTGAATATACCCCCCAGGTTGAGCAGGTCAGTACTTTGGGGGAGGCTAGGATTAGTTCATTGAGAGTAATTCATACTCAGTTGTCCCATTTTCTTCTTTACTAGGACTATGTGGTACCCGCAAAATTATAGTGAAACTTTGGGCATGGGTTTAATAAAAGTCTTTGACCAAGTATACACACACACACACACACACACACACACACACACACACATGTATATTTTTAATGAGAACTTTATTATAGAGAACTTGCAAATAAAAAACACCTTGACAATAGGCCTAAAAAATTTGAATTTTGTCACAAAAAATTTGAAAATGTTCTCTTACTTTTTTTTTTTTTTTTTTTTTTTTTGAGGTGGTGTGGTGGTTTGAAAGAAAATGGCCCTCAAAGGAAGTGGCACTATTAGGAGATGTGGCTTTGTTGGGATGGGTGTGGCCTTGTTGGAGGAAATGTGTCACTTTGAGGTGGGCTTTATGTCACTGTGAAGCGGGCTTGAAGGTCTTCTGTAGCTCAAGCCACAACCATGACTCAGACCATTTTCTCCTGCCTGTGTGAGATGTAGAACTCTCAGCTACCTCTCCAGCACCATGTCTGCCTGCATGCTACCATGTCTTGCCATGATGATAATGGACTGAACCTCTGAAAATGTAAGCAAGCCTAATCAAACGTTTTTTCCTTTATAACAAATGCTGTGGTCATGGTGTCTTTTCACAACAATAGAAACCCTAACTAAGACAGAAGTTATCTCACTGTGTAGCCCAGGCTGGTCTTGAATTCACAATCTACCTGCCTTAGCCTTTAAGGATTATAGACCTACATAGCCATCTGGCTGGTAAATATTTATTAAGCATTTAGTGCAGTGGTTCTCAGCCTTCCTAGTGCTGTGACCCTTTAATACAATTCTTCATGTTGTAGTGACCCCAACTATAAAATTATTTTCATTGCTCTTTCATAACTGTAGACAAATTTCTAAATAGTCTTATTAAATAAGAAACACAGAGCCAAATACAGGGTAATAGCCCAAGAGATCAGAGAAATAGCGAATAGCCATGACTAGCCTTACCACCACGCAGTAGCCATTACTTAGCTTACCACCACTCAGTAGCTTCCCCAGAGAGAGCTTCTTCCTGTCTAACCTGCGCTTTTATTGCCTTCCTGTTCTGCCTTCTCATTGGCTCTAAGCCCAGCTACATCACTTCCTTGTCACTGCCTGTCTATACAGAGCTCCAGTCTCTATGGTTGGTACTGGAATTAAAGGTTCATGTGTCACCACGCTTGGCTGTGTCCTTGACCACACAGAGACTCTGCCTGCCATGTAATCGGATTAAGGGAGTGTATTACCACTGCCTGATTTCTGTCTTATGGCTCACTGTGACCTCTGATCTCCAGGCAAACTTTATTTATTAACATACAAATAAAAATCACATTTCAGCATAAATAAAATATCACCACACATAACTGTAACTTTGATACTTTTATGAATTGTAATGTAAATATCTGATATGCCAGCCCTGTGAAAGCATTGTTTGACCCCCAAAAGAGGTTGCTACTCACAGACTAAGAACCACTGAATGCCTGTAAGAAGCATGATGGAGACCTAGTTCTCACAGTAATGGAGTTAACTAGCCTGTTGTTCTCACAGAGGCAGGCTTTTGCTTGCTTGTCATAGCTCCTCTTCTTTTAGCTGTCCTGCTCAGCTTTGTGTTAAACATCATGCTGTCCCACCCTTCCTTAATTCCACTTTCTTAATTTATTCTTTGTTCTATTTCTGTTTGTAGCTAGCTTGTGCCCATAAAATTATCCTTGTCTCTCCCTTTTTACCATCCAATTATCGAGTATTACCAGATTTCTCTTTGTAATATATTCGTGTGCAGTGCATGTGTATGGTGTGTGTATATGTGTGTGTACCTTGTGTAGGAGTAGAAGCCAAAGGAGTGTGTTGCACATCCTGCTCTGTCACTCTTCCCTTATTGCTTTGAGCCAGGGCCTCTCACTGAACCTGGAGCTAGGCTGGCATCAAGCAAGCCCCAATGAATCATCCTGTTTCTTTCACGTCATATTGCTGGGTTACAGATACAACCACACCAGGCTTTTTAACATTGCTGCTAGTGTTTGAAATCAAGTCTTCATGTTTATGCAGCAAGTATTCTTAGCCACTCAGACATTTCCCCAGCCCCTCTTTGTAACCCCAGCCATCTTTTGTCTCTAGGTTTTGACTCTTTACATCTATTCCCCTAGAATGAGTTCCAAACTTGTTCCCTGATCATAGTGATTCCTCTCAGATACCTTTTTACACAGCTCACCCATCTGTTAGGTCTTGTCCTATACACTATAATGATCTCTGTCTCTGGCTGGCAGTACTTCCTGCTGATCTGTTGTGGCCAAAAGCAGGGACATTGGATAACTCCAAAGTCCAGACCACTGTTTGAGCTAGTCTTTCCCCATGCTGTCTGCTCCTCCCCAGAGCAGTGTGCTTCCTTTCCTTCTCTCCCAGAGCTCTGCTGAAGGACAGCATTTCCTAACAGTTGACAGTAAGAGATTCAGGACTGATCTCTAGTTTTACCCCTTTCTAACTGTGTGACTTCAGTCCCTGAACTCCTTTGAGTTTCAGACATCTCACCCAGACACGGAGCTCATGAAGCCCACCCACGGGCTGTTGCAGAGCTTCATTGAGAGAATGTCTGAAAGGTAATAATCACATAGTAGGTGCTCAGTGAAGGTGCCCATGCTGCTGTGGCTGCTGTTTTGCTGGGGTTCAGTTGTCATGCACTTGGACCTCTGTGAAAGTGAGGCTTGCTGTTTTCCAGGCTAGAATGTGCCATTTGTTTCTTCGGGATAGAACACTACTGTCCGGTGCCTGAGATCACTAGCTCTCAAGTTGCAATCTGTGTTCAGTTCCTTACCAGTTGGGCAAATTACTTAATATCTGAAAGCACCTGCGATTTGGGAATAACAAAGCTGTTTTGTAATGCGGTAAAGTAGGATGATATACAATTATATGCTACACAGTGTGTTGTCATGAGGAATCAGTAAAATGCAGCCATCATCAAGTGCTGAGTATTTTCCCTGCCTGCTCTCAACACCCTAGTCTTTTTCTTCTGTGATTCTTAAATCCTTGGCACTTACTATTAATCCCCATTCTTTATTAATTCCTCTTGGGAGTATATTTCTTTTTGTGCTAATAGACTTAGTCTCTTTAGGGGCTGAGATCTTGGTCTAAGATACTCTATCATGTGGTTTGTAGTGTATATAGCTATCCTGGCAGGAATGAAGACAGGTCTAAGGAGAGATGCAGGTGCCCTTTCCTCCAGCTATCAGATTAGTGAAACAGTGGTTCCCCAAGAAAATGGAATTTCCCTAGAAGAGATGCAAAAAGCTGAAGCCTGGTGCCAGCCAGAGAAGGAACTTGTCTGCCAGGAAGTGATTTCACACAGTTCTGACAACTTTCCAGACTACCTTGCAGGAGAGACTGGAGCTTGAACAGTGACGGGGCAATGACCCACCTTGAGTGGAACTGCTCTTTTATACACAACTCTTGCCAGCTGTTCAAACATAAACTTTGGGGCTGGTGAGATGACTCAGTAGGTAAAGGTTGCTTGTCACTAAGCTGAGGACTTGAATTTGACCCCGGAACCCATGTGGAAGGAGAGAACTGACTCCTACAACTTGACTTCTGACTTCCTACATGTTCTGTAGCATGTGTTGCCCTCCTTCATAACTAACTGAATAACTAACTCAGTAATGTGGCTGCTGATACTGGCTTACCTGCAGTGGAGGCTATGAATTAGCATGGATACCTTATGTATTTGTTATGTTAAATGTTTGTTGAACACAACACATTTGTTGTATTAAAGGTTGGTAAGAAACAGAAACTGTTACTGGAGTGTTTTTACGGTCAAAAGCCTGGGTTCTAGAAGGCTCAACATGCCGAGCTTGGCCACCTGTCCCTAATTCCTCCATTAGAGAGACAAGTCATAGTGAAAAGTAGAAAAGACTTCCTCCTCCGACTGGCACCAGATTTTAGCCTTTCTATCCTTACAGCGTGGTATTACTAGAGAAAGTCCTTGGGGGTGAGTGTTTCAGTTGTCTGGTAGCCACCGGGATGACCACAACTGTCTCTCTTGAGAACATCTTTGCTCCTGCCAGATGGTTACAGTTTGTTTGTGTCAAGGTGGCCTACTCCACCAGGCTTGTTTCTATACCCTAGAGGTGCACTGAGATGGTGGCTAGGCCCCAGTTCAGATGAAGATAACACACCTGCATATATCTCCTATTTTGTAGGCCAAACAAATGTGTTAATTGTTAAACTGAAAGCCTGGGGTGGTCCCTAGGCGCAAGGACCAGGCCAGACTGTCACAGGTACCACAGTCTCAGCCAGCTGGTGGAAAGTTGGGGACACTGAGCACAGATGACTGTCATCTGCTCAGGAGAACTTTTGGTTTGGGTGTAGTTTTTAGTGAACAAAGAAGTACGTAACTAAAGATCACACATGGTTTGTTGTGGTTTGTAGCAGCTCTTCTCTTACAGGAAGTGTGTTTGCAAACCTTTAACCATCTTCTTAATCCTGAGATTCGAAAAAGAAAAACCAGTTCAACAATTTTGAGCCAAGTTGGAAGCAAACTTTCCTCAAGTACTGACCAGTGTGGACTCAGATCAGGACCACTCCCTAGAATCTCAGAGAGTGGTGGTGAGACACATGTGGTAAGGCCTTTTTAAAGGACAAGTCTATTCAGCCACTGTATTTCCCATAGGGCTTTGTACATCTCCCAGCATTCCAGGAAGTTACCTGGTCTTTGGGCAGGTGGGGCTTACATACTGAGTCTTACAATGTCTCCTTTACACAACAGAAATGTTGTTCATTGATTTTATTCAAACTTTTGAAATAGATTGTCTTAGCGAAAAAGAAATCAAACAGTGGTCATTTTCATATGTGCTTTTGTACATTTATCTGTCATGATGGCAGTTAGGGTGGCTTCCTTCTCTGGACCATAGAGAAAATTTCCTTCAGACTTAGGCATTCTAGAAAGCAGAACAAATTCTTACTGTCCTTTAGTCTCCCTTGTATTCCAGTGAGTTAGCGGTAGCTTAGAGAGGTCGAGTGACTTATTAGAGTACACACAGGCAGTTAACGAGAGTGGGAGGCCATCCAATTCTCTAGTTTTCCATTCTAGTGCATCTCCCTTTTGCAGTAAGGTCTCAGGTAGCTCAGGAATGTATAGAGCTCACTATGTTGCTGAGGGTGGCTTTGAATTTATGCTCCTCCTGCCTCTACCATCCAGATGCTTGGACTAAAGTCATCTGCCACCATGCCCAGTTTGTGCAGTGCTGGAAAACAAACTAGGTAAGCACTTTATGAACTGAGCTGTATTCCCAACCTACCCTCTGCCCCACTCAGTGCCCTTTGAGCTACTTTTCCAAAATATTATTCATTGAAATTGCTGTACTGCCTGCGTTTTCCTTGTCCCTGGTGCTGTTCATTAGAACCATTGTACATGGGGCAGGTACCTTTGGTGATTGCATTCAATGGGACATGTTTTCCCTGAGGAGCAACTTGTACAGAGTCCCATGTATCCAAATCCATACTGCTCATGAGTTAATCTCTTTCTGTAGTCATTTTGTACTCAACCAAGCACAGAGAAGCCAGCTTTGGCTTTTAATTTGAATGGTAAGTGCACTCATGTTAGGTTTCCCTGGATCTGTTCCAGAACATTCTATTTTATCTTTTGTAGCAGCTACTGTAGAATACATTCTGATTTTCCCAAGTGGTAATTTACTTCTGGTTAACTCTCAGTGCATTGAGATTAAAAGATCCTTCCCTTAGGGATTGTGGCCAAGCCTTGCCAAGTGTGTTAGCTTGCTGAATGTCTATTCAGGCACAATGATTCACTGAATGTGCTATTGAACACTTGATTTTTTTTTAAAGGACTAAGCCAGGTGACTTAGAATTCTCTCTCTTTGTAGAACCTGAAGCAGTTAGAGTACTTTTCCTGTTCCTTTCTTATTGCCTGTAATTGAGACATTAAAATTACTATTAGGTTTAAGTTTCTGTACACATTCAATTACTAGAAGCCCCAGACTTTTAAAAAGAAGTTTGAATTATAAGTAAACCAATTAATAAAATTTGTTATAATATATTGTAGCATTTTTCTAGGACATTGAGTTAGAAAAAAATTTTTTTAATTGAAATATCACGGTAAAAGGAAATTTTAAGTAAACCTTGTCAGTAAATGAAAGTTTGCCTTCACCCCGATGACCTTAACAGACACTGAATTCTTTTCTACAGAGAACTGAAGCCTACTCACTAGCTGCTGTTCTTTAAATGTTCCTGCAAATGTGACCTTATCTCAACCACATAGCATTACTGTACCACGTAGAAGTTGTTTTTATTGCCTAGAAAAAATTCCAGATTCTATGGCAAGGAAGAAAAAAAAGAGGTGTTTAATAGTCCCCTCCCCCTTTTGGGGGAGCAGGTCTCTGCTTTCATTCATCTGCTTACCTCGACTGAATGTCACCTTCTTTCTCTAACTGCTGGAGTCTTTCATCTTTCTTTTGGGGGAGTGGGAAATAGAGTCTATATAACCTACTCTAGTCTTGAACTAGATAGTGTCCAGGTTGGCCTTATACTTAAAACCCTGAACATCAGCTTCTAGAGCTGAAACTGTCTGTGAACCACTCTGCCTAGCTCCTGCTCAAATCCTAACCATTGTTATGTCCTTGACCTTATGGACTTCTGATCCTTTGCTTCTGCCTAGCAAGTACTTAGTACTTTGATTTCAGGTGTGTACAACTATTCCTTGTTTATGCCATTCTGGGGCTTGAACTCAATTCTTGTCTTCATGCATACTAGGCAAGCACTCTTCTAATTGAGTTACCAGCTGGATATTTTTTTAAAAAAAGAATTTTAGTTGATGTCATGAAGTACTAACCATATATGGTGTTTATTGAATGATCTCTTCTTCTGGTAGAGTCACAACTGGGTTTTATTCCTAGCATAGTGTAATAGGCAAGTAAACTAGTCTAGTGATGCCTAACTCAGTGGTTCTCAACCTTCCTAACACTGCAACCCTTTAATACAGTTTCTCATATGGTGGTAGCCCCTAACCATAAAATTATTTTTGTTGCTACTTTATAAATATTTTTCTACTGTTATGAATCATACTATAAATGTCTGATATGCAAGATATCTGATATGTGACCCCTGTGAAAGCATCCTTCGACCCCCAGATTGAGAACCGCTGGCCTAACTCTAGAGAACATTGAAACATCTACACTTTGTTCAATAGATTTATTTTCTACACTTCTTGC
The DNA here is from genome assembly GCF_049852395.1 of Peromyscus maniculatus bairdii. NCBI lineage: Eukaryota > Metazoa > Chordata > Mammalia > Rodentia > Cricetidae > Peromyscus > Peromyscus maniculatus. The sequence continues at coordinate 86,952,080 of NC_134858.1, forward strand.
TGTGGTCAGCATGCTGAGGGGTTACGGATGTAGAGAGCCAGGGGTCCAGTGGACAGGTGGGATGGGCAGTGTCAGTGTTGGTAAGGATGACTGGTTAAGAAAGAGAAGGCTTAGCCGGGCGGTGGTGGCGCACGCCTTTAATCCCAGCACTCGGGAGGCAGAGCCAGGCGGATCTCTGTGAGTTCGAGGCCAGCCTGGGCTACCAAGTGAGTTCCAGGAAAGGCGCAAAGCTACACAGAGAAACCCTGTCTCGAAAAACCAAAAAAAAAAAAAAAGAAAAAAAAAAAAAGAAAGAAAGAAAGGGCTGGTCAGGCATTAGCTGGGTGAAACACAGGCTTTGGACATTCAGAGCTAGGGCCAGGGAGCTTGGAAAAAGTTCTTATGTGGACAGGGATGTGCAGGGTACAGCTCTTCTTCCCCTCCCCAAGGATCTTCCTCTCCTTTCCTGTTCCTCTCTCCTACTATCTCTGTCTTCCCTATGTTTTCCTCAACTCCTTGCTTTCTCCCTTTATCTCATTATTATCTATCCCTTACCTACTCTTTTTATAAGTCATTCAAGTAATCAATATTTTTGTCCTTGTTATTACCTTGGTATTAGCCTATATTTCTCGATTCCTTACTCATTTATTTTCATTCCTCCCTGTATATTAATACAAAGGTAATAATACTTAATATTTTGATATAAAATGCTTTTGGTCTCATTGTTATCTGATTTATCTTAATAGAATTAGATGCTTCATTGACCCAAGCAATATTTAATATTATTAGATGTCCTAACCATTTTCTTATCTATTCCCCTTGAGTAAGAGAATACTGGCACAAATACTTCAGAACTTTTGGAATTTATCAAAAAGTTCTTTTTAGGTTAATATATTTGATTATGCAGTCTGGCTAGTAATGGCATTGGATTATAAGAAACAGAAATCTTGTGAAGTTCAGTTTAAACAAGGAAAGAGCTTATTTATTACTTGTTTTTATACAATGAGAATAGAATTTCAATGGCACATGATTGTTGACAGTGGCCTATCAGTTTAAGGAGATGAAAGATTGGGCTACTATTTTCTTGGCAAATCTTTCCTACTTATGAAATAGCTTCTATGGATCCAGCCATCACATCTCTAGTGAGCAAGAAGGAAAACGGAGCTAATGGCATGGGTGAATGTTACCTGTCCCTACCACAAGAAGCTTTTCTGGAAATCCTTATATCTCATTGGCTTTATCTATAGCAAAACCTAAATATAAGGCAATCCAGGAATTTTCCTTTATTTATTTTTATACAGATTATAGGATGGTATTGGGTCAGTAGATAACAGTTCCTATCAGCCGTGTTTTGTAGACTTGCACAACAATATGTGTTTTTTGTCTAGAGGACAAAGTAAGCTCTATGGTTGTATATTCAGGTAAATTCATTCCTGGGCTTATAATTGACATCACCTAAACTGGAAACGGCAACAGGAGCAAGAAGACACAGCCTTGCTATGGCTCAGCCTGAGGATTTCTTCTCAGAGATCCCCACTCCAGTGAAGCCAGTATTCTTGACTTCATCAAGGAAATGATTTATAGGATGAACAGTTTGTAACAGAGTTGGAGTTTATTAGAAAAGTTTTTAATATACATTTAATATACAATATTGAGAGAGTAGGGTGGAGAGGGAGAAGAGGAGAGGGAGACAGAGACAAACAGACTCATGTAGCAGGAATCTTAACAGTTCTTATTAATAAAATCAAATGTGAAGTCAGTTATTGGGGTGAATCCTGGAAGATCAGAGAGACAGAACAAGCCACAGCTAACCTCACCTGGCCAACTTCTCAGCTGATCTTGTTTCCTCAGACTGGAAGCATCTGAGTCCTCATATCCGAATGGCTCTCAGCTAAACTGCTACTCAAAAGCCTGAAGCTTAACCAGCCAAATGCTTAACCAGCCAAATGCTTCTAGTTCCTGGTCTTCACGCTTTATATACCTTTCTGCTATCTGCCATCACTCCCTGGGATTAAAGGCTCATTTTCTGGGATTAAAGGGGGTGAGTCACCATGCTTGGCTGTATCTTTGAACAGATGGATTTCTGCCTTTGGAATGCTAGGATTAAAGGTGTGAATGCCACCATTTTCTAGCCTTTGTATCTAGTGGCTGTTCTGTCTCTGACCCCAGATAAGTTTATTAGTGTGCACAATATTTTGGGGAACACAATACCACCAGAGACTCATTTAGGAAAAAAACAACACACACCCAAGTGTAGGCATGGATGTCCCAATGGAGAGTTGCCCTTGATGTCTTAGGATAGCTGTGTAAACATTCTGGTGACTTTTCAAGTTACATTATTTCAAGTCTAGAGAGATGGCTCTGGTTAAGAGCAGGTATATGTCTTGTAGAAGATCTGAGCTCAGTATCTAGTGCCCACACCAGGCAGCTCCAGCTCCAAAGGGTCCAGATCTCTCTTCTTGTCTACACAGGCAACTGTACTCACATGCACATACCCACACAAAACTAAAAATTGTAAAAATAAATCTTTCAAGTTAAATTTTCAGTATTCAATGTGGTGGTATTGTCTTCCCCAAAATATTGTGCACGCTAATAAACTTATCTGTGGTCAGAGAACAGGACAGCCACAATATTAGACATAAAGGATAGGCAGTGGCAGCACGCCTAGAATAACCTAGCATTCCAGAGGCAGAAATCCATCTGGATCTTTGTGAGTTCAAGGCCACATTGGAAACAGCCAGGCATGGTGACACACGCCTTTAATCCCAAGAAGTGAACCTTTAATCCCAGGGAGTGATAGCAGATAGCAGAAAGGTATATAAGGCATGAAGACCAGAAACTAGAAGCATTTGGATTTGGCAGGTTAAGCTTTTAGGCTTTTGAGCTACAGTTCAACTGAGACCCATTCTGGATGAGGACTCAGAGGTTTCCAGTCTGAGGAAACAGGATCAGCTGAGGAACTGGCAAGGTGAGGAAGCTGTGGCTTATTCTACTTCTCTGATTTTCCAGCATTCACCCCAATACTTGGCTCCAGGTTTGATTTTATTAATAAGTACCTTTAAGATTCATGCTCAATTCAAAGAGTTTAGAGAGTAGCTAAAGATGTTTTGGTATATTTGTTCTCCTGCCAGAAACTTCTGTTTTGTAAATGAAGTAGTTTCTGAGGTACATTGAACAGAATTACTGGCTGATAAGATAAAGGCACAAGTAGTCCAAAGAGTCAACAGAATTTTTAGCATAGTATCCTCCATGTCTCCACGTACTCCTGACCTTGCTTCTGCACATTTCCTTTAGTGTACTGTTAAGTGTATTTTAGCCAGGTTATACTTGTTACTATTGTGTGTACATTTTTTCCTTTTCATATAATGGATATAGTATGTATTTTCAGTGATATAAAGAGAGGAGATAAAGTGTGCTTGTGTGTGTGTGTGTGTGTGTGTGTGTGTGTGTGTGTGTGTGTGTGTGTGTTAGTTTTTTACTAGATAGTGCCTGGAACTCATTATTTTCTTTATCCACTCCCCTCTCCCCCCCCCCCAATGCTGTGATTACACACGTGTATCACAGCTGGATACTCTATTATGCTTTAAAGTGATGATTTCTGTTGTATAGAAAAGCATAGCAGCATAGACTTTTTAAATAGGATCAGGAGTTTCTAAAAGAATATTAAAGATTATTATAATCTTAAATTATTTCTCAAGTTTGGTGAAAACAAACATTGAAACTTTGATTTTCTAAGAATCATGTATCCTTGATGAACTGTTTTCAAAATGAGGTGTGCAAACTATAGTTTCCAAGGCTATTTCTTAGATGAATTGCATATTTTTCTCCAAGTCCACCAGATGTCAGTGTTTCACAGATGTATTAGTCTGAAGCAGTGCCTTTGTCCACAGTCTCCACATTCCTCTGTCCCTTAGTCAGTTGACAGTGTAGTCGGAATCATTGAAATCGGAGTCAACTGGAGACCATCCAAGTCAGTCTTTTACCTTTGGTAAGGGAATGGGGCTCTGTGGGAAATGATTCATCAAAGCCACAAAGTGAACAGTGAAGCCAAGCCAAGTGTTTTTGTTTCTAAGACTCTCCATCTTCAGAAGTTGATTAAAAATAGGTGCCAAAATCATGGAAAACAAAAATGTATAATCCAGAATAGAAGCCCCACTTTGGAGGAAAAAGAGGCAAATGCTGTTCCATTTGTTTGGGTATATAGACAGCAGTTCAGTTGTGATGAATAAGTTGCTAGATTCTTAAACTGTATAATTAGGTGGAACCATCTGAAACAGCTGGCTGGGTATGGAATTACTGGATGTGAAAGTGACCTTTGAAAACGATTCTGTTCTTTATCTGAGTCGTATGACACCAGCGTCGGTACTTTTCTAATACCAGTAGAATAACTCCCACATCCTCTCTGCCCGTAGCCTTATCCATTGCCTTGGAGAAAAATAATACAAACCATTTAGTTCTACCTGTGTTGAAAAACACTATGGAAGAATTTATTATCTTTTTAAATAAATGCATGGGATAAGAGACAAACCATGTTATTTTCCTTCTATGTTATGGCTAGAGACAAACCAGTGCAAATAAGGGAACACTTAGACAAAGTCATAGAGAGGATGATATCCACTTTAAGGAAACACCTCATCTTTAACCAGCACACAACAGTTTTTCATAACATGTAAAGGAATGTAAGACATGTAATTGCTAGGCTCCAGAAAGTTCTCCCTCATTATGTGATGAGCACCACTGTATCCCTGTTGACCCAAGTTCCCTTCAGGGGAACGCCTTTAAGCTTCTGCTTCTAAGTTCTTGAGAGGGTCTTTAGAAGAGTCAGTTGTCTAGTGGGATACATGGGGATACAAGTTACTGGGGTCTGATTACAAACCAGTAGCCAGCAAGGACCTTCTCCAGAGCCTTCCTTCAGAGTGCTGCAGGGAATGTGGGAATGCTGTGCAGTTTAATACTGCATATTCATAAGGAGTGGGTTTGCTTATGTAGGAATATGTTAATGTAGCATTTTAAATGCTAGGAATGATTTTAGTCTGTTTCTGTGTAGTCTTAAAGATGCTTCTCACTGGTCCTGGGCCTTCTACACCTCACAGTGGTGTTTATTTTCCTTGGAGATTCAGTTGGCCTCCCATGGCCACTCATGTTCCCCTGATTTTCCTGTCAAGCTGCCCAAGGTCTTCCCTGGTTCTCCTGATGGAATTTAGTGGGTTTCTTTCCTAGGCACTGGTGGCAATTTTCTATGTGTATGCTATGGACCTGCTGTCTTGTTTTCCAGAGGCAACCATCACTGTCCCTGAACACATGCCAAGCTCTCCAAATCTATGCTTTGGCTTATTTTGATATTACAGGCCATCACTGACCCTCTTGCAGATTCCTGGAAGTTCTATTTTTCCAGCACCCACTTCCTTAATGTCATTTTCCTGGACTTAACCCCTTTGCCAGTGGGATATAATTATCTCCTTTCTGTATATTGCCTTGGCACTTACATTACTCTATTCCTATTACAGTTTAGGTGTTTTCTTACACTCAACTTCTTGGGTCTGTTTTTAGCTGAGAGAGTTGTTAGTCCTTATTGGTATATACCTTTCCCATGCTCTTTGTAGTTCTTTGGGTGTGGCTGACATTGTATTCATTGAGTTATTAATGATGGCTATTTATTGACTTGATTGCATTGAATTTCTGATAGAATGTCAAGCTTTGGGAATTTTTTTTTCTGCTTCCCCTTTCTGGTCAAACTGGTTTTAGGGTGCATTAAGGGTTTCAAGATGAAGTTTTTTACCCACCAGAAAAGGATGTATTGAAGCAGATAACAAGGCTAGCTGGAGTAGAAAAATTACCACAATTCACTGGAAAACGATGTTATAGAGAGCTAGGTGATACTATTTCATAGCATTGTCTTACTTTAACTTAGGTTTTGCAGCAGTAAAAGTTGTTCTGGTGCACAAGGATCATATCAGGTGAGCTATGAGGCTTCCTATACGTGGAGGATGAGAACAAGCTGGAGGAATACACTGTAAGTCTAGTTACATTTGCTGAACCAGAGATCCTGCTGAGCTTTCAAGTGTCTGTTAAACATTTGAGTAAAACAAGAGATGGAAGCCAGCAAGCAGTTTCCATTTTGCTAAAGTCTCGAGGCTGAGGAAATTGACAGAACTTTAACTCACTAGGATAAAGAATTTGTGAGCTCATCGTGTACAAAGTAAGATAGATAGCAAGAAATCGAAAGGTACACTTATCCTGTACCTGGAAGAGATGCTCTTCATTACTCTAAAGCAGTGGTTCTCAACCTTCTTAATGATTACAACCCTTTAATACAGTTTTTCATGTGGTAACCCCCAACCATAAAATTATTTCATAAATAATTTTATTACTTTTATAAATTATACTGTAAATATTTGTGTTTCCAATGGTCTTAAGTGACTCCTGTGAAAGAGTCATATGTCCCCCCAAAGGGTCCTGACCCACAGGTTGAGAAACACTGCTTTGAGAGTAAGCCACATTTTAATTCATTGATGATGCTGGTTGCTTCTACATGCTAGGGAAACACTCTCCTATCCAGAATCTTAGCCCTTTTCTTCTCTTTTGTGCTACCTCTCCTGTCATATTTGTGTGTGTGTGTGTGTGTGTGTGTGTGTGTGTGTGTGTGTGTGTGTGTGTGTGTTATTGTAAGGAAGCACATAGAATAAAATCCACACTTTTGCCCTTCCATTCAGCAGTGTTAAGTTCATTCAGCTCTTGTGCAACAGATCTCTGCCAGGCTATGGTGGTGCAAACCTTTAATCCCAGTACTCTGGAGGTAGAGGCAGGTAGATCTCTGTGAGTTTGAGGGCAGCTTGGTCTTCTGATGGAGTTCCAGGACAGCCGGAACTACAACTCCACAGAGAAACCCTGTCTCAAAAAAAAATTTCATTTGGGGACCTGAAACTGCCCACTTAAAGATGACACTCACACCAGATGATCCCCCTCCTAGTCTTAAGGAACTGGTTCTTCTTTCCATTTCTGTGATCTTGACTGCTTTAGATACACATAAGTGGGGTTTTAAGTATTTTGTCTTTCTGTGGTTCTCTTATTTGTTTCTCGATTGTGTCACCCAGAAAAAGAGTTCTAAGAATCATTAGCTTAAAGAGTTTCTATCATCTTCTCTCTCTCTCTCTTTTTTTTTTTAAGAAAATCGCATAACCAGAGGTTACTCAGGTTAGAGAAAAAGCATAGGAAAATCATTTATTCATTTCTTCCCACTTTAATTATCCTGTTTGGGGCCATCTGACCATGAATATCTCCCAAACTCAGTGTCAAAATAACATTTAAGAATGCTATTTGATTAAATAATACTGCTTCTGTACATTTTTTTGCATTGAAAACAATTTAATATCTCCTTCCATAATGTTTATTTTAGTCCATATCTTCTAAGATAGGATGAACTGAAGTTTGATTTTCTCTGCCTGTAAGCCCTAAGGGAGATGCCCAAATCAAAGGCTGGCAACCTTTCCTGTGAAGGAGCAGGTATGTTTGGGGATTGGTGGCTGGTACTGCATCTGTTTCAGGGACTGACTCTTCCTTCCATTTTAGTGGCAAAGTAAAGTGTGGCTGTGTTCCAGTGAAGCTTTATAGCAGTATTTGGCTGGTAGGCTGTGGGTTGCAAACCTATGTAGTTAATGAATTGTGGGGTGCGGAGATGGCTCAGTGGGTAAGACTGCTCGTTGCACACGCAAGCATGAGGACTGAGTTTAAACCCCCAGAACCCAAGCAAAAAGCCAGGCCTATTCTCCCAGTACTGTGGGAAGGTGGCGACCAGAGGATCACTGGTACTTATCTCTACCTCAGTGGAATAAAGTTGAGAGTGATAGAACATTAGCTGTCCTCGTCTGGCCTCTATGTGCCTGTGTGGGTGCACACCTACATGTACACACTACATACATGCACCATACCCACACAGAATTGGTTCACCTCTTCTCACTTTGGTTCTTGGTAACTTATTTGGTGTTTTTCATATATGGTTATAATTGCTGTTCATAGGGATAGCAGTGACGGTCGTAATGTCTAATAAAATACTATCAGATAATTGCTACGTGTTCCATTATTTTAATATTTGAGGCATATTTTCTAGATAAGGTGTTGGTCGAGATATAATTAAATTTTTAAGTGCTTAAGAAAATAGTTAACATGATTTGAATTGTGTCTCCTGGTGAAGACTAGAAATATTTTAGAATATTCCTACACACACACACACACACACACACACACACACACACACACTTACTAAAAGAAAATAGCTGTGTTCTGTTTTTGCATTGCCTTGTCCTGGGAAGATGTGAAAAGGCATCTATTTACCCCAGATGTAGCGCTAACACCAACCAAAGTGAGGTTTCCACCCTAGTCCAATGTGGTAAACCATTGAGTTTGTTTATTAGGCTTGTTTATAGGAACATAGGTAAGGGGTTGCTTACAGGAGAGTGGGTGGTCCCCATATAGCTACATTACTGCAAAGTCCCACTCCATCATGGATGATGATGTCATGAAAGCTGTATCATGGAGTCCTACTTTCAGGTAATCTTCCTCTTTTTATATACCGTAGCATCACAGCTGACTTGTGGGAATGAGTAATGTCTGGAATCCAAGATGAGGCTCCTGTGGTCATCCTTCACCTTTTTCTGTTGGGGGTTGTCCATAGCTCTGCTACCATTACATAGACCTAGGTTTCATTGTATTTTTGTTTTTACTTTGTTACCATGGCTATGGGCCAAAGTTTTCTTTATTCTCTACTCCATTATAGCACTGGGATACTCATTTTATGTCCAGATAAAGCAAACAAACAGATCCAGCAGTGTTTGATCATAAAGATGAGACATAAAGTAGGAACTAAAAATTATCCAACTCTCCATACCCAGAAGTAACCACTGATAATAACCATGTTTAAGTCTGTAGGTTAGCTTCCACTCACAGTCTTTTTCACTTTCCACTTGATAGAAACCCACAAAGGGCAACTTAGTGGACATATTAGAGACCAGAGGATGGTGAAGCATGAGCTGGAGTGTTAACACTGTACCCCGTGCAGCACCCACATTCCTGTCCAGCAGCTTTTCTAGCTGCCATGCTGCTGGTACCAGAGGCATCCTCCCCCTACTCCTACTTCCCGCCGGTCTGTGGATGGCCAGTGTCCCCAGCAGTTACTACCTAAGCACTGCCCGCCCTGTCACTTTCCCCTTTGTCGAACTTCTCCCCTTTTCCCAGTTTCTGTGTCATCTGTCCACATTGCACCCCAAGCCTGACTAGTATAGATGGCTCTATTCAGTGTGGCTGAGCCTGCTTCCGTGGTAGATTTAGTAGAATAGTCTTTCTGGGCTTTACCCTCCAGCAAGAAGCTCCCATCTTCGCCAGCACTGGAGTCTCAGCATCACTGGCCATATGACTTTTGCCAGATGATATCATGATTTTCCCGTTTGAAAAAAAGGAGATGATAATGTGTCTTGTGGGGTTTGTGGGCAGGTGATGTGAGGATGTGTCTGTGAAGTGGACAGTACAGCTGGAAGAAAGCATCAAGGATTAATGTCATTGTTCCTGCTTTTTTTAGAAACAGACACTTCGCAGAGGATCCTCTGCCAAAGGAAGGGTGGTTTATAACCAGAATGCTTTCCCATCACATCTGTGTAAAGCCACCATTTCTGAGAGCCTGCATGGCTCATGCTCTGCCCCTGGCTGTAGCATCTTTTGTGAATGGTGCCTGCCTGCACATTTCTGTGTGACAGCAGATGGCAGTAGAGAGTTAGGCTTCCCCTTGAAAGGGTTTGGGCTGATTAAAAAAAATAAATAAATAACTCTTTTAAGAAAAAACTTTCAGAGTCAACAGAGTAGGCATTTTCATATCTGTAACTATAAGAGAAGCCTGCATTTACTGAACACCTTATTGAGTTTTGACATACTTCCTTTATGTACTTAGTCTCTCTATAAAGTCCCATCTTAAGAAGTTGGGTTTTAAGGAGAGCTTCAGTTACTTAGAAGTTTCTTAGCTACCCATAGTTGTTGTGGGATCCAAACCCAAACCCAGTGATCCATCTGGAAGCCAGTACATTTGACTGATTGCTAGACTGTCTTCTAGGCTCTTGCCTTCACACAGAAGGTTGACATTTAAGAGGAGAAGTTTACATTTCTAGTTCTGTGTGTCATATTATAAAAATTCACAAGGAGTAGTATGGAAGTGTAGGGTCCCTTTTTATCCAGGATCTTCCTTGTGTTCTCCAACTTTTCATCTCAGAGGCAGCCACTTCTCTGTGTATCCTTCCTGAGATGGACTCACAGGAGTGCACAGACATTGTAGAGAGAAGGGCGACTGTCTTATAGGCCATCTTAGTTTGACTCTGCTGTGTGGAACTGCTCAGTAGTTAGTGCCATATGAACTTTAGGTTTCTTCTGTGTTTCTGCTTTGCCTAGAAGAGTCTAAATCCCTGTCTCCTTTGACTGCAGAGGAAGGTAGGGCACAGAGAGGATCAGGGTTTACATGAGAGAAGTGATTTGGCAGAAACACAGAAATTCTTCTCGTCAAGACTTCATGTAAGAGACAGATGTACAAAATTGGGTGAAGGCAAGTATTTTGGAAATGTCCCATAAAGGGTAATGACTTTAATGGCCCAGGGATTTTGAACTGGGGAGCTGTCCCAGCTCTCTAGCCTGCTACACTTGGGAGTGTTTTCTTTCTTAAGAAGTGGCCTCCATTTCTACCATTATCCATATGTCCATGGTCTCATTCTTTGTTCTGAGACAAAAAGACCTGAAAGCCTCAGCGGGTGTCCTCTGGATTCCAATCTGGGTCTGTGACTATTTCTTTCATGTAAACACATAGTGTTCATGGGGTTGAATCAAGCCTCACACTTATAATATCCTTAGGTTTGAAAATAAGGCATATAGGCTGTCTTATGCTGTGGTACACCACTGCCTGTTCATCAGAGTACCCTGTTATACCCAGGAATACAACTTACCTGGGGGGAGGGGGGAGTTGGTGCTTGGCCTAGTGCTCTGGTGATAGATATCGATTCTGTATTTTGATGCACATTGGTGCACGTGGCCAAAACATGTTGGGACAGAGTGAAAATGAGTTTATGATGTAAATATTTTTTAATTACCTGTTTCCATTAGGTAATTTAATTGGTTAATTCTTTATGATTTTAGAGGTTTTTCTTTTTATTTTCTTAAAATTTTATTACATTTTGTGTGTGTGTGTGTGTGTGTGTGTGTGTGTGTGTGTGTGTCTGTCTGTCTGTCTGTCTGTCTGTCTGTCTTATGGAGTCAGAGGACAATTTAGGGGGAGTCAGTTCTCTCATTTCGCTATGTGACTTGTTGGTAAGCACTTTTAACCAGCTTGCTGGCCCAGAAAAAAATTTTTTTTTCAAAACATTTATACATATAATCAGAAGTTTATTATACAATATGACTATGTCTTATTGTAACACATAATTGGTTTGGTTTATTACCTTGTGTGTTCTGCATTATTTTTCTGTGAGGAGTAAGCATCGTGCATCAGTCTACTTTAACACAACCATGATGAGTTCAAAGTATTGATTTCTGAGTCTGTCATAAGAGCTGTCCTGAATTACTGGCCCTTGTGTTTTGTTTGGGGATTTCAGGTCCTTGTGCTGTGGAAACATGTTTGTTGGCCATGCCTGAGTCTCTACAGTCAGCCATGTTACCTAAGGAGTAGGCATGCAGTAGTTGATTAAGTTGACATTTGATATTAATAGTTCAGGGAAGCTTTACATCATAATATGCTTATTCATTCAAGGTTTTAGGCGAAGGTTGTTTTGATTGTTGTTTTGTAGTTAAATACACGGCAGTGCTGGGATCCCAACCTGGCAGCCTGTGACACAGAAGCCTGCACAGTCCATCTCTCAGTAAAATGGTGTGAGGTCCTTCCTCCACAAAAAAGCCTCACTTGTGTTAAGAATTCCACAAAGCTGTTTAGAGTTCATGTGATTGTGGAGAGTTGGAATGCTGAGGATCTGTAACTCAATTATAATGGCTATCTTTTCTTTTCTTTTTTTTTTTTTTTCAAGACAGGGTTTCTCTGTGTAGCTTTGCGCCTTTCCTGGAACTCACTTGGTAGCCCAGGCTGGCCTCGAACTCACAGAGATCCCCCTGGCTCTGCCTCCCGAGTGCTGGGATTAAAGGCGTGCACCACCACCGCCCGGCTATAATGGCTATCTTTAGCCCACCAATAGCTCTGTATTATATCCAACATCCTTGTGGTTTCCAGGTGAAATCCTTTTGTGATGTACTCACAAACCACTAATTCCCACCAACCCAAAGGCTAAGATGCCACCAGATACCACCTGAAGCCTATAACTGCCATTCCCTTGCTTTGCTGTCACTGGCCTTATCTGATGCTCCCACCATGTATTTGAAGAGTGTCTTGATGTGACTTTCTTTTGTTCTGTAACTATAAAACCTTCACAAAACTGTTACCACTCTGGGGCTTGGTTTTTCGAATAACCTGAATCCATGTTCCTGGCCCATGACCACTAATATTTGGCTTTAGAATAATTTATCCCTTATTCCCTTTGAGGTGAGAGCTATGTTTTTGTACTGACCATGGCCTCTAAAGTAGTTGACCTATGGCCTTCTTTCTTCCATCCCTTTGCTCAGCCACACTTGTACCTGTTGGCAGTGGGAACAGTATAGATGTTGAATCTTGACCCTCCTGGGATAGCTTTCTCTTTGAACTCAATGACTGAAGAACCCTTTGAGCTTTCTGAATTGCTTTTTGTGTATGAAGTGAAGAGCAGTCTGACCCCTCCTGCCTGCCTGTAGATGCAGCACTTTTACTCACTCTTTTATTCCTAGAGGACAGTAGCGTGCTGGGCATTGGTGGATACTTCCCAAATATTGGTTCCTGAACTCTGCTCTTCTTGACCCTACACTGTGGTTCAGAGTCAGGTGTCTCATGTGATGATCTGAGCAAGTGACTGCCTGGATAGGGTCAGGAGCCTAAAAAGAATATAATATGGCCACAGGCTGCTCATTATGTCCTTCACCCTCATTCTTTCTTTTGTTTCAGAGAGAGCTGAGCTGTACGGAATCCTAGGAAGAAGAATTTCCACTCTTTACTGGTCCCCAGGGCAAGAGCAGGTTACAGCATAGTGATTGGACAAAAGAACTGCATGGACGCTTAGCTGAGGCTTGTTGTATGACCAGTGCTATATTAGATGAGGTATCCATGGGGATGGAACACAGATATCCAGGCACAAAATCACAAGTGGGGTTATGAGACATGATTCAGTTGATGTAACTGGTGTCACAGGAATATACAGGGAAAATGATATAAAGATGACTAGGAGACTAGAGGAGGCTTTGCATAGCCAAGAAAGGACAATTGGATGTTATCATTAAAGGTGATTTACTAAATGTATTTTGGATTTTTTTTTTTTGTAATTGTTTTTGAGACAAGGTCTCATGTAACCCAGGATGGCCTTGAACTCTATGTAACCATGGATAACTTTGAATTCCTGATCCTCCGCTAGAATTACAGTCGGGATAACACAAGGTTCACCATGCCCATTTTCAGGCAGTATGAAGATCAAACAGGGCTCTGTGCATAGTAGGTAAACATTCCTCAACTGAGCTACATCCCCAAGCTAAATGCTTTTGAGCAAGGAAGACCCGGGAAAAAGCTTGCTTTTTAGGAAGTGGGTTAAGCAGTTGGACTTGCCGGAGGAATAGTACATTCAGAATAGCAAGATGAGAACTCTGGCCTTAGTGCAGAGGGGCAACTGCATTGTCACATTCATGAAGTTCCTGAAGAACATGGAAGATGTGGTCTAAAGGAAGAAGGAGATCACTAAGAACTGTGCCTGTTGGATTTAGAGCAGACAGGCTGTTCCTATCTCTTGTGCTCCACCACTTACTCTCAGGATCAGGGCAGAGACAGTCCAGGAGCTGAACCAGTTCCATCTGTCCCAGGAGTCTGAGTTCAGGATGTCATCAGAGACATCTACTGTTGTCTTACTGAAAATGATGTTCCCAAGAGTGAGCTAAATCCTCAGAACTAGGGCCAGTAGAAGAATGCACAAAATCCCCTTCCATTTTCTCCGAAAGCCTGTTTCCTAGGGTTCCTGTTGCTGATGAAGAGTTCACAGCTCTGCTTGTTCCCATCTCCTCTATGTCCTGTACTGCAATGGTTGCCTCCCAGCCACCCCTAAGAGATACTGTTCTTATCCTCTCCATCTTTGACTCCATTTCTGTGTTTGTTTCGGAAACTTTCTATATACCATGATGGTAGCACCTGCAGCCTGTGGGCACAGTCTGCCCCCCCACCTGTGCTAGTAAATAAGCATAGCCACTTATCCATGTATATATTGTCTATGGCTGCTTTCATAGTACAAAACTGATCTGTGGCTCACAGTGTCTCACAGCCTGAATTATTTATTGTTTGGCCCTTTACAGAAAAAAAAAAAAAAATCAACCAACCTAACTCCGGTTCTTCACCTGCACTCTCCTGGTTTCTTGCTCCCTCTTTGGCTGAGCCCTGGGGAAGAAAGAATGTAGAAATCAGTTCTGAAGGAAGACTGGAGTAAGTAGGTGTGCTTGATTTCACTGGGCGTTCCACAGGAACTCCATCCCTTTCTCTGCCAGCCTGTTCACGAAATGGTGCCTATATTTCTTAATTCCCAAGAGAAGTCTCATAATAAATGTGATTATCATAAATGGTACTTAACCGTAGAGTTCATAAGTGCTATCTAATTTAATGTTCGTGATCAGCAGGTGACCAAGCAAATTTGCAGGTGGTAATGTTGAAACACAGACTGGAGAGTGACTTGCCCTTGATCCCACAGGTAGGAAGGAGCATGGTCCTTGCCCCTTACCAGCTGCCTTCAGAGCAGTACCAAATAAGGGGAAAAAGAAAGATTGTGAACAAACACAGGGCATAAGGCTGGGGCCAAGGTAAGCTTTACAGTTTTGAAGGCAAGAAAGCTATGAAACTACACTTCCCCCAAGAAGAATAAACAAATTGTGATTGTGCAGAAGGATTTGGTGGTCCCCAGAAGTTCCTGTTGCAATCCTGATGAGTGGAGCTCTTTGCCTATCCTAGTTAATTAATTCTACTCCAGCAGGGCCTGTGAAGCCAGAGCACAAGAGGTTAAACAAAATCAGGATTGTGGTCGGTTGACACTGTGTTAATATCGGTGCTAATTTATCATTGTCCTCTGTTAATGAGCCTTTGGTGATTGTAAACAGGGCCAGGCCAGAGCTTCAGGAAGAATATGTGTGAAGGAAGGCTTTTCTTTTTTTCCTACTGAATTTTGACATTGAGGTATGTTAGGGTGTGTCTAAGGTCACACTCTAGTGTGTGTGTGTGTGTGTGTGTGTGTGTGTGTGTGTGTGTGTGTGTGTCATGGAAAGCTTGTTGAGCCCTTTTCTTGTCCCACTAATTTCATCACTAGGGAAAGGAGGCGTCCAGAAGTATGGATGTGTGAAGATTCCCAGAGGTGTGTGTGTGTGTGTGTGTGTGTGTGTGTGTGTGTGTGTGTGTGTGTGTGTGTGTGAAAGAGGAGAGAAGGGAAGAAAGGATGGTAACAAGGCACAGGAAGAACTTCAACTACAGATGGATGAAGTCAAGTAAGGGATGTAATACGTATTCAGAAAAACCAAATAGCAGATGTGGGAGCATACCAGAAAAGACTTCCTAAGTAACTACTGGAACCAGGGGCCACAGTCCACAAATGGTAGAAGGTTATTGGGTGGGGGTAATCCTATGGGCAGGGACACACAGCCAACATCCCCAGTAGACTGCCAGGACCCTGAAGTTTCAGATCCCTGAGTTACCTAACAATCCAAAGGCCATTTTCGCTTCTGCTTATCAGCTCTATAGTTCACGTCAAACTAACAGCCATTTGAAGATAAACTTACTCATTTTGTCCCATAATATTACTTTTTTAATCCAAATATATGTACCTTAGAGGTATAAATGTAAGGGGTGTTATGCCAGGATTGATCTGTCTGAAGATAATGTACTTGTCTCTCAGGGTCTTTGTGTTCTAGAAGTCTATTAAAATTCAAACATGCAGCATGACTTGGAAAAAATTATGGCATTCAAGGAAATTTGCTACCCAATGGGGTCACTGAGACATATACACTCAGCTCTATGAGGTAGACTCCAGGGAGAGCAGCAGACCAAGCACAGGGCGGAGCAGGGAGGAAGAGGGCAATGACAGCAAGCTTACCTCTAGCCTGAGGGCAAAGAATGGCTTTCCTTATTTGTTTCCTTTCTGCATTCTGTTCTTCCACCAGCATAAATGTGGCGGCTCCAGAATTCTGCCTCCTCTCCTTAGGAGCTGGCACTGGTGGTTATCTCTGCCTTCTCCTCTTAGCAGCTAGCACTGATGGTTATCTCTGCCTTCTCCTCTTAGGAGCTGGCACTGGTGGTTTTCTCTGCCTTCTCTTAGGAGCTGGCACTGGTGGTTCTCCTGGCTGTTCTGTTGCCTTCCTTTTCTGTTGCTTTGCTTTTATACTTTTTATTATGTTATCTAGTATGCCACATGAGATGTAACCTCTTAAATTGTAGGTGTAGAGTGCATTTGTTTTGGCTATAAACACAATGTCATATCACAGACCTCTAGAACTTTTCCATCTTGTATGACTGAAATGTTGAATGCTGGGTTTATCAAAAGCATCTTCCTCAGGCCTCTGGCAAAGGGCATTCTGCTTTCTGTTTATAAAAGCTTTACTATTCTAGATGCCTGCAGGTGGAATCAGGTAGTACATGTGTTTGTGTGATTTTTTTTTCATTTAGCGTAGTATCCTCACAGTTCATCCATGCCCACTATTATAAAATTTTCTTCTATTTTGTGGTAGATTAATATATTACCACATGTATGTGCCATGGAGTTTGTTTTTTGTTGTTAAAATTTTTATTTAAGAAATTTAAGTTCATTTTACATACCAACCACAGATCCCCCTCTCATCCCTCCACCTGCTCCACCCCCCAGCCTCCCCCCTCCCCCCTGTCCTATCCCCATCCCCTCCTCCAAAAGAGTAAGGCCTCTCATAGGAGTAAACAAAGCCTGATACATTCAGTTGAGGCAGGACCAAGCCTTTCTTCACTTCATCAGGGGTGAGCAAGGTGTCTGACCATAGGGAATGGGCTCTAGAAAGCCAGCTCATGCACCAGGGATAGATCCTGATTCCACTGCCAGGGGTCCCCTTGAACAGACCCAACTATACAACTGCCTCCCACATGCAGAGGGTCTAGTCTGGTCCCATGCAGGCTCCACAGCTGTCGGTCTAGGGTTCATGAGTTCCCACAAGCTTGATTCATTTGTCTCTATAGGTTTCCCCATCATGATCTTAACCCCGCCTTGCTCACATAATCCTTCCTCCCTCTCTTCGACTGGACTCTTGGAGCTTGGCCTGGTGCTTGGCTGTGGATCTCTGCATCTGCTTCCATCAGTTATTGGATGAAGGCTCTATGATGACAGTTAGGGTGTTCAACAATCTGATTAGAGGAGAAAACCAGTTCAGGCACCTCCTCCACTACTGCTTGGAGTCTTAGCTGGGGTCATCCTTGTTGATTCCTGGGAATTTCCCTAGCACCAGGTTTCTCCCTAACCCTATAATGTCTCCCTCTATCAAGATATCTCTTTCATTGCTCTCCCACTCCGTCCCTCCCCTAGCTCAACCATCCTGTTCGCTCATGTTCTCATCCCCCATCCCCTCCCCTCTGTTGCCCTTCTCGCCCCCAGTTTACTCATGGAGATCTCATCTGCTTCCCCTTCCCAGGGTAATCCATGCATCCCTCTTAGGGTCCTCCTTGTTTCCTAGTTTCTTTGGAGCTGTGGGTTTACATCTAGTATCCACTTATGAGTGAGCACATACCATACTTGTCTTTCTGAGTCTGGGTTACCTCACTCAGGATGATATTTCTAGTTCTATCCATTTGCCTGCAAATTTCATGATGTCATTGTTTTTTTTTTACGGGATTTGCTTTTTGTTGTTGTTGTTGTTGTTGTCGTCGTCATTTTTGTTTGTTTGTTCTGATCAGTTGTTACTGTGATGGACATTTAGGCTACTCTACCTTTTCGCTGTTCTGTAAAATTCTACAATGAAAATGGAAGGGCAAAGACCCTCTAAGATCTTGTTTTAATTCTTTTGGATAACATCTAGGAGTGAGATTGCTAGATTTTATGGTAGTTCTACTTTTAATTTTCTGAGAAATCTGCATGCCATGTCCTATCATTATGTACTTTTATGACTAGTGCTGGAGAGAACTGCACACCTATCTCTCTTCTTACTCTTTACTCCTATCTTCCTTCTCCAGCAAACAAAACTGTTGCCTGCCCCTTGTCAACACACTGCTCCCACTACCCTTCTTTCGGTTTCTAGGATATAACCTGACTCTTGACATGTTCTTAAAAATCCACGTCAAATCAAAATACCCCATGACCTGATCTTTTCACCCAGCTAGATTTACTTAGTTTCTGTTGGAGTCTCTAGAGCCCTTGTCTTTGTTGTTTGGGACAATTGATAGAGATGTTGTCTTGGTCTGAGTTTTTATTTTAACTGAACTGCCATCTCCTGAAGGCAGGGACTCTTTGTCCCCTCTGAGGACTTTACAAAATGCCTTTTTCTCATCGTGGAAAGGTGAAAATCACAGAGAATGTATGTGTGTAGCTGGGTTAGAAGACAGAACTTTAAGTCAGTTGCTCTGGAAACATAAAGAGGACCCTAGGGAGTAGGGTTCAATCCAAGTGTCCAGGATACTGTTCATTTCTATAGTGATAAATGACAGGGACAGGGCAGAGAGGAAAGGTCAGTGACACCAATTTTTTAGCAAAATAGATAGGTAGGCTTAGAGGATTGAATCTGACTGCACCTGAGCTCTTTGGTGTGGGATGTTGCCAGGTGGGGTGGACAGGTACATGCCAGCAACAGCAAATAGAGTTCACCTCACAGGAAATCAGCAGCTGCTTTAAAGCAGGGGCCAGTCTAGCTGGCAGTCTGAACACCACTACTTCTAGCACCCAGTGCTGGAGAGTCCTTGGCTTCCTTCCGCCCGTAGTATGCCGTACCAACAGTGCTGTCTGAGTGGCTGGCCCCCAGCTAAGCTGAAAGTCTGAGCCTACCTTTGCCTGTCAATGGGAGGGAGAGGAGGAAGAGTGGGCTGCTTGGTACTCTTAATAGCTAGGAAAACAGCTCCATCTTTTCTGCTTTTCCCTTACCCTCTCACACCCCTCCATTACCCTCTCACACCCCTCCATCTGTCACTATCCCAGGGAACTGCCTCCAAACCGGACAGGTATGTAGAATCAGCTGCATGTTAGAATTAAAGGAAGTTGTGAGACTCTGCCCATGGAGAACCCTCTAGCTGGTGTGGATGAGGCTAGGAGACTACCAAGAACTGCTGGAGGATGGATACAGGACTAACTAAGTAGCTGAATAATTATTTCCTTCTTTGTCCAACTTGATTTTTTCATAACTTCACAACGATCACATATTTCTTTAAAAATTATAAAAAGCATTGATATTATTAGAAATAAAACCCAGAGGCTATCCTGAAGTGATCTTGCAGTAATCACTGATACTCCAAATACATTCCTGTTTCCACAGGTGGACTTGACCTCATCTTCTTGCCAGGCCTCGGGTTTGACAGAGATGGCAACCGGCTGGGGCGGGGCAAGGGCTACTATGACACCTACCTGAAGCGCTGTGTGCAGCATCAGGAAGTGAAGCCCTACACCTTGGCTTTGGCTTTCAAAGAGCAGATCTGTCCCCAGGTCCCAGTGGATGAGCACGACATGAAGGTAGATGAAGTCCTTTATGAAGACTCTCCAGCATCTTAAATCAGATGATGACAGCCATCCTCATTGTTTTGTACCGGTGTGAGGAAAATATATGTATTTCCCCTTGTCAGAAATGAGTCAAAATGGCACATTAAAGTGAATATGGATTGTGTTTCTTTAGTGTAAATATAAAGTATCTACCATAAAACCATCTTTACAAATCAATAGAAGAATGAATACTAGAATATTAATTCAAATGGAAGCAAAAGCTCTATGGTTTTCAGCTTAGCTTCCTGGTGTTAAGATGGTAAGTTGACCTTTCTGCCTTGCAGTTTAAATTAAATATTTATGAGTATTAGAGAAACATAGAAATTGGGGGTGAAGGCTCTATTTCTTAATGTCCAGTCATAGGCCTGATTGCTCTGGCATATGGAGACTCAGCTGTTATTAATTGGTTTGGCAGTACTTGCTATGGATAAAATATTCCCCAAGAATATTATACCACCTAATCATGGATTTATTCACTCACCTTGAAGTTTTATGTATGACACTTCGTAGCTTCATGTGGTGAATAGATGGGAATCATTTGTGTTTTACATACTTTGATTCAGTTGATTGGTCTCTGGCCCTTAGGACTTTAAGATCTGATATACGTTAGGAATCATTTCTGTTGATTCATGGGTTCCATTTGGAAATGGAAGCTGCCATGGGTTGGACATTGGCAGATGGCCTCACAGCCAGGGAGAGGTAATTTTGTTGCGGGGGGAGGGGAGATTTGGTTATCACAAGACACTCGGGGGTCTTCCTGGACATGACTGCTTGCTTGGGTCCCACCCGCAGCCTGTCACCAGCTCCTGCTGGCGTTGCCTCTGGGATGCTGTCTGCATCTGTTCTCTCTTCCCTCTCATCTTGCTGCTATTTTCCTCAACCCTCAGCATTTCTCAGCTGAAGTAGGCAGCTTCATGCTCAGCTTCTTTTGCCTCCAATTTATTTCAGGAGTGATCTGACAAGACATGAATCTAATGTGGACTCTCCCAATTGGAGTATTCTGGAGACTTTTTAACAGTGAGATGTCGCCTTCCACTGTGGAAGAAAGCTCTTGTAAGGGGCCCCCTACCCTTCTTCTATCATCTTTTCCCTCTCTTCCTGTATTATCTTTCTGTGCATGCTGTGAGCATCACAGGCTGCTCCTGCCCTCTGCCCTGTGCAAGCCTGTTTTCCCCTGTCTGCTCAGTGTTGTCTTCTTTTGTCCTGAGAACTGCTGTGCTTCTTTAGGGCTCGGCTCCTGTGTTGTTCTTCCAGGAGGTCTTCTTTGGCTCCCCCACTGCTGGTTCAAGTCCCCCCTTCTTCCCTGACTGTGGCCAATGCTCCGTTTATCACATTGACCTACATAACAGTTGTTAGTGTCTGTGTCAGTTTCCTTCATGAGTCTAGAAGTTCAAAGGAGCTTCCTGTGTTCAGTACATAACTGATGGTAACATTTTTAAAGAATAAACAAAATGCATGTACACTTACTTCATTTAAACACAGATCTACTTTTTTTATATAATATATAGTTTACATAATATATAGTTTGATATTTTATGCACAAAAGTAAAAAAGAAATACTTCAAAAATGCCAATTTGGCTAATAGTGAATCTGTACAATTTTGGATATACAATGAGAAATGAGAGAAATGGAATTCCTACAAACTAGGATGACATGATTATACTGGTTGATCTTCCATGTTACTGCAGCCGCAAGGTTAAGGTAAATGTTGATATAGCTGGCATGACTGTGATATAGTTAAATCATAAAATTACCGAGCTACAGCAGGTCTGGAAATCTTTCTTTCTTAACTCACCCTAAGTTATTCTTTTACCAAATGAGCCAGGTGTAGTTAGAGAAATGACTGGCCAGAAATTGCCGAGTCACCCAAGGTTCAGAAAAGTAAAAAAAACCACAGGATCTCTCCCTGTAATGATTAATCCTGTCAACTTGTCAGGATTTAGAATTACTTTGGAAGCACATTCCTGGGTGTGTTTATGAGGGTGTTTGCAGCAAAGTTTTATTAAACAGTGAAGACTTACCCCAAATGTGGTAACTCCGTCTCACGGGGTAGGATCCTGGATTGAGTGACAAGGAGAAAAGGAGCCAAGCACTAATGTTCACGGCTCTCTGCTTCCTGACTGTGGGTGCCTCATGTTCCAGGTGCCGTGATGGATTATGTATGTCAAAGCAAACACTTCCCTAGTTGCTTCTTACCAAGTATTTTGGTAATAGCAAGCATAGTAACTAATACACACTCCTAAAATGACAGCCATTCCTGTGTGACCAACTATGCACCATAGTATTCCTGCTGAATGTATTTGAAGGAAGAACCCCCCACCACTTGATGATGTAGAGTACGGTGACACTTTAGCTGTGTGATTAGGACATCTATGACCCAGGGATGAGCACCACAGTACAGGGCATCATGTGTTATGATTTGAATCTGAAATGCCCTCACAGGTTCATGTTTTGAACAGTTGTCCCCAGTGATGGCACTATTTTGCAGGAAGTGGGGCCTTCGGAGGTAGATCCTAGCTAGCAGAAGTAGGCCATTGGGAGTAGATCTGCCCCTGGTTCATCTCTGACTTCCTGCTTCCTAATCTGCTGTGATGAAGCCCTCACTGCTGTGAGTGACACTTCCCTAGCAAGCCTTCCTTGCGTTCACGAACTAAAACCCTCTGAAACTGTGAGCCCAACTAAATCATTCCCATCTTGATTTGTTTTTGACAGATGTCTGTCACAGCAATATGAAAGAAATGAGTACACACTGTAAGAATAAAGAGAGTCTCAGGAGAAGGGTTAATCTAGGTAGAGGAGAACCAGCAACCAGATACTAACTGAAACCTTTAGCCAGAGAGGAACCAGGGACAGATCTCCTCCCAGTGGCCTACTTCTGCTAGCTAGGCTCCACCCCCAAAGACTCCACTTAATCTTGAAGGGTTGAAAACACCACAACCATAACAAGTGTATGATGTATATTATAGAACTATAGAACTGTGCTTAGTTGAACTAAAACTAAACAATATGAAGTTCTAGTCCACCGATGGTTAAGAATAATTCACACTTAATCCTAATGTCCTCCTATATAAAGGACTGATTGAATATATCCTGGCCCCAGATATTAAAATATTTGTGTAGATATGGTGATATGGGATAGGGGGTATGTGTGTTCCTTGTAGAGATGTCTGAAATTTAGTTGCTCACAGTCTATTTGCATGGGTGTATGTTTAATTCTTCTACTAGCCTATAGTTCTCAAAGTACATCCTCTGACAAATTCATAATCATTTCAAGACCTAGTACAGACCCCAACACAAAATAAATGATGAATAATTCCTGATGAGGGAATGAACTTGATTCAATGTTGCCCTGCCTCTGTAGCACATGAGCTGGATTTTATGGTGGTTACTATTCATTGTTGAAGTTCTGCTCACTCAGCATTGCCATAGGATTGGATTATTTCAGAACAAGTGTTCCAGGAATTCAGGTGCACTGCTTTTGCCAGTATGTATCTGTGAGTTACGTTGTCTGTGTTCCATTTCCTTGTTGGCAATTTCCGTCTTTGCATATTTTTTGGGTCATTTTCTTATGCCTGGAAGGTTTTAGACCTTCTGCCCTGTAAGAGTGATTGTCATTCCCATGGGCTTCTATCCCACATAAATGCTTCTTTTTATGCTTAAAAGTAAATGTTCCTCTAAATAATAAAATACATACCATAAAACATGCATACCAAAAGGGTATGGTAATACTGAAATAGAGTGTATAAAATTTACCATATATTTTTAAAGGAGATAGTAATATGATAAAATTGTGTTTTAAAATATATTTTTAACTATATCTTTTTAAAATCATATTTTAGTAATTCTTTGAGAATTTCATACAATGAGCATATTTTGATGATATTCATTCCCCTATACTTCTCAGATTCACCTTACATCCCTACCCACACAATTTCACATTCTCTGTCTTTCCTTTAAAACCTATTGATTCCAAGTTGTATTGTTCAGCTACTTTCAAGTGTGTGACTTCCCTGTAGTGTGGTCTGCCTACCAAGGGTAACACTACGGAAAAAACAAAAGCAAAAACAAACTGACTCTCTCTCTCTCCGCACCTATTAAGGGTCAATAGTCACTCCTCAGCTAGGAGTGAGACCTAATGGCTATCACCCCCTTGCCCCCATGCTGCACCTTTGTCTGACTTGAGCTTGTGTAAGTTTTGTGCATGCTGTCACAATCACTTTGAGTTCACATGTGCTACTTCCCAGTTGTGCCAGAAAACACTGTTTTCTTGATGTCATTCACCACCTCTAGTTTCTGCGATTTTCTGTCCCCTCTGCCTGGAAGATTCCCGAGCCTTAGGGAAAGGGGTGTTATAAATATAACACTTAAGCCTGAGCAATCAGTTTCTTACTCTTTGTACACTGACCAATTGTTGGTCTATGTTCTAGTTTCCATCTGTTGCAGGAAGTTGCCTATCTGGTAAGGGCTGATAGGTAGACTGATCTACGAGTATAGCAATAAGTCATTTGGAGTTATTTTAATACTATGTCCATTTAGTGGAATAATAGTACTAGATATGTCTAGGGCCTATGGTCTATCTAGCCACATGTTCTTGGCCCTGAGAATGAATAACAGTATAGGTTCTAACTCATAGAGTAGGTCTTACATATCTTATTCTAAGAGGTTTTTTTTTTTTTTTTTGTCTAGATTTTGTTGTCTTAGTTTTTGGAGAATTTCATACAATGTATTTTTATCAAAATTGCCCAACTCCTCTTTCTAACTACTCCCTGATCCATCCTCATCTTGCTACCCACCCCCAAATTCATGCCCTCTTATTTATTTATTTGTTTGTTTGTTTGTTTGTATATTCATTCATTTTTAAATAACTATGACTCCTATTTGTGCTGTCCATATACTCCTAGGTGTGGGATTATCCACTGTACTGTCATTGACCTACCAGAAGCCACACCCCTGAAAACATACACCCAAGTAACATTGTATAGACTCAGCATGTTATATTTAGGAATATATAGGTACATACAAATACATATATGTATGTAATACAAATTAATGAAAAAGAATTTGAAGGAAGGCAGAAAGGATTATATTGGAGGGCTTAGAGGGAGGAAAGGGGAAAGTTTGTAATTAAATTATAATATCAAAAATAAAAACAAAACAAAAAAGAAAACAGACTCTCTTTCCCCCAGAAGCCATCAACTGTCCATAGCTCCTCATTTAGGGGTGGAGGCTCAAGAATCCCTTCCTTCTCCATGCTAGAATGCTGATTGGCTTGATCTTCTGCAGTCAACCACTGCTATGAGTTCAGGAGTGCAGCTGTCCTGTCCTGTCCAGAAGATACTGTTTAGCTCTGGTCCTCTCTGACTTCTGGCTCTTAAATCTTTCTTTCTTCTGTCCTTCAGTGGTCCCTGGGCCTTGGGAAGCAGGTGTGATATACAAACAGATGGCTGAGCACTCCATTGACACTCATTCTCTATACTTGGACCAATTGTGAGTTACTTCATTAAGCATCATCTGCTGCAACTTCTCTGATGAGGTCTGGTCTGGCGTGTGTGTGTGTGTGTGTGTGTGTGCGCGCGCGCACGCGTGTGTGTGTGTGTGTGTGTGTGTGTGTGTGTGTGTGCGTGTGTGTGTGTGTGTGTGTGTGTGTGCGCGTGCGCTTATCATGCCTACAGAGCCCAGAAGAGGACATCAGATCCCCTTGAGTTGGCTTTACAGGTGGTTGTGAGTTGCTAGACTTAAGTTGCTAGCATTGAAGTTGGATCCTCTGGAAGAACAGGAAAGGCTCTTAAGCTGAACCATCTCCCTGGTTTTGAATTTGTAAGACAGACTACATACTACCAGGTTGGAACTTTCCATAATAGAGCTGATGGCCACAGATATCTTGCAGTATTCCTTTCTCTGCCTTCCAAGTGTTGGGATTACAGATGTGTACCACAGCAATCTTATTAAACTATGGGAGTTATGTAACTGAGTTTAAGGATTCCAAAACACACACACACACACACCACACACACACACACAAAGGTTGAAGTTTTTTGAATTGTGAGTACTGAAAATTAATTCAAAGTCAAGCATGTTTTGGATCCAAGCTTTTTGTGGCAGTGCTGGCCCATGTTGTGTCACAAGACTTCATCACAACCTTGGTTCTCAATACACGATGTGCACTTTACAGTGCATCATCACACCAGTTAGTGCTAATGAATACTGTCTGCAAACCCTCAGCTTGGAGAGCAATGTATGTTTTGAATTATAATATCTTTACTATTACTATACATACAAAGATTTCTGCTCTCATAGAAGCATAGTAGCAATTATGGAAAACAAAGCATTTAATATTTTCCTGCCAAAATTTCTCAGCATATAAGCATCAAATGAATATATCTTCAGGTTGAATATTTGATTTTAAAAATTGCTGAGAGTTGCTGACTTAAATTTCATAAAAAATGATTAATTGAATTCTGGTTTGGGATTAGGACAGAATCTCCAGCAATTTCTGAAATGTCCTAAACATTTTGACCATGATGCACTATGTATTTATGTGAAATGGAAGTCTCAACACTGACAGTCATAAAGTCAAAATACTGGTCAACTCTGTCACATATTGAAGATGCTCTTCATCTGCACTACCAAATATTCAGCAAAGACGTAATTCCACATGTAAAACAAACAAGTGTATTTCCCATTAATTAGCTTTAAGGGTTGTTATAGTTCCCTTCTGGGACAAGCAGGGTCAGGTGAAAGAAGTGCAGTAGCACTAACATTTCTAGTTCTAGTTGCCACTTATTTGATTGTTTTTTGTTTTGTTTTTTGGTTTTTTTTTCTGAAGTCTGACTAGCCAGTGTCCATTTCTTTATGTAGATCTGCCATTTTTACATTAATCAGTGCCCTGGTCAGCGGAGTCCTCAACGGGAACCTAAAGGGAGGGCCGGTGAATGAGAGGGACAAGAGACAAAGAATGAGAGTAAGACAGGATGTCTGATCAAGCTCCAAAATTTTATTTTTCTTTTAAGGCATATATAGGTAGGCAAAGGGGGTTGCAAGGAGGAAGGGACTTAATTATAGGCTGTTTGGCCAACAGGGAATGTTGTTCTGAAGGTTATCTATCTACTCTTGCCTAACTGCCTAATTGCTTAACTGCAGCTCGTTCACCTGGTATCTGAGAAGAGGTTCTAGTGCTATGGAAACTTAAGCAAGGCCTAGATCAAAGAAAATAGGAGAGAAGCCCAAATATGGCAGCATATGTGTTAAGGGTTGCTTAGGCTTCTGGCTCCTGTCAAATCAGAAGATGTTACCCATCTTCTCTTTTGACAGAGTCTCAGTGTGGAGCCCTAGTTGGCCTGGAACTCACTATGTAGACTAGGCTGAGATTGAACTAACAGAGATCCACCTGTTCTTGCCTGCTGCAATTAAAGGTGACCCGTCTATATTGTTTATAAGTAAGTTAACAGCTCATTGAAATTTTTAAAAGGTGTTAAACCAAGTTAAAAAGATATGCTTCCTGTCTTACTTGTGCAGATATGAAAGGGTATGGATATCACATGGATTTTGCAGTTCAGTTACACAATATAAAGTCATGGCAAATAGGCATTTTCAGTAAGTATATCGAACTGCTGTCCCTCTCTCTTTCCTTCTCTCCTTCCCTCCCTCTCCTTCCCTTACTTCTTTGCCTCACTCCTCCCTTCCCTTCTGTCCTCTCCTTTCCTTCCACCTGTCAGGGATCAAGCTCAGGGCCACATATGCTAGGTAAACATTCTGCCCGAGAACCACATCCTCAATCACAAATCCCTTTTTTAAAGTAGTTCCCATTTCTGTTATTGATGGAACATGGCCATTTACCTGGAAGATTCTAATTATACATATTCATATTTTGAAAATATTTACTTAGGTAGAAATTTACCAGTTGCCATTATAGTCTAGAAAGGTCAGAGAATTCTCAGTATATCACAAAGAGCTGCAAATGTTTTACTTATTTTAAACTGTGATTTTATAACCACATCAGTGACGCTCTCCTCGTGTGGGGCATCTCTCCCCTGTAAATTATGTGTTAGTCCTTCATGTGGAAGCCATTATCCATGTCAAAGAGTCCAGTCAGAGAAGCTGTTCAGTCAGGGACTGGAAACTTTCAAGGTAGGTATTTTGAGAAATATATATTTTATCTCTTGTGTAGGTGTGTTTTGTTCATATGGGTACACTTACATATGTGTGTACGTGTATGTGGAGGTCAGAGGTCAACTTCAGATGTTCGTTATTCCTCAGGAACCATTCACCTTTTTTATTGAGACAGGGTCTCTCCCTGCCTGGGAGCTCTCAAGGCTGGTTAACCAGTAAGCCCCAGCTCTCTGCCTGTCTCCACTTCCCCTGCCCTGGGATTACAAGAAAGCTCCTCTGTGCAGCAGGCACTTTATAGACTATCTCAGCTCTAAAATCTTCCTGATAGCCACACTGGTAGAGGAAGCATGTCATTTTACTCAACCTCCCACCCTGTGCAGTTTATGCTTGTATTGAGGTCTTCAGCTTGTCAAAAGTATTTTCTCTGTGTCATCCTGTGATGCTTCCTGACAAAAGGATGCAGCTGGCTCTTTCTCTCATTGCTTTGTCACTATTTCACTCCTATTTCTTTGGCCTGAAGAATCTGTCCTTTTTAAATAGCATGCTACCTTTTGTCTTTTTTTATTAAGTGAGAAAACTTTTTTTTTTTTTTTTTGGTTTTTCGAGATAGGATTTCTCTTTGTAGCTTTGCGCCTTTCCTGGATCTCGCTCTATAGACCAGGCTGGCCTTAGATAATTATTTGCCATTGTATTTAGTGAGCATTGTTTCAGAGCCCTTAAAGTTGGCATCTCAGGATGAGATATACTGCTGAACAGGTGAGTTTACCTTCATCGTCTTTGCCAGTCATGGTGATGTTACAGTTGTTGCTGTGGGTGTGAGATGTGAAGGCCCTCATGAAGCACAGGGTCATGAATCCTCACTTGGGACAAAAATCTTTGTGATCATTTCAAATTCTTCAGCTGACTTCGTGACAAAACATTAGGTTTTTCCTTGTGAAGCTCGTGAACAGCTTGTACCATAAACAGAAGCATCAGCAATTGTTGCTCATCTGTGCCCATGTGATTGATGAGTTATCTTTGCTCTGCTGTTATCTTGTAGGAATCTTTTAAAGGCACTTGTCAATTTGGGGAAGGTTGGTCTAGTGAGACTACAGGGTATGGTGGGTGAGTCCTTGTTTTGAGGGATCTGAGTAGAAACTATTATGTCTCAATGGACAGAAAGTGGCTAAATGCTCCTCCCACATCTGTATCCTTCAAGCACAGACCCTAAATAGTACCAGACATAACTTTCAAAACGGCAGAGTGAGTGGCTGATGTCAGTCTACATTTTGGAAAACAAATTCATCTCTGTGACTTCTACTCAAGAGACAAAGTGCTTTAAAAATGCTGTCCCCAAGGAAACAAAAGATCCTTTTGTGGGAGCTGGTTTTTCCCCTTCCAGGCTGGCTGAGACTTCCTATCTGAAGTCTATCAAAGGAGTCTCAGGACTAGAGTAAGGAAAACTGGAATTTCTTTTAAGTTTCCCACCTCTTTCCCCCCATGACATCTTCTCCCTTGTCCTACCACCAGTCACAACTATTTTCTGTTTTAACATTTTGGTTTATCATGACAACAGACTACCCAATACAAAGGAAAAAATATGCTTATGTGTCAGGGATATGCTTTTTAGTGTTAACATGATATGTTTAAAAAAACACACTTTCAAAGCAATAGTGAATGAAAATCCAAGGACTATACTGTAAAATGATGGCTACTTGGTTGATCACAGGAAAATGCTTTCTTTAGAATTACAACTCAAGGATATGTTTCTTTCCCCCTGAGCCTAGAGATAAAGAATACTGCATTGTTCTGAAGATCTGAGTTGATATACCCATGATGCTGACTGTGTAGAATAGATGCACTGCTGTAGTTCCTAAATATTTGCTATCCTTCAAATCTAGGATAAGATGAGATAAACCCCATTTCCTGTAGATATATGTAGTGTAAGAGCCAGTGGAATGTGGAGATTACTTATCAGTATGACCATGTCCTCTAGGCTCTCTTCCATGCTTGCAAGCATTACATCCATAAAACGTTCCCTGCCTGCTTAACAGCCTTTATTGTTTCTATGTTGCCTACAGAGTAAAGATCCAAACCCTGGCTCTCATACACAAAGGGCATTTTCCAACCAAGTTGCAATTTTACCACCCCCAACTCCAGACCAGTAATGTTAATTACATTCACATCTAATATGCTTGGTAAGAACTGTAAGAACTCATTTTTCTACAGTAGGATACAAATAGAACAGAACAGAATTGTTCAAAGAGGCACCAAAATATTTCAGAAAGTGGACAGTGACTTTATTGGTTCATATAAGAATTGGGTTAGGCCGGGCGGTGGTGGCGCACGCCTTTAATCCCAGCACTCGGGAGGCAGAGGCAGGCGGATCTCTGTGAGTTCGAGGCCAGCCTGGGCTACCAAGTGAGTTCCAGGAAAGGCGCAAAGCTACGCAGAGAAACCCTGTCTCAAAAAACCAAAAAAAAAAAAAAAAAAAAAAAAAAAAAAAAAAAAAAAAAAAAAAAAGAATTGGGTTAAAATGTGAAAGCTGGTCTAGTTGCCTTAAGGTGTGACCTGAAATTCGGCATTTTTCACAAGATCTCAGATGATGCTGCATGTTCGATGTGCCCCTGAGTAGCGAGATTCTAAGGCTTACTCACCAGTATGGTTGCTCTAATCCCAAGTGGCTGTTTAAGTAAATTTAAATTTAAGAAATCTTTAATTGAGAATCACCATCCTTGGTTCCATTAGCCACATGATAGCTGTGACTATGGCCCATTCTTGAATAGCCTGGGGATAGGACATTTCGTCGAAGTAGAAAGTTCTGCCAGGCAACATGTTTTCTAGAACACAATTTCAAGTGGCTTTCTGTAGACTGCTTATTAAGTCTGAATCTGTAGGGTAAGGTACTGGAAATAATCATTTTTAACAACTATCCCTTGGGCATTCTTGTACAAATTAAAGTTTGAGAAACATTTCTACAAGGATCCCAAATCCGATCTCTAGATGTTAAACTAATGTGGAACTAGATGAATGTCAGAGATGGACAGGGAGTGATCCTGCTTAAAAACTCCCCTGCCAGCCATGAAAATCAAAGCCAGTTGTTTACAGCTGCAGAGGTTTTTGTTGGTGGGGCTGGCCTGTGACAACAGAGCTATGTAGGATGAAGGAGATCTAAGCCATCAGGCAACAGCATTCAGCTGGTATGCAACTGATTCCAGGTGTTTTCTCTGCTCCCTTATGCCTCTGGTTCTCCAAGTGCTAGTTTGAGGACCAGAGCTTGCATGCAGTTTCAAGGATAAATCTCATTCCTGGAAGGAACGACTAAGAACTCCATTCTTCTTCAAACCTTTGGGAACATCTTTTCTTTCCTAGGGACATATTTTGGGGTGAACTACCTATGGTGGTTTGAATGAAAATGCTCCCATAGGCTTATAGGGAGTGGCACTATTAGGAGGTGTGGCTTTGTTGGAGGAGGTGTGTCACTGGAGTTGGGCTTTGAGATTTCAGATATTCAAGCCAGGCCTAGTGTCACTCTCTTCCTGCTGACTGCTGATCCAGATGTAGAACTCTCAGTTCCTCTCCAGCATCATGCCCCCATGCTTCCCACCATGATGATAATGGACTAACTCTCTGAACCTTTAAGCCAGCTCCAATTAAATATTTTCCTTTATAAGAGTTGTCATGGTCATAGTGTCTCAAGATACTACCTCTTTGATTATTACCTTTCAGATTTTTTTTAAGTTCCATTTTCTTTAAAAAAGAACATTTAAAAGTTAAGCTCCAGCCGGGCAGTAGTGGCGCATGCCTTTAATCCTAGCACTCGGGATGTCACATTTAAATAAGTCCCCTGAAAAAGCCCATTTCATCACTCTTGTCCATGTGTAGACTTGAAAGTATGAAGGTGTGAATTCCTCACGGAGCAGTGCTTGACCAAGGTAGGGCAGGAGGCAACTAATAATATCTGCTCTCCTCTCAACCTAACGTCAATTCCAGGCATTGAACCCTGTACCCATGGTGGTGATAAGCTTGTTAATTCACATTCCTCTATTGTTTCCGTCTTCCCAGTCCCCAACTGCTGTTTCTTCGTACTGAGTTGCACAATTCCTTGTCCTGGGTGCCTGTTTTTCTGAGGATTCAGGCTAAACATGTCCATCACATTAGACACTGTGGATATTTGTTCTCTGTTGTTCTCACTTTGAAGACTACAAGAAGGAAAGTGTCATCTAGCATCTTTCTATCCTTTATTATTGTAAACAGACAGGTAACAGTCACAGTCACTGTCAAGCAGAAGCCCCAACTGGGTAGCAGCAGGTACATGTTCCTGGTCATAAGGGTTCATATTCCTGTTCTGGTTTGGGGATGAGAGTGACGTGAGGTAGCAAGATAAACTTTGATTTAGATGTTGTGAAGGAATGTTCTCCCTGAGCAGGGGGTAAATTGGAGCCTAGGGCCTGACATATCTTTGTGTCTGTATGTGTCAGCTTTTGTTTTGTGCTTCAAGCAGGGACTGAATTTCAATAAGAAAAAAGAAATATTGGACAGAGCCCTAGCCAGTATGAGATGATTCCCAATTCTTCCTCGAGATAGGGTTATAGTTTCCTCAGTGACCAGGATGTTGGCTGCTAACAACTCAGAGCTGAGGTCCTACCCAATAGTTGGATAGAGAGGCATCTGGCCCAAGGTTTCAGGCCCCTCTTGATGGCACCCTGCTCCTGAGGCCTGAATAGTATTGCCCTATGGGTTTAAGAAAGAATTTCTGTAAAGGACATCCCAGTTACAGCCTGGGGGCCTTGTACTATATGCAATAGCACTTCAGTTCCAAGTCTCTCTCTGCCCAGTCCTGTTTCCTCCTCTCCCTACAGGAGTTATTCCTAAGATTTCTCTCTCATCAGTCTCTGGATACAGGGGTCCACCTTGCCAAATTGAACAAAGCAGAAGTCCTGGGCAGGACAAAAAGCAGGCATCCCCGGAGGCCTAAAATTTGAAAACATTTTTGGGTGCTACCAGGTTATTTCATATTCCAACCTCTGACTTCCTGGGTGGAAGCACATGGCTATCTCCACTTGTATTGAAACCAGTCTCTGTGAACAGAATGCCCTAGAGGAGTGATGGGAAAGAGGAGAGACAGTGCTCCCCACTCCCATTGTAGTTCTACCGTACATGGTCAACAATAGCCTGAATATACGGGAAATTCCTGAAGCAAGCATTTCATTACTTTTAAGTTATGTGCATCACATGCTGTTCTGAGTAATGCGATGGAATCTGTTACCCCAGTTCGAGCCCTGCAGATGGAAAAGATCCATTTGTCCCACATACCTGAGCTGTATCCATCCCCTGCCAAGTCGTCCTTGAGCAGATTGAGTATCAGACCAGCTGTGACTTGCATTGCACTGCTTTAGGTTATCCTTACACATTAGCCCAGCCCCACATCAGTCCACAACAATCACCTTACTCTCTCTCCTCACTATACCTAATTTATAAAATAAGCCCTGCTATGCATAGCTATTTGGAGGAGAAACCAACCATATGTATAGGACTCAGTACTATTGTGGTTTCTTGTAGCCCCCAGGCATCTTAGAATATACTCCCCCACATAAGAGGAAGGCTTATGTCTCTAAAGTTTTCTTACAGGAAGAACTTGGATATACTGTGTGAGGATAGGTGCTGTAAGCAGAGGATGCAGTGGTTCATTTAAGAAGATATTTTGACAGTAATCAGGATGCTGTCATGACCCTGAGTGTTAAATTGGAAATGAAATAGGGACATTTTCCCCCAATGGTACATAACTGAAAAGGGAGACTAAGGCTCCCAGGCTAATTCTTGCTGTTTGAGATTAATTAATTTAGGGGCTACGTGTTCCTTCTGGAGGAACTGCTACCAGACTTAGTGGAGGGCCCCATCTCAGGAGAAAGTGCACATAACAGGTTAAATGGGTGTTTTGTTCCTATGTAATAGGAGCTACCAATTATTACCCTCTGAACTTAGAGTCATTCAGGAGAGTCACAGAGATCAGAAGCAAAAGGTTGGATCAATTTGGTTCATAAAGGATTGACAGGCAGCTGACATGCTGCTAGTCTCCTGAATCAGACCCAGCCATATATAGCTAGGTATAGTGGCACCTGTAATTTAAACTTTTGGACGGTGGAGGCAGGAGGATCAGGAGTTCCATGTCATCCTCAGCTACTTAGGGAGTTCAGCAGCACTGGGAAACATGAGGTACAATGTTAAAAACAAAAACAAATCAAAAAGATCACTACTGGCCAGACACTGGCTGGCTTCCCCATCGAGAGAATATGCCAGTATATGGTACAAGACACTCTTCCTACAGGGAGTTGGATTGAAGGAAAGAAAAAGAGGCTGAGTCTGTAAAACTTACCCTTTGAGCTGGAGAGAGAGAGCAGAGATGTTACTCTGCTGAAGTCTATACATATATGTTCCTAGAGCCAGGGAAATGACCATGTAAGACTGGCTTTCCATGCCTCTGATGAGTTCATTCATCACATTTTTTAGCCATATGAGGTAATGCTTGCCCCATTTTATAAAAAGCTGAGATGGAGTCTGTTTTTACAAGTCAGTGGCAGTTCAGGTTATAAAACCAAGTATATGATTTTAAAACCAAAGTCTTTGTGCTCATTCCTTTTGTCCCTTATTTCTCACTTAGATTGCTGGGAAAGTGAGCACTCCTGGCCCTTGTCCTGGACCTGTACATGAAGTATCTTAGGTTCTAATGACTTGACTTATCTCAGGGACCTGAGTCCACGAAGGCTTCATGGGTCTGTGGCAGACTTGAAGACAAAGCCATTAAGCCCAAGACAGGAAGGCTGGGAGAGAGCCATGGCTTCCTATTCCAGGCTTGTGCCTGATCAACATGTTACTCTGTCCTGGGCCGGTGACAGTGACTCCTTTAGCTTAGTCTTCAGAGACCAGCTCCTTCCAATCAGGGCTTAGGCCAGTAGGGGTTTCTCCCTGAGGTTTAATTCTTTCTGGTTAGGGAGCTGTGGATTCATGGGTTCTCAGATCACTAGTTGATTCTGTTTGACTACTTCCTCCTGATGTCTTGCAAACCTTCAAGGCATCTATCAAATGATTTTATTTCTTGCTTTTCAGCCTCTGAATATGGTTCATCTACTTCCCATCCCTTTTCCCCTCTTCTTATGTCATTTAACAATCCTGCCTATTCTTTCTGCTCTTTTTTTTTTTTTTTTTTTTTTCGAGACAGGGTTTCTCTATGTAGCTTTGCGCCTTTCCTGGAACTCACTTGGTAGACCAGGCTGGCCTCGAACTCACAGAGATCCGCCTGCCTCTGCCTCCCGAGTGCTGGGATTAAAGGCGTGCGCCACCACCGCCCGGCACTTTCTGCTCTTTTTTATACCTCCCTTACATTGCTTTTCTATCTGTATTTCTTCCCTTTCCCTTCTATCCCTCCTCAGCTGTCCCCTTCGCCTTGAACCTGAGAGGGATAGGCCTTTCTGCAAAGGAGGCTCTTTGTCACATGATGTAAAAATCCTCAAATATTATTCAGCAGAAGACAGGACAATGGAAGCATTCTGCTAAGGGCTACTGGGGTGTATTGGTTTCCTAAATGTTATAGAAGTTCCTGAGGATGCTACAAAGATGATGGTAAGCTTCGGGACTCTCCCCCCCCCCCCCCCCGAAAAAAAATAGCAACAAACGAGAAGGTAGGATTTCATATATCATTTTTCTTTTGACATATTTGCTCAGAATTGATATTGCCTATATTATTGTCACCTAGAAAAGCATTTCTGCCCAATTAATCACTAAAGCTTAGAGAAAAGTTTAAAATATCCTACCATCAACCTCAGCCATCAGAAGGAATATTTCAGAGAATGAGATGACCAGATTTCCTAGTTTATTGAAAATCCATAGATAAGTGTATGGCTCTTCCTGATATCTTATATAAGAAGTAAAGCTAGCCGAGCTTTTTAATAATGAGCTGGTTGTCTATGCTGATGGAAATGAACACTGGACATACCATAGTCAATGGCATAGAGTCACCTTGCAGGCTGAGCCACAAAGGGTCTTAAAAGCTGTCTATGGGGTCTACAAGGCAAACAGTGGCCTGGTGGCCATAGTGTCTAGGTCTTTCCAAGCCCAGTAGGACTGAAACATTCCACCATGGCAGCCATCTCATTCCAATCTGAAACTGAGCATTATTGTCCCTGTTTTCCAAATCGATAAAATAATGGCCACAGAAGATTCTAGGTAAAATCACAGCATAGAGTGGCACAGCCAGAAAGTGACAGGCCCTGTTGCTCTGCAGGCCACCCTACCACCTACCAGATAGATGCTACAGAAGCCATCGTTTGATTATGGGGTGACAACTTTTGAGGGGGTCAGACATGGGTTTTAGGGACAATACAACTTAGAAGCTATGTATATATTCTAAAGTGGGACAGTTTCAGATGCTGTCTGCTACTTATGACCTCTATAACTGTATAAATAAACCACTTTCTCTTTGCCTCTATAAAATAAGGAATAATCATAATATCTACTTCATAGATTTGTGATAAAGGATGAAAAAGAAAATGGATAAAGCACAAAATACAATAGCTGACTCATAGTAAATTGTATAAACTACACAGACTTAGGCCCAGTTTTATATCAAATGAAATTAGTCCAAGTGTCTGTTATATGGCATTTTCCTCTGAATTGCAATGTTTACTCCAAATGCAATATTCCCTCCAGGGAGGAAGGGGAGGCTCATGGGCTTCAGAAGGAAAAAAAAAAAAGGTCACATGCTCCTTAAAACAGAAACTTGGAAGATTCTTGAGGGCCCCTATCCCACCATATGGAAAGAAGTACAGAGTTGTTGAGGGAAGAGAGACTCTGACCAGTCAAGTAGCAATTCGGAGTGTGGAGCTGTGTGCAAGCTGCATGGAGAGCCTCATGGAGAGTTTGCAGTTTTGGGAAGCCCCAGGGTTGCTGTTTTCAGGGGTCACCTATGTTGAGGTAGACTTTTGGCTGATGCAGCTGCTTTCGAGTTATCTGGGCTCTTTGTAAGTAACCCCTCATCCATACTTCTGTCAGTAACCCTAATACAATCCTCAGTGGTTAACCATGTTGGGTGTTAGTGCAGTTGTTACTTTGGCCTGTCACAGGTTCCATTTCAGAGGTGAGTAGCTGTGCGTTGTGTTCCCAGGAAAAGTCTGTCACATAACAGTGTCGCACACAGTGTCTGTCCTATACAGCAGTTTTGGTGGAAGAGCCAGGTTGTTTGGTCTAGTGAGCTAAAGAAAGAGGTGCTTCCAGTGGCAGTGGTTGAAAACCTTGTTGAGGTATCCTCTAGAGTGGAACTCCTGAACCTTAGAAGAAACAAAGCTGACAAGTTAATAATTCAGGGATCATCCAGTAACTGATGGAAGCCAATGTAGAGATCCACAGCTTAGCACTGGGTGGAGCTCCCGGAGTGCAGTTGAAGAGAAGGAAGAGGGATCATATGAGCAAGGGATCAAGGTCATGATGGTAAAACCCGCAGAGACAGCTGACCCAACCTATTTAGAGCTCACTGACTCTGAACTGACAACTGGGAAACCTGCAGGGGACTGAACTAAGCCCTCTGAATGTGGGTGACAGTTGTGTGGCTTGGGCAGTTTGTGGGGCCACTGGCAGTGAGACCAGATTTATCCCTAGTGCATGAACTGGCTTTCTGGAGCCCATTGCTTATGAAGGGATACCTTGCTCAGCCTTGATGCAGTGGGGAAGGGCTTGGTCCTGCCTCAACTTGATATGCCAGACTTTGTTGACTCCCTATGGGAGGCCTTACTCTTTCTGAGGAGTGGATGGGAGATGGAGTAGGGGGAAGGTGGGAGTGAGCAGGAGCAGGGGAGGGAGGGGGAACTGGGTTGGTATGTAAAATGGAAAAAAAAAAAAAACAACTTTTAAATAAAAAAAAATCAGGAACCAAATACAAAGAATCAGGTGGTCATGTATACTTCTAGAAATGGAAGCAACCAGGATAGTCACAACCAGACATTCGTTTTAAAGTCCCACCAATCAAGCCTTCTTGTTAGTCTTTGCTCACCTAAATCACTGGTACTTTTGGTATTTTAGAGTTTTTGTTTCATTTGTCTTGATTTGTAGATATGAAACCAACTGTTTCCACCTTGAGCACTAGTCAGTGGATATGGGGCTTAGTGATTTTGAAGTACAACTGCTCCAGGTGCATTTCACTGTCTTTATATTATTGAAAATCCTTGGGCTACTACAGTTACTTACATGGCTTGTAAGTTCCTGTAACTATAGTGAGGGTGAGCCAAGAGCCTCACAATAAAACTAGCACTAGGTCAGAGAGGCAATTATGGCAGGGGTATGCAGTCCGATTAAATGTGCTTTGGGGAGGGATAGATACCAATGTACCTGTTCCTGTCCAGGCAGCTGCAAGGCAGATATAGGCTCAGGTTGATAGGATCCTCAGAGTTAAGAAACTGAACTGTGGAATGTTTCCAGTAGTGCCCAGAAAGCTGGAGTCCATGGCTACAACCATAATGGAGTTAAGGTACCTTGTCAAAGAGCAGACTTTTCTTAGGGTTTCTGTTGCTGTGGTAGAACACCATGACAAAAATGAGCTTGGGGAGGAAAGGGCTTATGTCATCTTACACTTTGCAGTACATCATCCAGAAAAGTCAGAGCAGGAATTCAAGGCAGGAACCTGGAGGCCGGAACTGTTGCAGCGGCCATGGAGGAATGCTGCTTACCTGCTGTTTCACAGATCCAGAAATATAGGAGACCAAACAGCCTTCCGGCTCCCAAGCTGGGGAAGGTCCCTCTCCCACAGGGCATCCTCTGATTCTAGAAAGAGAGTCAAAGGTAACTGTTGATCCTTTTTGACAGTTTTTCTCAGACTTTTGTCAAGAGGATAATTCTCTCTTTTGGAAAAAAGGGCTTAGTCACATTTTCATTGTCTTTTGTTTATAAATGGGTACTGGCCAGATATCCATCCTTTGACAGTCCTGACTAAAGTGTCCTTGCTGGCCACACTTGTATCAGCTCTATGAGGGTCCCCCACAGAAGTGGGAGAGGATGTTATTAAACCTCAGCTCTTCTGAACATAGATATAGGACAGAGGGGCAGTGCCCAGCGTAGACTTTGAGCTACCTATGGCAGCTGTTGGGTATTGGGTCTGTTATTTATCATGTTCCTATTCTTTTATTTACTTCTCATTCTTTGAGGCTTCCAACACTTTGCTGAATATCTTGTAGGCCACCTACAGTAAAATGGGGAGAAGGGCTTGGGGTCACTCCTTTTCTATTTGGGAGACACTGCATCGGGAACCCATTCCCTGCCTGGTTTTTCTCAGTTGTGATCTTCCTGCCATAGAGCACTTACGGTTGAGTGCTATTGGTAACTTCTTCATAAGAAGAGGGAGAAAGACCAGAAAATATGTGCATTCATTCTTTTCACATGTATGTGTTCCCCATGTCCCTTTCTATGTGATACTTTCAGCTACTGTAGGATTCCACCAGCCAAGAAGGCCAGGTGTAGCCCTTGACATTGAATGAGATCTGTGGGCCAAAGTAAACCTCTCTTATAATTTGCCAAGTCTGGGGTATTTTGTTGTTAGTAACAGAAAACAGATGAGTACAGTGGTCCAGAATGTGTTGTTAATAAGCACACTCCAGCTGCCCATGCTAAGGCCCAGGTTCAGAGATTTGTATGCAACTAATCAGTAATGGAATAAAATTAATAATAAATCAATGAACTAAAATTTGAATGTATATTTTAGCTTTGGTTTTAAATTTTTACAATAAAATAAAAGTAAAAATTCATGAGTGCTTCTTTTAAATTAAGAATAGCTTTACTATATGTGGATAAAAAAGGTGATTTTCTTTGTATTTATTCTGTTTGAGGTTTGTAACGTTTCTGGAAACTGCGGTTTGTCATACTTTGTCAATTTGGGAAAATTCTGTCATTCTATAAAAATGACTACCTCCCCAATGACCTTTCCTGTGCAGGAGCCCAATCACGTGGGTTGGCCTTCTTCTTTGTGTCCCATTGGGTCTCATGTGTTGCCCTGGTTCACCCCCAGTACTTCCTGTGCATGTTTTTTCCATTCATTCAGCCCAAATACTCTGTTACTTCTCTTTGGATTCACAAGCTATCCCTTCTTTATTACTAACTCCAACTGTTTAGTTCTCTGCTTTCTTATATCTTCACATAAGATTTTTCATTTGGATTTGCTTCTTCTCTAAAATTTATTTTCTTGAACATACTGATTACATTTATTTTGGAAGTTCCTATGTTAAAAGTCCAGTATCAGCACCTCTTTGGAAATATTTCTGTGTTTATCTTCTTGAATTCCGGACTTTCCTATCTTTAATTTGTTTAAATGTTTTTTTTTTTTTTTTTGGTTTTTCGAGACAGGGTTTCTCTGCGTAGCTTTGCGCCTTTCCTGGAGCTCACTTGGTAGCCCAGGCTGGCCTTGAACTCACAGAGATCCGCCTGGCTCTGCCTTCCGAGTGCTGGGATTAAAGGCGTGCGCCACCACCGCCCGGCTTTAAATGGTTTTTGTAACTTGTTTATTGGTGAGCAGATCCTGTGTGTGCAGATGTGAAGAGAATCTGAGGATCTGGGTGATTGGCTCTCCCTCTGAGATCTACTTTTGCTTTTGGAAATCAGAGTATGGGTGGATTGGGATATTACAGTCATGGACTGAGCAGACTTAAACCCACATGCCAATCTGTTTCTGGTTGGTCCCACTGCTAAGATTCAGGAGTTCCTTTTAAAAACCTGTGTGCATTCCAGGTCCCCTCCTTTTGGGGGAGCCATGAATTCTACTTTCACTCCTCAAAGGCAAAGAGACTGCTACAACTCTGCTCATGCCATAGCCTTTTGGCTTCCAGCCTCCACTTCATTTTTCCTCTTAGCTTCTCTTGGATAAAGGGCACAGCTTCTCGGCTGGAGGCTTAGCTTCAGATTCAGCCAAAGCTTTGAGGTGTGTGCTTTGTTAACACTAGATTCACTTCTGTGCGTTCTTTCTCTTGGAGATCCCTGTGCCTCGAGAGTTCATTCCATTTGATAGCTCTCTGATGCTTCCAAACATAATGAGTTCTTCTAAAATATTACCTTGTTCAGGACTTACACTTTCTCTTCCTAAGAAGAGCGGGCCTGGATGGTCTATCACTGTCTTGATCATTGTTTTTAAATCTTGCCACAAGTGATTCTAAAATGAGACCAACTGAACAAAAAAAATCTACTCCTTGCCACATCATAAAAACCACCTCCGGCTCTTGTTTGCAAATATTGGTCTCCTGGTCCTATCCCAGAATACTACACCAGAATTTCCAGGAAAAAAAAGAATTGCAAATCTCCATTTATACAGAAGAGGCAGCAATGGAGAGTGTGTGCTAGATAAGCCGGCTGGAGACAGTCTGGAAAAAAACAGACTTACTAGATTAAAATCAAACAGTTTACTTCCTGTCCACTGACTTGTCAAAACCTATTCTTTAAAATGGAAGACCTTATCCCAAAGCTTCTAAAATGATAGTAGCCCTTGCTGATGTAGGCTATCTTCTCTTTAAGCACATTTTCCTCTGAGAACACAGCCTTCCTTCCCTGTTTGTTTGTTTTAAAAATAATTAATCATTTATTTTATTCTCTCTCTCTCTCTCTCTCTCTCTCTCTCTCTCTCTCTCTCTCTCTCTCTCTCTTGTGTGTGTGTGTGTGTGTGTGTGTGTGTGTGTGTGTGTGTGTGTGTTTGTAGAACTCACAATGCAGATCAGAAGACATCTTGAACATGTTCTTCTTCCACCTTCTTCTACCCGGGTCCCAGGATCTGAACTCGGGTTCTCAGGGTTGAGCCATTTCTCTGTCCTAAAGGGCCATGATTTCATTTCTAGTCTCCTCCATGCTGAACTGCTGTTTGGGAAGAGCAAATGAATGGCAGATTGACTCTTTTATCACAGCCCTTTTAATTACTGCATGTAACTAATTTTATTATCCAATTATGGGTAAGATTAAAGTTCATCAAGCTATTCATTTTATGTGAAATTCCTTCATTTCCAAAAGATCAGTAGGACATTAAAGAACAATGGAAACAGCCAGTAGGAGATAACAGAGGGTGGTTTATCATTGATCATGCACAAAAAGC
This sequence comes from Peromyscus maniculatus bairdii, assembly GCF_049852395.1. Classification (NCBI taxonomy): domain Eukaryota; kingdom Metazoa; phylum Chordata; class Mammalia; order Rodentia; family Cricetidae; genus Peromyscus; species Peromyscus maniculatus. The sequence continues at coordinate 86,994,066 of NC_134858.1, forward strand.
AAAAATGGCCCTGTTACCCCAGCATAATTGGTCTGTGGATATAATGCACTGTATATGTTTTCATTATAGTCTTGAAAAAGTAACATGATACATCCCAAGTGGACGTAATAATTTCACCAGCTGTATCGTCCTTAAGGCTCCAAAGCGCCAGGCTGGTTTGTTACAGCAAATGGCCAAGAGCCCACAGTTTCATGAAATTGCTTTTGCATATTTGCAGGATTGTAACCCAGTGCAGTGGGTTCAGGTCTTGATGAGTGAAGATCTGAAATAAATACTGCCAAGACATAAAAAGGTGGAAGAAATGTCTGAGCCAACCAAGGGCCATGTGGATGTCAGCAGCCTTCGTTGCCACCTAGGACCAGGTCAATGTCCAAGGGTTGAGCTCTGCTGGGGCCATGATCTGAGTAGCCTGTGGTGCCACTAGGGACCATGGTGTCATCTGGGCCTGGGCTGCTGCCAGGTGCCATGTCTGCGTCTGTGGCCCTGCCACAGCTGCGGTCTGTGGTCTGTGTTGATGTCTGTGGCTCCTGTTATCACTAAAAGCAGTGAGAATAGGGCTGCACAGAGCTGGCCCCGCCCACCCCTCACTGCCTGCAGCACTTTGGAGAGCTGGTCCTGCCCCTCACCAACTGAAACACTTGCCCAGGGCAGCACAGTAGAGCTGTCCCTGATGGCAGGGATGTGGGAGAGCTAGTCCCAAGGTCTGTCATGAGGTGGTATGGGCAAGGGAGAGATAACCCCTTGCTGCCTACTGAAGGTGGGAAAAACTGGTCCCAGGGTCACCAGAATGGGAGAGCTGATCCTGCCCTCCACCAGCTGCAGCACTCGGGAGAGTGGGCCCTGCACCTAGCCGGGCAGCACAGTAGAACTGACCCCGTTGACGGGGGTGCAAGTGATCTGGCGCCACGAATGTGCCTGGGAGATACAGCTCCACCCTTTAGCTGCTGTATGGTAGAGTGGGAGAGGGGGAGATGACCTCCCAACCTCCCACTCCTCACTGCCTGTGGTGGGTGTGAAAGCTGGCCCTTATGAGAGAGGGAGGATTGGCACTGTCCCCCACTGCCAGTAGCACTTGGGAGAGCAAGCCCTACACCTTGTCCAGGGGGTAAGAAAGAGCTGACCCTGTTGGCGGGAGCACAGGTGCATCTGTAGCAGGCAGGTAAGAGAGCTGGCTCCAGGACCATGAAGAGTAGGAGAGCTGGCCCTGCCCCTCAGCACACAGGAGAGCAGGCAGGGCACCTCGCCTGGGCAGCACACTAGAGCTGACGCTGTTGGTGGAGGAACAGGTGAGCTAGCATTGTGGGCATTGAGAGCAGGAGAGCTGCCCCTGCAGCCTCCCTCCTATGCCATGGGATGGCAAGGGTAAAGGAAATATGACCCCCACCACCACCTTCAAGAGCGGCCTTGGAGTCATGAGAACAGAAGAGCTGGCCCTGGGGGTGTGAGTGTGGGTGAAGTGGACCTGAGGGTGGAGAGCAGAAGTGTCCCCGCTCCTTGCTGGGTCAGTGCTGGAGAGCTCGCCTGGGTGGTCATGATAAAGGTGATGATCAACACAGCTACCACCAGGCCCTATGAACTGCTGAAGTGTGTTAAGGGGCTGGACCTGCAGATTCAGAGCTACAGAATCACCATGACACAAAGCAACACAATAGGATATCCAAGAGGAGTCCCAATGAGGGCAGCAGAAGGCAGAGGCTTTGAACCAGACCAATGACTCACTGCAATGAACATTGACAAGTAAAGATGTATGGACTAAAAGGTACACTGTGTGATTCACTGGGACTCACTACAGCTTCCAATTTTTTTCATTTGTTTTTTGTTTGTTCACTTTTGTTGTTGCTTTTGTTTTACTTTATAATTTTGTGGGTTTTTTTGGGGGGTGTTACAAGGGCAGAGGATGAAAGTGAGAGGACATGGAGATGAGTGGGATCCAGATGCATGATGCGAAATCCACAAAGTATCAATAAAAAGTCAAAAAAAAAAGGTGAGAGAAGATTTCTTAATTGTAGCAAGCAAAGAGAGAATATAGTAGTCATTTCTCAAGCTTTGTCCTACTACAACAAATGAAGCCTGGAGATTTTATGTTTAGATATACATACTCATATTGGTGTTGGCTGATTCCTAAGCTTGCTCAGTTAAGTTGTACATCCCTGAGCATGCTCAGTTTAAGGTCATAATTTTCAAAGTAAACATTTCTTTTGCATGTGCTTAGCTCAAAGCCATGGAGGACATATGTAAAAGATTAGAACAATGGACACAAATGCCCCTTTGCATGTTCAGCTGGCAGCATAAGTTTCCAGCTGGAAGGAAAAAATGGATACTTTGAAGGTTCAATAACACAGACATCTGCCCCTGAAGGTATCAACCTTGCTCAGTAGCTAACAGAATGACCTTTTCCAACTCTATCCTACCAAAGTACATTAACTCCTTCCAGGTGAGGTGAGAAAGTGCTACACTGATCTGTGTTCCTGCAAGGTCCAATAGAAATATCACATCCTTTAATATTGTTACCAGAGTCTTTAGTGTAGCAGGAATCTTAAAAGTTCTTATTAATAAAATCAAACCTGAGCCAGGTGTTGGAGTGAACACTGGAAGATCAGAGAACCAGAACAAGCCACAGCTAACCTCACCTGGCCAACTTCTCAGCTGATCTTGTTTCCTCAGACTGGAAGCCTCTGTGCCCTCATATCTGAATGGCTCTCAGCTGAACTGTGCTGCTCAAAACCTAAATGTTTAACCAACCAAATGTTTCTAGTTTCTGGTCCTCATGCCTTATATACCTTTCTGCTTTCTACCACCAGTCCCTGGGATTAAAGGCATGTGTCACCATGCCTGGCCATTTCCAATGTGGCCTTGAACTCACAGAGATCCAGAGGGATTTCTACCTCTGGAGTGCTAGGATTAAAGGTGTGAGTGCCACCATTTTCTAGCCTTTATATCTAGTGGCTGTTCTGTCTCTGACCCCAGATAAGTTTATTAGGGTGTACAATATTTTGGGGAACACAATACCACCACAGTTTAGGGCAAAAACTCTATGTCCCAACAGCCCCAACAGGCTAGGTTCAGCGATCTGTCAAGTTTTGCTGTGTGGCTGCATTGGGAAGAGGACCAATAAAGAGCAGAAGTGACCCCAAGTCAACTTTGGGGCGCTGACATCAGCTATGGTGTTCATAGAGGAAGAACTGAAGCAGGGGGCACAGAGGTGTGCATGATTATCCAGGCTTGGTCAAGGGGTTATCTGGTTGTTATTATTTCAGTTCTGGTTCTGCAAGGAGATCCAAAGAAGTCTTCAGCACTGTCATCACTTGAGGGTATCACCTGGTTCTTAGATGATTACCACCTATGGCCTCAACCATCATGGGTAATTGCCCTCATCTGGGCAAGGAGCTGTCCTGTGAGATTTTGCTGTGCCAGCAATCGATGGTGACGCAAGAGGAAAGATTAAGGACAATGACATCTCTGTCCTTTCAGCCAAAATAAGAGAGACACAAAATGAAGGGAGAGATGTCAGGTTTTCATTTTGTGTTTGGTTTACCTTGCGGGCCAAGTGAAAGGAAATAAGATACCACTGGTGGCATTTCCAAGGTCACACACCTGGTAAGTAGTAGAGCCAAGATTATATTGGCTGTCCACAAAGCCGTTGTGACTCCTCCCCTTCCCCCCAAGCATAGTGTTTGTTTTCTTCCTTTCATCCTTGTTTGCCTTCTATTTCAGCAGTTTGAGCCTACTTTCCTTCCACTGTAGTGTGAGGTCTTGGAAGATTCCTTATGTCCATCCTGCAACGACCACCATGTCAAGTGTACTTTGATATAGAAATCAGAGTTCACAGAGAGAAGCAGAACCACAAAGGGATAGCGTCCATCTATGCCTGGTCCTGTTGGACAAATTTTAGACTCTTGGATGCTAGAGGATGAAGTCCATAGACAGAGTGGTTATGAAGGGAAGATGGATGTAAGATGGACTGCAAGTTGAGCTGGAGAGCAGAGGATAGCTTGGACTTGTGATCTTGACAGTACATGTGTTATGCTGGAGCCAGAGACCTGCATCCAGGAGTTGTCTGTTCTTATCCAGCCTCGGAGTAAGAGAAGCTGAAGCAAGGCTCAGGGAAGAGAAGACATTTCAGGTTTAGCTGTGAATCAAATCTGTGACAAAATACAGGCGAAAATGACCAGTGCTTGTATTCTGCCTTTCATCTCTGTCATGATGACCTTGGATCTGAGTAGAAATCCACAGAACAGGGAATTCTGGGGAATGTAGTCCAGCTCAACCAAATTACCATCAGAAAATCCCTGTGGACAGGTTCTGTCAACCTGGCACCCACTTGTGATGCCTTAAGCCATAATCACATAAAAACACCATTCAAGTTCTCTGTCTTATGGGCTATGTACAACCAGACACAAATGCTTTTCCCAGAAAAGCATTTTTCCCAGATGACCTTGAGTTGATATTCTGACCTCCACCTTCTCAGTGCTCGGATTGCAGGGGCAAACTACAATGCCAGTTTATACTTTGCTGGGGACTGAATCCAAGGCTTTGTGCATGTTAGGCAAACATTCTACCAATGACTCTACATTTTTAATCCCATTACATAAACATTTATATCAAAATAATAAAGAAATTGAGTATTATGGCTCTCCTTTATGTAACTGGTCATATAACCATAGCTAGTTCCAATCAATTATTCAGTATTACTTTTGCTTTCTGAAAGTACCCAGTGGTAGGTAGGTCTAGACCAGAAGTCACCAAACCTTTTTTGGTAAGGGTCTAGACAGTTAAACAAAGTTTATATGACTTTGTGATTCTGTCTCAACTACTCAATTGGGTGTTGCAATGTCACAATAAAATACTGTGGGCTATAATTTGCTGATCTTAGGCTATTCACAGTCCTGCATAAATTGAATGTAATTTCTCATCAATTTTGTGTATTTAAAATTTTAATTATTGCACACATTTATTTTGTGTATTTGGAGGCCTGAACATGCTTACCCCAGCTCCTGTGTAGAGGTGAGAATAGAGCTTTCAGAAATCAGTATTCTCTTCCTCCCATGTGGGTCCTAGAGATCAAACTTGGTTTGATCATCATCAGGTTTGCTGCAAACACCTTTGCCCACTGAACCATCTAGCCAGGTCTCTATCATTTTTAATTAGAGGATCTGAGTCATGAACCCCAGTGGATCACTTGCATTCCAGATACACATTTATGCAGTGGCAGTCTTTCCCCTCTGATAGCCAGGATCAGTCATTCTAGCCAGTACAGCAGGCTGCACCACTTGTCATCCACTTGGCAAGAGGAGAGTAGGCAGCCTCTGTCTCATTCTCCACTTGGGAACTAACAGCTCTAGAGCACACATCCTGGGGTGACTGGGAAGAGAAGCATTTTTCCCAGTGGCTAACACTAGCTCTCTATTCTCTCCACCTCCCACAACTTGCCACTACCATTTTACTTTCTGACTATGAGTTTGACTACTCTAGGTACTTTGTGTACATGGAATCTTCCAGTTTCTGTCCTTCAATGATTGCTTTATTTCTCTTAGGGCAATGTCTTCAAGTTTATTCCATGTTGTGCATATGTCAGAATTCCCTTTCTTTGGGGGCTATGGTGTACCTCAAGGGTAAAATACTTGGCTAGTGTGCACATGACTGTAGTTTCCATCCTCAGTACTGTAGATGGTTTCCTTCCATTGCTAGGATGAATAATAGTTCATTGTGTGTATAAGCCATATTTTGCTTTTCTAGTCATCTGTTGCTATGTACTTGCACTGTTTCCACATAGTAATTATGAGACTGTTATGAGCCATGCTGTTCAGAGCATGGCTGCACAGATATGTAGTCCCTGCATTCAGTCTTTGGGATATATACTTAGTAGAATTTCTGGATCATGTGGTGATTCTGCTTATTTTTATTTTAGAAACTAACATAATATTTCACACAATGACCACAGCATTTTAAATTTCCACCAAGAATATACATGATCCAATGTTTTAATTTACTTTTACACTTTTGCTGACATTTGTTGTTTTGTTTTCTGCTAATACCCATTTTAATGAGTGTAAAATGGTATCTTCTTTGTGGTTTTAATGAAATAAAAATTGAAGTTTCAGCATGTTCAGTTGAAGACTGTTAGGGAAACCTCCAAGTGGGGTGATGGGCTGACAGTTGGACACCAGAGGCTAAAGTCTGAAGAAAGGGAGGGAAATTCTTTAATTCACTAGCACAAAAATAACTGTGTAGTCAGTCTGTGCTAGGAGTCAGTTTTGTTTTTCTATCATTTTCTCTTGACATCTGTCATGACTTGGGCTATGGCAGAAACACAGATGGATGTATTTGTGTCTTTCTACAGTGTCAGGTCATCAAGAACTGAGAGAGGGCACAGCAGTGCCTGTGGAAGTTGACCAAAGATAGGACAGGAGGAGATGTAGTAGGCATTTGTAGTTGAAGAGCCAGTCCACAAGACTGGATGACAGTAGTGCTGACACCCAGGTAGGGCAGGAGGCTATGCGAGAAGGATGCAATGGCCTCTTGTACCAGAAGAGATCTGGGGTCATATGAGCACAGGTAACTGTATTACACAGATATTGTGTAGGGCTGAAGGGATTTGAGGATCTGGGGTCCATCAAGTGTGTTATGGGGCTTTCCCAATAACAGATGGTCTTCACTGTGCTCCTCAAAACTGTATTGTAGCTTCTAGACATGGTGCCCAGCTCATCATTTCCAGCATGCATGTGGGTGGGGTCGATAGAAGCACCTGTTTCTTAATATATTTTAAGATCTATTATAAGGAGGTGGAGAACAGTCTCACTGTGACATGCCATCTCAGACTAGGCTGAATCTTCCTTCCAGGCAAGAAAGTCAGAAAAACCTCTGGATCCAAAAAAGGGGGAGCTCATGCAGATTGGGATGACTTGGTTGATTCTGTGAGTGTCCTCATAAATGTAGTTCCTTTACAGGTAGCATGGTCCCACAGAGCCTATTCAGGTTGGAGTAGATGCTAAGAGAGGAGCTACTAGTCCAGGTTTCTTCTGACTCCTTGCTTGTCCATTCTTCTCATGTGGGATTTATCAGCATGGCTATAAGACTCTTGCTTTTCCTTTAGTTCCCTCCAGAGTCCACATTCTAGGCAGGAAAAGGTAGAAGGTACAGACATGGACAGGTGGAGTCAGTTTTGTTTTTCTATCATTTTCTCTTGGCATCTGTCATGACTGGGCTATGGCAGAAACACAGATGGATGTATTTGTGTCTTTCTACAGTGTCAGAATTTATTGAATGACCAATAAATTCACAAGCTGTGTCAGTTCTGTTGGCTGCAATTTACAAAGTAATCTTATTTCTCTTGATAGCTGGCCATTGGCAAACACAAATTATTTTTTAATTTAAATTATTTATTCATTTATTTTTCTCTCTGTATATGTATGCCATGCCACACCTGTAGAAGTCAAAGGACTTGGAGGAGTTGGTGGGTGAGTCCCAGAGATCAAACTCACAATCTTTATCTGCTGAGTCATCTTACCAGGCATACAGATTCTTTAATTTCTAATCTTAGTTACAAGCATTAGCTCTCACATCCCTCACAAGACATTACAGGACAGTATGCACATATGCAGCTTACAGAATGGCTAGGCAAGTGTTACAAAGTCTGCAGTATTTAGAGGCCATCCTGAAGTCTAGGCAGAGAGCTGATGCAGGCTCAGAAAGAGTCCATGGGAAGCTAAGGCACAGAGCTGTTCAGACTCAGAGATGTCAAATCCAAGTCTGGGTAATGGGCCATTTCAGGTCCCAAAGTGGGCTGAAGGTCATGGACAGGGAAAACTGCACTTGATCTGGAGCCTGGAGACAGAGGCAGGAGCCCATCACTGTCTATGTGTCTGACACATATAGTCTTGGGGATCTCCTTCTACAGCTCCAGTTGAGGGATTCCATTATTTATCAGTTTGTACCTCTGGGTGTGCTAGCAGATGGTGGTTGTTGACCACCATCGTGTGGCTATAAACATGGTATGTAGAGTCATTCTTCTGGGCACTTATACTCAGGATGGAGTAACTGAGGTCAAGGTTGCTTCTTTCTAAAGTGGAGTTGTTCTGGGTTAGGCATTGCCTAAGTCGCAGAACAATCCAGAGCAGTCGAGCCTGTGCTCACATCTGACCAGCCAGATGGGTCACCTGCACATCTCTAGCTAAAACAGAATCAGGGAGCTATTTCTAATGGAACATATGCATGCTGAACAAAATCAGGATGCTACGCTCACCATAAGACATTGAGAGATGAAAGCACTGGTATTAGCTAAACTATTAGAGTGCCTCCTATAGGGCAGGGTGAGGTGAGGAGGGGGAAGGGCATGAAACAAGCTCGCCAGGGCATAGTGCACACACAGACATGCATGGGGGAGCTGTGAGTGGGAGGGAAGATGGGAGAGAGAACTCAAGGCCATGGATACCCCAGTGGTGCTCATTATAAAACTGAAATGTCATATTGGGAGTTTCTAAATGGCATGTGAACTATTTCCACCTCTTTCTAAATAGGACTACACTACCACATCCAGCTGAATGGGTATTGCCTGACTCAACAAATAACCATAATGTTTTCTGCTTCTCTAATTTGTACTTGTCTTGAATAGCCATCTTTACAAATCCCCAACTCATGAGACTATAACATTTGCCTTTATTTATTCAGTGCTTTAAGAAGAAAACAAAAGATTATTAAAAAATACAAAATTATTCAAAGATTACTTACATTCATTCTCCCTTGGTGTCCCAGAAGGGAACTTTTTCTGGAGAATTCATGAAAGCCTGACCTAAGAATAATAATGGCAAAAATGTCACAGGAGACCAGCGTTTTGAATTATTGATCAGACAAGGAGTTTCCAGGCTTCCCCCCTGCTTCTTAATTACATACTCTAAAATAGATAAAGGAGAGAGAAAAGATGCAGGGGTTTAAAAGAGCAAGGAGGCCCCAGTACTGCTGGGTTTTACTTCCTGTTCCGGGAAGCTGCAGGTGGGCAGGGAGCTGGGAGGAGGAAGTCACAGTGTGGATACCCTGCACCTCTGTTGCTCATCTGATTAGGAGATTCATAGGCCTGGGACATCATGCTCCATCCTTGGCTGAGCAGGGAGGACAGGTGCTGGGTAAAGGGTGAGGTGTCTCCTCCTTGCTGCCCCCTCCTTCTGAGAATACTGATCCTAGTGTATATCTGAGGACACTGGCTTCCCAGGGGGGAAACAGGGGGTCTCTTGGAATTTGGGACTAATGGCTCTCTTGTTGCTCATTTGCCTGTAAGGCTTGGCTCTCTATATGGCTAACGTGGCTCTGTAATGCTCTTCACAGCATCCTATCTGCCCAGCAGTACCCTCCAGCCTGCATCTCTCTTCTGCTTTCTACCTCTGCACTCTGCACTCTGGCCCTCTGCTGCATATATCCTGCTCTCCTGGAATGTTTCCTCTACTCCCTAGGCCTTCACTCCCAGTGGGTGCCCTCTTCATCCCTCAGAAATGCCTGTTGTTTTTCTCTCCAGGAAAATCCTGCTATCTTCCTTCCCTGCACTAGCTAAAGTTGCCTCTGAACTCTCCACCGTTCCAGTGCTTTTTCTTTCTAGATTGTGATAAAAATGAGTTGCTGAATGTCACATTACCGGGTGATGTTCCCTGTATCCCATTGTGCTAACTTAGACCTGTGGTTCCCACCCTGGTAGATTATACGAGGACACACAATAAGACATTTTTCTGTGGCTAGGCTGGCCTTGGATGTTTACTCAGACTCCTCACCTAGCTTTGCTATATTCTATCCCGGTTTCTGGATGTAAGGTGACACAGTGGGTTCATCTCTTGGTGAGAGCAGAGCCTTAAGCACACCTGAAAATAAACGAATGGAGAAGGTGTGTGGCCTGCAAAAGAGAAGGGGGTATGCTAGTTATTTCTAAAGCAATGCTTTCCCCTAATAAAGGAAGAATGGGTGGGGGGAGTTTATTCAGGGAGCCTGTACATTTTTGTATGGCAAAGTAGTTTGGGGGTGGGAACATTCCTAAGCATTCCAGTTTAAAATGTATGTTATTGAGCATGATCAATTTAAGGGTAGATTTCAAGAAGGAAAAATGGCAGATACATTGCTGGGTATGCTTAGCTCAAGGTCATAAGGGTAAAAAAGAACACTTACTTACTTCTGGGCGTGCTCAGTTTGCATTGTAAAAATGGAAGACAGGAATATACCTGGACCTGTTCAGCTTTTTCCCAAACATAGTTTAACCAAAACTGAATGAAAGAACCTTGTGAGCATGAGTTAATTTAGGGTTTACCTTATAGTAACCTAAGGGCCCCTGCCTCTCTTAGCTGCTAACAGGGAAATTTCCACTGTCAATAGGACGCTGTCCCTCGTTGTTCTGGGAACATACTGAGTACAGGGCAGATTTAACCAGGGCCACCTGCTCAACCATTGTGCCTTCCACGGAGACACAATGCCTCCTCCTTTCCTTCAAGCCCTTAATAGGATCTAGCCTTTGGGGCAGTGCTCGTGACCCAGCACATTGTGCCTGGATCTGTCCACACAGAAGAGGGTGCTGGCTCCATTCTGGTCCAGGGATGCTGGCTCTCACCAGGACCCCTCTAACCAGAGGGAAGCCAGCATGCTGTGTGCAAGCAGGTGGGCCCAGAATGTGGTGAGACAGCCTACAGGGCAGGGAGAAGAGGCTGCAAGGTTGGACACGTGGTCTGTGGCTACAGACACTCCCAGTGCACCTTAGAGCTCCAGCAGAGTGATTGCAGCCCAGCCAGATGGGATTCCAAGCTCCTGGGCTGGGTTTGTGTGTCCTGACTGAGGACAGGGGTAGAGGAAAGAGAGTCAGTATGAGTGTCTGGTCGTGCTCTCTCCCTTGACCATCACTCTCCTAGTATCTTCCTTCCTGAAATGTTATGATATGTTCCATTCCAGGTGCTCAGCTCTGGGGCTTTGGTTCCTGCCTTGCTGGAGTTTCCATGTAATAAGAGATTTGCCAGAGTGGGGACAAGTCACTCCTCTGGCAGGTGTGAAGTTAAGGACTCTGTGTTATGAAGGTCTCTGGGAGGGAGCTTAGACCCAGCCAGGAGCTGCCAGCAAACTAAAAACCAAAGGAAGACAAAGGATTTTGCCCCTAAAATGCCGACCTCACTTAACTATTAGTAAAGACACCCCCAGTTCCAGCCTCCCACTTCCTGGTGTGTGTTTATGGGAGCATAGTATCCTGGGGAACAACAGGAGGGAACGGGGAGAAGAAGAGGAAAAGAGTGTCCAGGTTGGAAATGAATACATCCCACTGTGGGAGGGTGTCAGGAATGCCAGCCTAAGAGAGTGACAGAGACCCAGGGGATATGGTGAGAACAGATTTCCAATGTGAAATACAGAGTTGGGGTGGGGAAGTTCCTCCTACTCTGGCCTGAGAGAATGCACAATTTAGGCATAATGGGGGAAGAGAATAGTTAGTGTCACCATTTGTCCCTGACACTTAGCAATGCTCAGTAGGTACTAGGCTCTGCTTCCAGGTGACCAAGAAGCCTCCTTAGGGAGGAAGAATAAAGGGCAGGGTGAACTTCAAGGTTTTATTTGGGGTTCACACATAAGGAAGGTCAGAGCATCACCCCTTCTACTTGCAACACACACACACACACACACACACACACACACACACACACACCTCCCACATCTGTTCTGACCATCAAATGGTGAACAAAAAGCTGAAATAATTTAAGAAATGGAAAAGGCCAAGGTGAGTAGAACATTTCTTCTTAAATACATTTTAAAAATATGCTGGAAGGCCCAAACAATTATTTTTATGAGCAAATGAATTGTTACATATTTTATTTTTATAGTTATCAGGAGAGGGAGTGGATTTGGAACAGATGTCCTCCTTGGAGATCAGACTTGCTATGTTAGAGAGCAGAGGGATTGGGAAACAGGCATTTCACACCATGTCAGCTGTTCAGAGTATTCCATTTTTCCAGAGTGAACTGTGCATTTTCTTCATGCTGGGGCAGACAGAAGGCAGAAGAAGGCTGATTTTATTACAGAGTCAGTTTTCATTGAATTTTCTGGAAGATCTTTCCAGGACATAAATAGGCTCTCATCTCTTCTGTGTGACCTTGAGGAAAGGTAAAATTCTCTGTCCTTCAGGAGTTGACAAATGATTTAGAATTCTAGAAACAATGAGCACTCTGAACTCATGCAAGCGTCTAGTCCACAGTCCACCAAGGAAACTTTTCAAATGTATGAGATCTGTGTCTGTGAAAGAGATGGCAGTATTCTCGAGGATACTGTGGGGACTCACATGAGTCAGAACACACACAAGGCAAGCACTTTGGTGCATGGGAACTGATGTCATTTATATGCATGTCGATGTGGGGACATATTCATAGTCTCTCTAGGTATATATTCACATCAACACAGTTATGTATATACAGAGGTGGGAGGGGTAAGAAGGAGGAGAGGCTAAGATTCTCTAACAAAAAACTAGTATGAGTGAGTTTTGGTTTGCATTGGATTTGCATGAAGCCAGGTAAGTTGAACTCGAGGATAAATGACTCAGAATACCCATCAAATGCCCAGATCTTCTGCTGAGTCTTAGTTCCAACCATATCACATAATTTTTTCAGGGATCTCGACTGCCTGGTTTGACACATTGCTCCCTTCTCTAGCCTCATGTCTCTGTGTGCTTCCTCTCTCCAGGCTCCAGACACATTCATGCTGTGGGATGGTCTGTATGTCAAATTACTCTGATTGGTCAATAAATAAAATACTGATTGGCCAGTGGCTAGGCAGGAAGTATAGGTGGGACTAACAGAGAGGAGAAAAGTAAGAACAGGAAGGCAGAAGGAGACACTGCCAGCCACCACCATGACAAGTATCATGTGAAGATGCCGGTAAGCCATGAACCATGTGGCAAGGTATAGATTTACAGAAATGGATTAATTTAAGCTATAAGAACAGTTAGCAAGAAGCCACGGCCATACAGTTTGTAAGCAATATAAGTCTCTGTGTTTACTTGGTTGGGTCTGAACAGATGTGGGACTGGCGGGTAACAGAGATTTGTCCTGACTGTGGGCAAGGCAGGAAAACTCTAGCTACACATTCACCTATGCATGGAGAGCACCAAGCTTTCTCCTGCCTCCATGCTCTGGCACATACATATTAAGCCAACTGCTAAGAATTTGCTCTTCATCTCATCACTGTTACTCAGCCTTCAGAGCTGCACTTACTAGCCGTTCAGAGAAGACTACCCCAGTATATCCTCCTCGTTTACTTTCAGCTGTATTTCTGATTACTAGTGATAATTCCTTCTCCAGCCACATGATGGTCCACGTAGGCATCTCCACCAGCACTCCGGCAGCTTACCACCATACTCACAGCATCTAATAGGAGGTCTGCGTAGAACTCTCAAACAGAATAGTTTCTGTGAGTAAATTGAGGAGCTATGGGTATGATGCAACTAGACTTAGATCTCCATCTGGGCTTACTTTTTTCCTGAAATTGTCCTTTTTACGCTTCCTGTTTTGGAATCTGAGGCCACCCTGCCTGAATTTAGGTCCATGCTTATAAAGCACAGCTTTGCAGTCTTGCCCATCTGTTCCTGCAGCAGATGCTGCCGGCTTCCTGTCCCTGAGTCCAGTAGGAGTGGACCACATGTCAAAACCTAGATAGGCCTACAGCTCTGCCTTCTGTCCTTCACAGGCTGCAAGTGCTGAGAAGCTTATAGCCCAGCCGGCTGTCACTGATAGATGATAGAGTTGGTGTCTCTCACAGGCCCTGATGAAACATCTCTGAGTATGCCCTTTTTTTTACCACTTCCTAGATCCCTGCAGAGGGTCAGTTTGTCTCATATACAGCAGCAGCCAGTTTCATATTGCACCTTTACTGTCTGGCTTCTCTTCCCTGTCTCCTTCGCCCACTCTCTTTCTCACACACACAAATCCCTTTATCTTGATCTTCTCCAAGCGACTACTACTGGGGGCTGGAAACTATGTCACATGCCGTTGCTACATAGTGCAGACATGTGCTTATCAGAGGACCACATGAACACAATGCTCCTGTAAGGTTATGAGGGAGATGGAGATTCCCAACAGCCATCGTAACACAGCAGTATGCTTCACTGTTCCCCATCTGTGGTGATACTCATATAACAAACCTACCTAGCTACTGGTGTCATGAAAGTATAGCAGCATGATAATGTATAGCACCTAATACTCCAGAAGGGTAATACAGGACAATGTTACTGGTTTATATATTTATTATAATATGCTTTTGTCCTTTTGCACTACTTATTAAAATGAACTTACCAGGTACCAGTGTGCCAGGTTATGACAGAAGCAGTGTCCATACACTTGTGTTTGCCATGCTTCCTGATTACATCATTTCTCCTGTGCTTGACTTGAGCTCATGTTTTACTCAGCCATAACCCTAGAAGCAATATGCTGTGCTCCTAGGAAGCCTAGGTGTATCTAGGCTTGAGTAAGTACACTGTTTACTATTTGCACAATGACAAAACCACTTCAATGGCACATTTTGCTGAGCATTTCCTTGTTCTTTAGTGGTATGTGACTGTTTGTACCATTTCAAGATTATTTACTATGTAAATGCTTCTGTTTAGGTTTGCTCATCAAATTCTCCCATGAGTCCTGTGAATTAAATATACCTGACTTTGTTTTACAGAAGAAGAAGAGAAGGTAAAGCAATTTACCTAATGCACAACAGCTAATTCAGTAGAGGTCTGTCATCAACTCAGGGTACTATTCATTACAGGACTGGGCAAACTCCACATCAAACAGATGACTCTAGAAAGGGTAAGCTATGAATGAGGCTATGAAGGACATACTCAGATACCAACTCCTGTACACTTAGAACAAAGTATCCAGATGAGGGAGTATCAGTCATGCACATGGCCCCATAGACACACAGAACTACAAATGCTGTTGTGTGCACACTCACACAACACATGCCCAGGTATGCACACTCAGGCCCATGCATGTCTATTTACACAGTCAGACCCATGTGTGCCAGTGCATGCACACTCAGATAACAATGCCAGTATGTACACACTTAGACCCACATGTGCAGAAACATATACACCTATTATTAGCACTTTAAGTTTCCTGCTTTAAAACAAACAGTATAGAAGGTATGTCCTGCCCAGTATTTTTAAACTGGAAGACTTCTTAGATCATCTGTCTGGTGTCCTGAACCTACACTGGTTCAGACAATGGACTAGCATAGAATGAGGCCTTGTCAGCTAAGAAGGACCATTTTATCAGCCATAGAATTGGCTCTTGAGATCCTGGGATAATGACAGGTTTCTCAAATGGAAAGGTGAGGAGAATTTGGAGAGACATTTTAAGGTTTAAAATGACATGGTAGGATTAATAGGTTCTTTCCTCTTTAATTCCATTTGTCATGATGCACACACTAAGATGCTTTGCTGCTGTGTTCTCATATGGCACCTGCCAGCATAGAATGGAATTGCAATGTTCCACTGAGCATGGTGTTATGGCCAGTAACAGCCTCTGTGTGGTGCTTGCTGCACAGACGCACTGATGTGCTCATATGTGCCTTATGGGCTGATGGTCAGGGATAAGGCTCTTATCTCTCCACATCATGGAGCTGTCACATGGACCTGAAGACCCAGGGGCTTTAAGAAGCTGTTCAGGAATGCAGGGAGTTATATGAGTCTTTGGACTCTGTAGCAGGACAGTCCTGCCCAGCTCCGAGGTTGGGAAGAATCTCTCCCACCCACGTCGCTCAGCTGCTTTGTCTCAAGTAAACACACAGAGGCTTACTTTAATTACAAACTGTATGGTCTAATGGCTCAGGCTTCTCACTAGCTATCTCTTACAGTTTAACTCAGCCCATTTCTATTAATTCATGCATTGCTACGTGGCTTTGTGGCTTACTGGTACTTTCACATCTTGCTTCTCCTGGCAGTGGCCCGCACTGTCTACCCCACTTTCCTTTTCTTCTTTCTCCAGTTTGAATGTACCACCTCACCTTATTCTGCCTCACCATTGGCCAAACAGCTTTATTTATCAACCAATCAGAGCAACACATATTCACAGCATACAGAAAGACATCCCACAGCAGGACTCTTATATCCCCCATTTTGAGACCACACACACCTGTCAGAATTCTCCAGTCCTGGCAAGGCGGTCATGGAATGGCTTATTGTTATAAGAGAGTGACCTAAGAGGAGTGAGCATCCAAGTGTATGATCTGTAAGAACAAGTACCACTGAGGCCACTGTGCCAGGAGCATCTTGATTAAGGGACAGCCACAGGTTATTGAGCTCTGTCTTCAGATGAAGTTGGTGGAAGTCAGTTCACCAAAATATTCATGCAGGAATAGAAGGACAGCAAGCTGGAAATTAGCATTCCAGAAAGAGGAAAGCCATATGAACAGAGAAAGCCATGAACAAAACATCATATTTTGTTAACGTTCCTAAGTAGTTTAGATTACCAGATTTATTTCAGAATTTCCTTTTCAATTTTATTGCAGATCTCTTTTGGTCACAAGAAAGAACAGTCAACGCAAACTTTGGTCAAGGGGAGTATTATAGGCTAGGCAGAATGACCTGATAGAGAAATGAGGTATGGGCTAGAGACATAGCTCATCTGATAGAGTGTTTGCCTTGCATACATGGACCTGTGGTTCAATCCCCAGCATCACAAAAAGAAAGAAAATAAATGAGACATGAGGCATCTTCTCTAAGGAACTAGAAAGAGGTTAGCACCTCTGTTTTGAAGGCCTATGTATGCATTGCTATAAGAGGGGCTTCCCCAAAATTCTTGAAATAGTCCATGTATGGTAAAATGCATGAAATCATATTCAGTGAGCTTTGGTAAAGATATATAGGTACATAGTCTTTGTCATGATCTCAGCACAGAACATTCCTGTCACTGCCTCCAAGTCTCATGTCCCTGCCTCTCCCGGTGATCTGAGTGTCACTAATTTGAGTGCTACTGTTCCTTCACTCTGTGCCAGCTTCACAGGTGTGGATTCTACAGCATCTTTTGTCTGACTTTGTTCACTTAGCACTATGCTTCTGAGAACTACAGGTGGTCAGGACAAGAGAGGATGTTCCTCCACATAAAGACAACTGAACTGACAGGACAAATGTGCTCCCTGTCACCTCACCCCCTCACCATCACTCATGCCCAACCAACCAATGATGGCTGGAAATTAGCTCATTGTTTGTGGATACAGCCTGGACTGCAATGAGAATATCCAGAAGCCCGTGCTTGATTTTTATGAAGCTCCACCCCTGCACTACATCCCTACCCCCTGTCCAGGGCTGGGATTATGAACATGTACCACCATTCCTGGTTTATGTGGTGCTGAGAATGGAATCCGGGGCTTCCTTCTTGCTAGGCAAATACTCTACCAACTAAGCTACATCCACAGCCTTTGCCAAGCCATTTCTAAGAAAGAATATTTTTGCAATCTTCAAAGAGCATATTCAGATGAAGCAAACACCATCTGCATACCTAAACTCTGATATTTTCATTGTAAATATTGCCTTTTTGTATTCAAAAGAAAGATCTGAGTTTAATATTCAGTTTCTTCCATGTGCCAGAGTAGAGACTGCTGGGATTCAGTTTTTGTTTTGTTTTTTTTAATCCATAGAGTGGAAATAGTTATACCTTCCTAGAAATGGTGGAAAGGATTTAAAAATATGATATATGTAAAACCTAGTACCATGTAAATAAAATATGTGGAGCTTAACACAGTTGCTCAAAAAGGATTGTTATATTTGTCTTGTTCTAAATATGTAAGGATCTGAAATTAGTTTGTGAAAGTCACACTGAACTAGAGTAGGGTTGAGTTGTTAAAGCTCTGCATTTTAGTTCATGTATTAATGAGAGCAGAAGAGTAATATTTATTGTACCATATGTTACATATATATGCATATATATTTATGTGAATACAAATTTCAAAGCTAAAAATCTGAACATCCCTTTCCCCTTCACCCTTTCCAATCCTGCTCCATTCTATTTTTAGTGTTTACCTGTTACATAGGATCTAAGCATTAACTCAGTGGACAATACTAAGGAAGAGAAGATGAGAAACCTCAGCACAGCCATAGGCCACCATGAGGCAGCTTCGTGGCTTCCCGGGAAAATCTGCTGCTACATGTCTAGGCTTCTCTGTGTTGCTTGTCCTCAGCCAGCCATCCTCTTCCTGTGTTGACCCTTCACTTTAGCTATCTGTGCATGTTTGTATGTGCAAGCACATGTGTGTCTATGTGTGGGGGTCAGAGGGAAACCTTGGGTGTCATTTCTCAGGCACTGTCACCCTCTTCACTTTACTGAGACAAGGCCTCTCACTAGCCAGGAACTCATAAAGTGGGCTGAGCTAGCCTTTAAGTCCCAGGGATCCTTGAGTCTCTACCTCCCAAACACTGGGATTGCAAGTATCCATCATTAGACCCAACTTCTCTTTCTTTAAAAGAATTAAGGAAGTGTGATGTGTGTGTGTGTGTGTGTGTGTGTGTGTGTGTGTGTGTGTGTGTGTGTGTGTGTGTAGGCACACATGTACCTCAATGTTCATGTGGTGGTCAAAGAACAGCTCTCTGGAGTCTATTCTCTCCTACCATCTTATAGGATCTGAGAATCGAACTCAGGTCAACAGGCCTGTTCACAAGCACAATTACACCATCTCACTGGCTCCCAGATTTTTGTATGTGGGTCCTAGGGATGGAACTCATCTCTTTGCATTTGAAAGGTAAGCAGTTTACTGACCCAAGCTATCTTCCCAGTCTTGCTTAAGCCCAGACACTCCTGGCTATCCTGTTTGGTGGCTCCTGACTTATTATCCAAGTGACCAGCTTTCTTCTGCCCCCTCAGTCTCAGCGGCCTTGTGGACCAGAGAGGTGAATCCTCATGGCATTCAGGTATGCCATGAATTAGGTTCCTCTTTAGGACTCTTATTGGAGGGCTGGCCATGATGCTGATAACCATCCCTCCAGGTCCTTTATCTAGGCAGACAGGGCTGTTCTAAGTGAACCCACAGAACAGGAGAAGGCCACAGAGGCTTTCAAAGATTCTACAGGAAAGAATGTCAGGAAAGATGGGGAAACAGGTAGGACTCGGGCTCCAGAAAAGTTTCCTTTCCCCCAGGATTCTGGAATTACTGGCTTTCAGCAGAGGCTCTTGGTTTCCTGCTCAGGGTTCCTCATGGGTCTGAGAAAACCCTACTCCAGTGCTGGCAGTTCTGGCTGCTAATGCTCACAGCTGGACCCTCTATGGAGAAATGCTCTGGGTGTCTGTAGCTGATGGGTACATGTTCTGCATTTTCCTTAAGAGGCTCATTAGCAATGTCTAACTTGTAAGGAAAATGGTATCTATCTCAAGTAAGCAATTCTGTTAAAATTCCCACTCGAGAGTTCACCCCAGGAAGCTTGCTCCCTTGGAGGTCATGTGCTGACTTAAGCTCCTCCATTTCCCCACATCCAGAAAACATTCCTTTAGTAAATCACTGCTGCCTCTGTCTTTCTCCAGCTTTTCCTTTAGGGAAAAAGGTCCAAGACACTCTTTGAGACACTATGTTTAATTTCACAAAATGGATATGTTCAAGGTCTGTTTCCTCAACCCCAAATCACATTGCTCTTCCTCACACTGACCATTGGTTTCCTGCCCTTTCATCCCTCAGATGTCATCCTGCGCTGCAGGTGCCCTTCCCCAGGACTGACTTTCTTTACTCCTTGCCTAAGTCAAATTCCTTCTTATTGACCTCCTTAGATGTACCATATCCCATCCCAGACAATCAGTTGTCCTAAGTGGAATTTAATGGTTATTTGGTGAACAAGTGACCACCCATCAGGATTGGAAACATCCTCTCTTTTGTTTTTATACCACATTCGTAATGCCTTCATCAGTGTCCAGAACATGTAGGTATGTAGGTATCAATGAACATTTGTTGAAGGAATGATGTGAAAGATTAAAACAAAAGAGAACTGCCAGCACTGCCAGGGGGTGTGGCAAGAGCAGGTCTGACACCTCTCAGAAAGGACTGGGCATCCTGCATTTGGTAGTCTGGATACCATGGGTAATAATGGAGATCTATTGTGGAATCATCCTCTTGTGGACTATAAAGATCTGTCACTCTCATTGGTTAATAAAATGCTGCAGGAGCTAGGCAGGAAGTACAGGTGGGGCAAACAAACTAAGAATGCTGGGAAGGAGAAGAATGGAGTCAGAGGAGTCACCAGCCAGACTCAGAGGAAGCAAGATGAGACTCTCATACTGAGAAAAGGTACCAAGCCAGATGACTAAACATAGCTAAGAATTATAGGTTAATTTAAGTGTAAGAGGTAGTTACTAATTAGCCCGAGATACCAGCCAGGCATTTATAAGTAATATTAAGCCTCTGAGTGGTTATTTGAGAAATGACAGACAGGAGAGAAACCTCCCATTACAGAGATCAAAGTAGTGAAGTAATGAAACCTAGAGCTGGACCTCAGCAGAGTGGTGGGACACTGCAGTGTGCAGACAGCTCTTCCTACACCAGCAGGGATAAAGAATAAGCAACCCAAGCTGAGGTGTGTTCTACAGTAATGGGCTTTTATGGGGTGTGGAGCTCTTCTGTTACCATTTCCCTGTTATACTCCTGGCAAGTTAATGACTTCTGCATTCCCAGGGGAGGCAGGGGCCCAGCTTTCATGGCCTCCTAAGAGTTGTGCTGCCTAGAACTGCCCCTTTCCTAGCATTTGTGACAACCCACTGCTGGTGTTAAGAAGCCTTGGTAACCTTAGCCCCAATCTCAGTGGGGATGCTTGTTGTAGCTAAAATCGGAACAATTAGCTACAGGCTTTGGAGGCACCATAGTGCCCTGTGCATCTAGTTAAGGCAGCCAATGTACAGTTTCATATCCACAGGAGTGCTGATGCCTCTGGCTAGGACAAAACTAGAGTCTAGGTGGTCACCCAGCCTGGAAGCCAAGTAAGAGTTTGATGTACATTGGTTGTTTTCATAAAATTAAATTAGACATTTTATAAAACTCTGCATCATTCTGAAAACTGTAAGATTTTGGAAATGGCCAGACTTATGTTTCATTGAATTAAACTGAGTAGCTTTCAGAATTATGGACCTCACAGGTTATCTAGTTTAGCACCTCCTACATACCATGTAACAAAAATCCCTGTGGAATTACCTTCCTCCTCTGAATCGTGCTTTAGTGGCAAGGACCTTCCTTGTTTCTGTGACAGTGTCATCTTTAGACATCTCTTTAGCTGATATGACAGGTGTATTTTTAAAATTAGATATCACTTCTTATTTTCAAAAAAGTCTTCTTTCTATTCCTTTTTGAAGACTTTTTTTTTTCTGTTGTGGTGGCAGGTGATATGTGGACAGCAATAAAGAGATTAAGAGTCCAAGAGCTGGGACTTGAGCTCTGATGACCAATCCCAAGGCCAAAAGCATATTGAGCTGACTCGGAAAGGAGGAGAACCTCTCCTGGGACAGGAGTTTGCTCTGCCCATTGAGGACCATGAAGCAGAAGGTAAGCTGGTATCACACCTGATAATGGACCTACATATCTGAAAGCAAGCCAAGACATAGCTCAGAAGAGAGGATAGAGTCACGGCCTCCTGCTCTCTACCTGGTAGCAAGCCAACACCATCATCTCTCTCTGAGTGATGATCTTGCACAGTTTCCAGCAGCAGATTCCCCAGCACCAGCCATGTACATCACGTTATTCTATTCACTTTCTTTCTGCTCTTAGTCCTTTGCTCTCCCGCACCACATGTGACCCCTAGAGACAGAAGTCTGCAGCATGTTTCTAATTTCAGGTGATTACTGTATGCAGAAAAAACATAGCGTAGATCTGATCTACTAAGGAAAACAAATGCAGTCAGTGTACAGTTTAACCTGCATTTAAATGACTCATAACATCAGTGTCCACTGCAATTTCATCAGTAAGGAAAGACAAATGTATTTCAAGCAAAATTAGTTCATTATTAGACTAGATGGGAGATTGGCTTTCTACCCAATGCATTTGCACACATTGGCAATTAATTCACTAAGGTACATCTTAGGCCTATGTAAATGTTTAAACTTAATCAAACTACAGGTCCACTACCATGTTTTGCTTGGAAGAGGGAAGTTAAAGGATGCTAGTCTAATTTATAAATGTAAATCTCACCTATTATACAGTCTTTGTTCATAATCTTTTTATGTACAAGCTGAAGCCAATCTTTTTATTGTCTAAACATCTGTGAGTATTAGTTTATTTGTATAATTCAAATATGTTCCATTTCTCCTTAAATTACATAGCCAGATGAAGATAAAAGAATCCACATCAAAACCATGCCATAAAATAGCACTCCATCCCACAGTATGTACTATCATATGCTATTTTAACATATTGTCTCTTTAAGAGAGAGATAATATACAAACCAAAAATTGCCCAATTTCTCCTTAAACTG
Organism: Peromyscus maniculatus bairdii; assembly: GCF_049852395.1. Classification (NCBI taxonomy): domain Eukaryota; kingdom Metazoa; phylum Chordata; class Mammalia; order Rodentia; family Cricetidae; genus Peromyscus; species Peromyscus maniculatus. The sequence continues at coordinate 87,016,486 of NC_134858.1, forward strand.
ATAAGCAGACAAATAAGATTCTAATGAATGAGTTTGGGTTTTATGAATCTAATTCAAATAAATTAGGTAATTGTCACTGAGTTGCAAACAAAGCTTGTTTTCCTTGTTGATTTGATAACAACCCAGGAAACTGCACCATAAATTTGGGTAGCTGGTACAAACTGAATACAATTTCAAGTTCACACTATATTTGAAGAAAAGGGAAAATGAATGTACAGCTCCTTACTAGCTTTTCCTGAGGTTAATTTGAACAAAAATTAATATTTCACTGTTTTATGTTCACAATTGGGGGTGACATCATTAGATCTTTAATGTGAAAATTGCAAAATCTAACTCCCATTTAGGAATTATATAATAGAGGGTCCTTATTTAAAAGTCAGAACTTACTGTCTGTTAGCTTTCCAAATACAGACATTCAAATTGTTTGATTCTAATAATCTCATGTGTTAGCCATGGTGATGCCATTTATAAAGCTCTTTCATTTTGGTTAATTGATGGCCATTTCCCCAAACCACAATAATTAGCACTCCCAGATTTAAAGCAACTTGTTTTCCTAAAACCTTGCTGACCCCTCATGATATCTGGCCATGAGAGATGTTTATTCATTTTCCTATGTTCTTTACTCACTATTTAATGCTCTCTGGTTACTCATAGCAACAGCCAATCTTGGGCATTTTAATCTCCATCTCCTATCCTTCCCTCCCCCCGACTCTCTCCCTGCAACTATTCCTAGTCTATAAGTAGGGAGATCTCTATTTTCCTCATATAGAGACCTCCCTTTCACAGGTTTTCTTAAATTAAATTAAATTTGTTGTGTGGTCAAAGTTGTTTCCTTTCTGTCTTTCCTTTTACCATGTGGTGATTATAGCTGGTTACTCTTCACTTGTAAATGTGAAATCACTTGTCAACTGATCAAGAATTTGGAGTTTCAGCTGTGGGTTAAAAATGTTTGTAATTACAGTTTTTATTACCCCATCATGATGCACAAGGAGTGTAGACAAAAAATGTATCAGTTAGCAATACAAAAAGATAAACACAACAATAATTCATGTGATCTAAAATGGGCAAAAACAATAGAGCTTCCCCTCAAGAAGAACAATCTCAGACCTACAAAATAGATGACAATACTAATAAAAAAAAAACAGTACTTAGACGAATTCAGAATGTCAACAAAACAGCTGTGACTTATCTTTGCCGGTGCAGAGAGGTATGGGGAACATCAACAAAACAGTATTTATTTTCTGTTAGCTGCACGAGACAACCGAAGATTAAAAAATCATCATCCTTTTCCTTTAGCACATCTTGTCTTCTTCCTCTCTGAGCATTCCGTAGAAAACTCTTGCCCACTGACTGAAGTACCTGGATGTTGTTTTTTGTGCCCCTCTGGGCAAGTGTTAACGGATAGCCCATGTGACATTTTGCCTCTTCGCTTCTTAGATCTCCTTTGCGTGTGGCTAGTTGTTTTTTGTTTTCAAATGAAATACATAGTTGCCTGGTGTCCATTCTGTTCTCACTTGCCTTAGCACTGTTCAATCTTTTCTTCTCTTTTATTTTTGAGTTTGTGTGTATGCGTGTGTGTGCGTGTGCGTGTGCGTGTGTGTCTGTGTCTGTGTCTGTGTCTGTCTGTCTGTCTGTACATGTACATGCAGGTGCACATGTGCATGTGTGTATCTATTGTTTGGAGGCCAGAGGTCAACCTTGGGTGTCATTATTCAGGTATCATCCACACTTTTTGAGACAGGATTTATCACTGGTCTGGATGTGCCAAGTAAGGTAGAAAATGTAGAAAGTAAAGGATCTTTGCATTTTCATCCCCATGACTCCTGTCCTAGGGTTTCTGTTGCTGTGAAGAGACACCATGACCATGGCAACTCTTATAAAGAATAATGTGTAATGGGGTGGCTTACACTTTCAGAGGTTCAGTCCATTATCATCATGGAAGGACATGGCAGAACATAGGTATTTGGGGGACCAGCCCCCTGCTTTTACAACCACGGTACTCTTGAGCAGGAAGAAATGGGACATATTTAGATAGAGATACCTAGATGACAAGAGGAAAGACAGAAACACAGGATAGCCTTGGGAAGGCCTGGGTCAAAACCCACCAGCCCAGAACTTTATTCAAAGGGGCTTTTTATAACAATGCCAAGGGGTGAAGGCAAAAAGACCTCCCCCTGCTAGATACAACCAAGTGTAGACCTTTCCAAACACCTGGTACCCAGGCCCGTGGCCCAATCATCCTTTTATGCAGTCCTGCTGGGTAAAGCCACTAGGAAACCTCGGTGGGCTCCAACACAGGTAGACATGGTGCTGGAGGAGCTGAGAATTTTACATCTTGATCTTCAGGCAACAGGAAATGGTCTGTCTCACTGCGTATGGCTTGAGCATATATGAGACCTCAAAGCCAGCCTCCACAGTGACTCCCTCCAACAAGGCCACACCTTCTAAGGATGCCACTCCCTTTGGGGGCCGTTTTCTTTCAAACCACCACAACATCCTTCCTGTCAGAAACAGCCATACAAACAGGAACAAGTCTAGTTTACCTAAGTTTATATAGTTCTTGTACTGTGACTGAGAGCATTTTTGATCTGGAGAGACCATTTTCATCATAGGGACACACGCAGGCTAAACTTAGGGGAAGCAGGCAGTTGTCTGCTGTGGAGACTGGCAAGGTCAAGGGCAGGGGTAAATTTGCAATGGTGTCTTCAAACTGGTCTAAGTGGCTGTTTCAGGATTGGGTACTGACAGAGGCCTAATCTTTTAACCTGAGCACTTTGGCTTCTCAGGACCAGCTTGTTCCAGTGGCAACCAGATGGATTCAGAATCCTGAAAGACAGAGTACTCCGTTGAGGCGGACAGCTTGAAGGGGGCAGTGGGTACTGGTAGCAAAACAGGCGGAGGTGTTTCTCCCCTGGCTCGCCTTAGATCTCCATGCTTGCCCTTTTTTCGTGAAATGTTTTCCAGGTTTTGATATCAAATGACTTTCATACTTTTATGCTCCAGGACTCATATAAAAATCTAGGCATGGCTATGTGTGCCTGTAACTCCAGTACTGGGGGGATGGAGATGGCAGATGTTGAGAGCTCACTAGTCAGCTAGCCTAGCTGAAACTGAAAGCTTCTCATTCAGTGAGACTCTGCCTCAAGGTAAAGGAGTGGAGAACAGTGATAGAAAGAGACTCTTGACATCCTGCTTTGACCTTCACATGCACACACATTGGTACACTCACCCACACATCCATGTGCATGCAACACACACACACACACACACACACACACACACACACACACACACACACACACACACCATAGTTAGTGTTAGTGCTTGGCTTGGATAGGTGTCACCCTACACAAGGTCCCTGTGTTAGAGGCTTGGTCCTCATGGCAGCACAGTTGTGGACCCTCAGGAAGTGGAGCCTGATAGGAGGTCCGTTAGCAACTGGGGACATAGTTCTGAAAGGAGTTTGTACTGCAGCCTTTTCTCTTTCACTTATATACCCTGGCTAATGAGATGACTGGTTTTGTGCTGCTACCCAGTGTCACAATGATACAGTGCTTTACTACTTACCCAAAATGGTAAGATCACTTAATCATGAACTAAAGCCTCAAAAATTCAGGGCAAAATTAAACCCTGTTCCTATACATTAAGTCACTAAGATATTTTGTTATGGTGACACATGTACATATGTGCATGCTCCCTCTGCCATGCCTCTGTTCCTCCCAAGCACATGTGACAGTAAACAACTGGATGGAAGGCTCCATCTGTGGAGAACTGTGGGAACTGTGACCCAAAAGAAATCCTTTCTCCCTTAAGTCATTCTCTTGGGTATTTTGGTCAAGTATTTGGAGCTTATTTTATATGGATTACAAAGTATGAGGTAACCTCATAGGATAGGACTTTTAACAACCTTGGAATTAACCTGATTGACCACTCTGACTTATAGTTCCCTGCTAGGAACTAGAAACTGCTGAGAATGCAGTGTCATGTGATAAAAGAAAGCTGACTGGGACAGCCAGGGCCTGGGTTGCAGGGCTGCCTCACATGACTTCTAGGTTCCCATTGTCCTTTGCCTGTCTATCTGTGTAGTAAGGTCACTTAATTCAACTTGATGCATAAGGAGTATGTTCAGTCTCACAGAACTCAGACAAACTGGTACACAGTGAGTCTGTTTCACAGTGAGATTATGTATGCAGGTGAAGATTTTAGCAGAGTGGAATCAAAGCAAGAAATTCTTCAAGTGTCCCTCACCCCTAAAGGAAGGTACCATCACTCCATAGCCATCTTTCACCAAGAACATAAAATAAAATAACCATTCTCTTTTTGGGCAAAAATTTTCCATTGTTGCTTCCCAGCCAGGAAACACCTCAGAAGAATTACTTTAGTGACCCCCAAGGATTTGAGACTCAGACATGCAGCTACATCACTATCAACCAGGAGACTAACCTAAGTTGATAATTATCTTAGTCCTCTTCTCTTAAGAACAAAAAGGGCCCTTTATTTTGAAGACATACTGATTCTCTTTAGCTGTCTCACATATGGCTTTCCATTAGGCACCTCCTCATAGGGCCAGGCTGCTCTCTAAGTAGTTCAATCACAATTGAATAAAGCAGAGGCACTTTGAGACCAGCTCAGTGATTTCGTAATGGCAACTGTGTAAATTGTTAGCTGTTACCCAGGTTGGGGCATTCATTTTAGTGTTCTGGGAAAGTATTTGCAAAGATTCTCTTTAAAAAGAAGGGGTATCATACAAAGTTTTATTGCCTAAGCCAGTGGGGCTCAACCAAGGGAACCCATGACTCATAGAGGATCTTTGGCAATGTCTGGACTTATTTTTGGTTTTGCTACAACATTGGAGGGGGGCTAGTAGTGCTACATAGTGGGTAAAGGCCTTAGTTTTGGAGAAACATCCCATAAGTCTAGGAATAAGAATTATCTAGCCCAAAATATAAATAATGCTGCTGTTGAGAAAGATGATTAGCTTTTGGAGTGTGTGTGTGTGTGTGTGTGTGTGGTGTGTTATATGTTGTATTCTTTGAGTGATCAAGACCAGAAATCTTGCCTATCTGGGTTTATAGAGTTCAAATGTTAGTGTTCAGCTGGTACTAATAAATATTGATTTTGTAATAGGACAGATGGAGTATTAAAGGAAGAATATGAACTTCTCAGATCAATGTGAAAGGTTTCTCTCCTTAGTTGAAGCAAAGCACTACAACTGTAAAAATACCACTATGGGGGCTTCAGAGAGAGTCTGCATAGAGAAACAAAACCAAGAAAAAAAAAGAGAAAAAGAAAAACAAAACCAATATAAAACTCTGTGCAATTCACTGATCCTTTGCTTAGACAAGTTCTTTGGCTTGACAAGGTTATCTGAGAGGCTATACATGCAGTTACGCACGTGACAGTTTGGCCATTAATTATTCTCAGGGGGCTTTGCTAATCTCTAAGTGGAGTGTATTGAAAACCTGGTTATTTACTTTGACTAACAGGTCCTTGCAGAGCATCCTCAGTGATGCTATTGCTGACAGTGCTCAGACGCCGAATAACAGCTGGTCAGTGCTGCAGAGCCATCTTCCCAGCACTTGGATGCACTTGAGCACTTGCTGTAGTGGGAAATATGTTACTTTCAGCTTCAAGTGTCCATATTTGACTTTACCCTCAGGAATCTGCCAGATCCCTACCTTTTTTTATTTTTAAAATTTAATTTTATCATTATTTTTAATGTATGTGAGTATTTTGCCGATATGTATGTCTGTGTACCATGTACATTTAGTACCCATGGAGGCCAGAAGAGGCATCTGGTCTACCTGGTACTGGAATTACAGATCATTATAAGCTATCATGTGGGTGCTGGGAATCAAACCCAGATCCTCTGGAAGAGCAGCCAGTGCTCTTAACCACTGAGTCATATCTCCTTCCTCAGAATCCTAAATTCAAGATTACTTGTGACAAGGATAGTTGCAATTGATTCCCCTCAAGTATCCATCCAGCTGAAGGTCTCCATACTCATTCATACCCTTGTGCAAAGGGTGGTGCTGGTCATTTCTGAAGGCAGGAAAAATAGAACACAAAGCACTCAGCCATCTAGGCCAAGTGCCCAAGAAGGAAGTGGCAAAGCCACCACAGTGGAACAAGCAAGGTACCAGGGAAAATATGCAGCAAAGGACTGCCTGTCTTGAGGCATCTAGGGGAACCTATAGCCAAGAGACCTTTCCTCTTCTGCCTGGGCTGCAGGAGGACCAGGAAGCAAAAACATGTCCTTGTTGAGTAGTTTCTTCCACTCGAGTGAATTTGAGATAACCAACATAGATGAGCCAGTGTCTTACAATATTGGAGTAAGGGAGAGTTTTCCTGATCTCTAAAGTAATATATATATATATATATATATAACTTTAAAATATATAAATATATATACTTAAAGTGGTAGTAAATCTCTTCTCCAATGTTTTCTGACAGTATCAGTATCAGTCTCGGAAAACCTGGGCCCAGTATCCCACAAACCAAACCTTCCCTGGGCTAAGTGTTGTAGGGTCTGAGGAAGGCCATGGTTAAGGGTGGTCCTGTGATAACACTGGGTATATTGCACTTATAACCTAAAGTACTGAGCCACAGAGAGATTCAGCTACTCCACAAAACAAAACAAACAAGAAAACAAAAAGCCAGCCCAGGACATAAGCTGCTGGAAGCTTTTCTACATGCTTATTCCATCTGTTTCTTCTGGACTTTTTAAATGTGTACGGAAAACTCAGAATGATGTGTGGGATTTATATCTATAGCTGGCATTATCTCGGTGGGACAGAGTGGCTCTGGCTCCTTCTGTTCATGTGAACTAGACAGAGATCAGGGAAGGCAGTGACTCACTATGTAAGCCCTTAGCTTTCTCTGACTTCCATTTTTTTACTCCTGTAAAGTGAAGGTAGTTTCAGTGCCTGGTAAGGTCACTTCCAAATCCTTCCTTCTTGATTTCCATAGAAGACTGGCCAGTTGTGCACAGACTCCACCAGAGGGGCATTAAAATAGTTAATATGTGAACTAATCTCATTAGCACTTGGCCATGACAGCTGTACTGTATTAGCAGTAATTCCACCAACCCATATGGAAATCTTGTAAATGATAAATGAAAGATGGGGCTTAAGTAGATGAACTAAATGGAAGGAGCACACATGTTCATTTCTGTGCTGGCTGAACCTATTTTTTAAAACCTTCATAACCAAACTGCATCATCACAATGAGAGGATGAATCAAGGCCCCGTATTCTGACCAACATCCAGAAGAACTGTTAAATATAATGCAGGAGAAAGATGGCACATTTGATATGATGACTCCTGTGCCCTAATGGCTGGTCCTACAACTGTAAATGTGAGACTCAGCATTGGTTACCGAAACAGAATTTAAATGACTTGATTTTTCTTCATCAGATTTCAACATGGGCTCATCGAAGTGGAAATATAGTTTGTACAAAATTATTTACAGTTTGTTGGCTCTCTTTTTTATAAGGGTCATTTACAAGAAGACACATAATGGGTTCAGATGAGCAGGTCTGAAGATGAAATACTTCATGACTGTTTCATTTCATAAACCCTCTGCTAATGTGCACTGCTATCTTTACTCATTCCTTTCATCGGCCCTGCCTGCTACCCTAGTTTCTAAATTTATGTTCCTTCAATTGGCATTGTTTATCTTTTCCACCTAGCATCATATATGGGAAAAGAAGGAGCCCACTTCGTCTTACAAAAGCCAATATATCCTGACTCTTGCTGTCTCCTGTCCTGGAAGCTGGGATACAGTCATGAGATCCAGGTTTGTTGAAGTAGTTGCTCCTACCTGAGGCTGGGCAGCTGGAGGTGGTGATGCAAAGAAGCACAACATGGAGAACCATTCCTCTAGTAACAATGACCTCTGCCTCTGGGGAGCTGTGGTCTTAGTGGACTGAAGTGGACAGCAGGTGTGTATGTACAGGACCTGTATGGCAGTGATGTCTTTGCCAGGTTTAACAAGACCTACAGAACTTTTTCCCATCACTCAAGTCCTTTTACCTTTCCTTAAATTATTTTTGAGACAAATTCTCATTATATACCATAGGCAGGCCTTGTGTTGTATTTTCTCCCTCCAGAATGAGCCTTCCTCTGCTTTTTAAAAAGATTGCATTTGCTGTATTTTAACATATTATTGTTTTTTTATTGCATGCATGTTTGCAGTTTTAAAATATTTACTTATTTATTTATTTATTTATTTATTTATTTATTTATTTATTTATTTATTTATTGTGTGTATATTATGTGTCTGAGTATAATCTGCATGTGCAGTAGCCAGAAGAGAGTGCTGGATCTCCTGGAAATGGAGTTACAGGTGGTTGTAAGTTATCCAGTGTGGGTGCTCAGAACCCAACCCAAGTCCTTTGCAAAAGCAGCAAGTGTTCTTAATTGCTGAGCCGTCTCTCCAGACTGTGTTGTATGTTCTTTTGCAAAACAATATGAACTCTGTGGAGATGAATATTTTGGATACTGATTTATCCCAATTACTTTGCACATACTAGGCACTCAATATCTGTTAAACTAAACGTTTATTTTAAGATAGAATGATATCTTCCTATGGAGTGACTTAGGCAACCTGGCTTTTGTCCCCCAAAATATTTGTTTTACAGAATCTCTATAGACATTTATAGATCCTCCAACACTGTTATGATACATTCCTCCCATTTCTTCTTAAACTAACCAGAATTCATTGCAGTAACTTTCAAGTAAGATCTGAACCTGGAATGGGAAAGTAGCCCAGAAATGATTTTGTCCCCAGGCTTACTGGTAATTTCTAGAAATAATTTTGGCCCACAAAATGGGGAGATGCTATGGGCATCTGCTGGGTAGAGGCTACAGATGCCAGTGCACATGCTGCTGAACAGAATGATATGGCCCAATATGTCAGCATTGAAAAGAAAGAGCTTGGCTTCAGCTCCTGGGAAGGGTCCCCAGTGAGACTGGGCAGTCTGTTTGCAAGAGTTTGATGATCTGTATACATGTCCATTACATCTCATGTTTCCTCTAACTTTAGGTTTCCTTATCTTTAAAAATCATGGTACTGAAGTCTACTTTGGAAACGATATTTGAAGGTTAAGAGATAGGGTGTATGAGGCTTAAAGCAGAAGTTCATAACCTGTGGGCCGTGACCCCTTTAATAAACCTCTATCTCCAAAAAATATTTACATTATGATTCATAACAGAAGTAAAATTACAGTTATGAAGTAGCAAAAAAAATATTTTATGGTTGGGGTCACCACAACATGAGGAACCATGTGAAAGGGTCACAGCATTAGGAAGGTTGAGAACCACTGCTCTAAGGAATGTGGTAACTGCCAGTCTCATCCCTGGAGAGAAAGTATGGTTAAAGTCTGAATGTTGCTGGCAATTTTGAACACCAAGATAAACCCACCACCAGATGTTTCTCATAGTGAAGGGAGAGGACATCAAGAGATGCTTCATCCTGGAGACAGAGCCCAGGGAACAGGACAGCAGGAAAGCAAAGCACCAGCTGCTGCAGAATCAGTTACATCAAGGCTGACTGGGCAAAGCCAGCTCTCTCAGGAGTTCATCTTGGTGTGTCACCACTGAAATCTGGAAAGTGGTCACCTGGTAAGTGAAGCTTCAGCCACAAGATTCAAGGTCATGCTCTTAATATAGCCGATAGAAATAGCAGTCAGGAAATAAGTAGAGCCAATCTAACCAAATCCTGTCTTTTATTCCTATGAGTAAGATTTGTTAATTTAGCATACGTTTTAGGAGGCTTCATATCATTCGTGAGTGATCCTAAGAAATGAAGGTAGAGAAGACAATGTTTATCTGTGTCCTCAAAGTGCCCAGATCCTAAAAGAAAAAAATTATTTGTCCATAGTAACCATTATTAGACAACAATGTAAGACAACAGTAGATTGTATGCACAATGCCTGATGGGTAAAACATCTGAGAAAAACATTGAGGAGATGATGCTGGGGCTGAATCTTATATATGGTGTGGCTGTTAATCTCAAGTCTCAACCTGATGAAAGCTAGACTCGTCCGAGACATGGGCCTCCGGGCGTGCCTGTGTGGAATTTTCTTTACTAGGTTAATTGAGGTGGGAAGGTCCACCCACTGTGGGTAGCACCATTCTCTGGAATGAGATCTTAGACGCTACAGAATGGAGAAATGAGGCCAGCAAGATGGCTCAGTGGACAAAGGCATGGAAGGAAATAAGTGGCTTCTGTAAGTTGTCCTCTGACCACTTACATTCATGCCATGGCATATATAACCCCTAATAGACAGGTTAAATGTTTTTGAAGAATAAAGTGATATGAGCACAAGGATTCATAGCTCTCTTCTCCCTGAGTGCAGAGGCAATGTGCACAGTGGCTGTGTTGACTTCCTCACCATGATTGTACCCTTGAACCTGAATAAATCCTTCCCTTCCTTAAGTGCTGTCATCAGGTTATTTTATCAACAACAGAAAAATTAACTAAGATAGATGGGATTTAAGGGACTATTCTTCTCTAGTCCTCAGACCCATCAATGTTTGTTTTTTTCCTTCTTTTTTCTGTTTTTCTTCTCTCACACAACACATTCTGACCACAGTTTCCCCTCCCTCCACTCCTCTCAGCGCCCCCCATCTACTCCTGTGTTTCCCCTCCCCTCAGAAAAGAACAGGCCTCCAAGGCTTAGGGGTTAAGAGCACTGGCCCATTAATGTTTATAAACACCCCCAGGTAACAGGTGGTATTTGTGTGCTGTGTGTGAACTGCCTAAACCCTCTGCGTCTGAGTTTCCTTAGTTAACAAACTGTAATGATAACATGTCTGAAAGGATTTATGAGATTCATGCAATGTAACTCCTGCAGAGTGTTTGGCATATGGTAGAATTTCAGCAAACCTTAGCTCCTTGTCCATTTCCCATTACATGTATTGTCTTTATTAAGGAGTTAAGCATTGTCTGCTTAGTGAGGCATGTATGTGGTGTACTTACATAAATGCAGGCAAAGTACTCAAACATATGAAATAAACACAAATTTTTAGAACTAGTTTTAAGTTAGCATGAAAAATAATGGGTCCCACTGTGAAATTTTCATGTATATCTGTCATTATTCTTCTTTCTAATTTGCCCCTTCCTCAGTGTCTGCCTCCATTGTCTCTAATACTACCGTTGGTTCACATCTTTTCATCCATCTTTATTTTCTTTTAAAAAATATTTATTTTATGTGTAGTAATGTTTTTCCTGAGTATATGTATGTGTACTACATGCATGCCTAGTGCATTTGGATGTCTGAAGAGAAAGTCAAACACCCTAAAACAGGAGTTACAGGTGGTCGTTAGCAGCCTTGTGGGTACCAGGAATTAAATTCAGTCCTCTGCAAGAGCAGCAAGCGCTTTAACTGTCACTGTCCGTTCATTTCTCTGGCCTCTGCCCTTTCTTTTTTCATGTCACGTGTATTTTCTCCTCTTTAAGATCTCTTCCTCACCTCTCAAGATGCATCCCCCCCTTTTTTTAATTTCATGTCCCCAGCCTTTAAATCTAAATTGTGCATATGAGAGAAAACATTATTATTTTGACTTTTGGAGCCTGGCCTATTTTGCTTAATCATATAGTGATTTCTAATTCCATCCATTTTCTTATAAAGGCCACGATTTATTTTCCTGCAGAAGTATAAAATTCCATTGTGTATATGCGTCACATTTGCTCTACTCACGTATCTGCTGATGAACACCTAGGCCGGTTCCACTTCCTGGCTATTGTGGAGAGTACAGTAGTAAATAGACAACTGAATATCTCCGCAGTAGGTTAACTTCGCGTCCTCCAGGTATGTGCTTATGCATACTCCAGGAGTGGTATGCATACTTGTTTTGCATGGGAGTTTTTAGTAGTTTGGTAACTTCCACACTGAGTTCCACAGTGGCTGCTTAAGTTCGCATTCCCCTGAGCCATGACTAAGGAGTCCTCTTTCTTCACCTCCTCTCCAGAATTTATTTTCTTGATGATAGGCATTCTGACTGGGTGAGATGGAATAGCCAAGCAGTTTACATTTGCATTTCCCCCATGACTAAGGATGTGGAACACTTTTTCAAGTAGTTCTTGGCCATTTTTATTTATTGTTAATTGTCTGTTCAGTTAATGGGTCCATTTGTTGATTGTGTCATAGGCAGATATCAGGAACCGGGGCGGGGGGGGGGGGGGGGGAGGCGGTGACTAGATAGGATCTGCAGGTTCTCTTGTATCCTGGAACAAGGAATTGGACAGAGACACATGGACAGTACAGAAACACAGATGGTTTATTAAGAGAAAAAGTACTTCTGTGAGTGGAGTAGGCCAGAGCTGGGGAGAGGGCCAAGGCTCAATGGCACCTGTTCCTCGTGAACTCAGTAAATTTGTAGGTCACTTGGGTAGTGCAGTTTCTATTGCACATGTTCTGCCTGATAGACCACAGCCTCCATGGGAGGAGTTTTCCCTCTCTCTTCCACTGGGTTCTGTATGGTAATATTGATCTCATTCTTCATCTTTCTCTCTTAGCACACTGGATGAGTTGATTTTATTGGTGTTTATCATTTACAATTCTTTTGGATATTAGTGTCCACTTGACTTGTAGCTGGCCTTGCTTTTCTTCATTCTGTAGCCTGGCTTTTTACCTCTATGGTTGTTTTGTGTGCTGTGCAGGACCCTCTTAATTTCATGTACTCTTTTCTGTTAATTCTTGAGATATAGTTCCTGTATTATTAGAGTATGATTTAGAAAACTCTTGCCAATGCCTACGTTTTTAAAGTATTTCCATTAGCAGTCTCAAAGTGTCAGTGTTTTATTAAGACCATTAATTCATCTTGAACTTATTTTTATGAAGGGCAAGGGTGTGGATCTCTTTTTATTCTTCTGCATTTGGAAACTCAGAGTTTTTTCACAGCAGAAATGAGACTTCCTCTTTTCCAGTGTATGTTTTGGAAACCTCGTTGAAAGTTAGGTGGCTGTAATTGTATGGGTTTATTTCCTGCTCATCTATTCTATTCCTGTTTTTTTTTATCATTGCTTTGTAATGTAATTTGAAATCTAGTTGATATAACCCCAGCATTGCTCATTCTGCAAACAATTTGGCATTCCAGGGTCTTTTGTGCTTCCATATAAAAAAAGTCTTTATAAATCGATCAGTATGAATTTATGCTAAGAAAAAATATACCAAATGCAACAAAATTATGAAGAAATTTTCATGTATAATAGCACCAAAATGAATACATTTAGAAATAAACTCCTAACTTGGAAATATATGATTTATAATTATATGACATCCATTACATATGCTTTATAATTAAAGATGGTATAATTTTCCAATAAACTTAACAATGAAAAAAGAAATCAAATCTTGTGCATTAAAAATTACAAAGTGTTCCTGAGGGAGATTCAAGATCCAAGAAAACAGCGATGGTTCATGTTTGTGGATTGGATTGGAAGAGTCTGCATTATTAAGTCAGCAATTCTCTTTCAACTGAAGTACAGATCCAGATCCAATGCAATCAATGTGACAGCAGCCTTTTCTTGTTTTTAAAATATATGAGCAAATCCTGATACAGGTTTGGATGTACAAAAAATGTTTAGCACAGTCAAAACAAAAATAAAGTTATCATCAGACTGTGAAGGAAAATGGAGCTGTAGAACATTCACCTCCTGGGTTTAAAACTTACTATAAAGACACAGGCATCAAGGCAGTCAGGCGATCACAAGAGGCATGAATTACTGGGACAAAACTAGGAGTCTAGACAAAACTCAGGACACAATACGTATATTTATTTGTTTTATTTTTAAAGTGAACACTCACATATTTGATATCATTGTGGCATCTTCAAACAAAGCATGTTTTAGTAGATTCATCTTTCTCCTCATCTCTGATACCCCCTGCTACTGTTGATCCACCCTTGGAACCTCCCCTTCCCATCTCTTTTCTTCTTTTGTGTCCTAGGTGTCTTTTTGCCCACCCCCATCTTTCTTTATCCCCTATTATTCAAGGTGACCCAAGCCCAAAAGACAGAAACCTCATCTTCTCTTTCACCTGCAAATCCTAACATGTAATGTATATGGATACTTGTATATATGTGTAAATGTGGGTAACACCTACAAAAACAAAAAAACCTTTACTTTTTAACAAAGATGCATAGGCAGTTCTCTTTGATGGAAAGGATGGTTTACTGAAAAAAAAAAGTGCTGCTGAAACAATTGGATATCCACATGGCAAGGATGAACTTGGACCATCACCACATAGCATACATAAAAACTGTATCAAAATAGATTATATACATTTATTGAAACAATAAGCTTTTGGAAGAAAGTGTGGGAGGAAATCTTTTACTTAGGCAAACCTTTATTGGTTTGTGCTGTTTTGAATTAAAAAAAAATATCCCACTTAGGCTCAAATGTTTGAACACTTGGTCCCCAGTTGGTGGTGCTGTTTGGATAGGTTAGGAGGGGGTGCAGCCTTGCTGGAGGAAGTACATCACTAGGGGGTGGGCTTTGAAAATTTAGTCTCACCCCACTTCCTTCCTTCCTTCCTTCCTTCCTTCCTTCCTTCCTTCCTTCCTTCCTTCCTTCCTTCCTTCCTTCCTTCCCTCTCTCTCTCTCTCTCTCTCTCTCTCTCTCTCTCTCTCTCTCTCTCTCTCTCTCTCTCTCTCTCCCCTTCTTGTTAGAGATAAAAGCTGTGATCTCTCAGTTTCCTGCTCTGGCTCTGGCTCATGCCTGCTGCTTGCTGTCACACTTCCCTTCTATAACAAACTCTTCTTCTCTGAAACTATAAGTCCAAACAAACTCTTACTTTTATAAGTTGCCCTGGCCATGGTCTTTTAGCACAGCAACAGAAAAGTAACGGATACATGGGTATAACAAAAACATTATGATCCATCAAAAAAAAATGAAGACTAGTTGAATTCCACAAAAAAGTTAAAGCTTCAACACTTGAAAAGAAGCTATCATCACCATCTCTCTGATCTTTCCAATCATGACCTTTACTTCTTTCATATTTTCTTTTGCCTTTGTTGCACTTTTCTTAAGGAGTGATTTCTGAATACTGGGTTCAGCTTTTGATAGAGCTCTATTTGTTGTAGCTTCTGTGAGGGAGCTGTGTCCATGAGTATAGTTGGAAATTTTCCTGTGTCCCGGCTGGCCAGGAGTCAGGACAAATCTCTCCCACTCGCATCCCCCAAGTAAACACACAGGAGCTTATAGTAATTATAACTGCTTGGCCATTAGCTCAGGCTTATTACTGACTAGCTCTTACATTTAAATTAACCCATAATTCTTATTTATGTTTAGCCATGTGGCTTAGTACCTTTTCTCAGTTCTGCCTTGTTGTCTTGCTTCCTCTGTGTCTGGCTGGTGACTTCTGACTCAGCCTTCCTCTTCCCAGAATTCTCTTTTTCTGCTTATCCTGCCTATACTTCCTGCCTGGCTACCGGCCAATCAGCACTTTATTATCCACCAATCAGAGCAACACATATTCATGGCATACAGAACAACATGCCACAGCACATGGACATATTAATTACTTAACTTTTCAGTGTTAGTGTCACCATCTTTAAAATAGATAAATTGATAGCACCTATCCTACAGTGTTGTGGGAAATAATTCACTGTCTATATTAGCATTGTTTATGAGTAGTCTTATATTATAGTAAGTGGTAATAAAGGTGGGTTTTTTTTTCATTAAAATGAAGCATTTTCTGACTCCAGACATTCATCTCTGTATAAAGCATTGCTATTTGCATATATATTGGGGTAAGTGTGCATCATTTCTCTGATTTCTGAAACTATTCATTTTTTAGCTTAAACTTTTTATGTTTGGGGACTTGTTTGGTTTCTTACTAGGCAGAAGAAGGCCATATAGATTTCCATTGTGTCTTCTGTTTAAATTTGTGGATTACATATTTTGGCATCAGAAAAGGAGGGATAAAAAAATCACATTCCCTGTGTTGTTTTATTCATTAGAAGGGAGTATATTAGTTACTTTCCTCATTGCTGCTACTAAAACACCTTAAGGAAGGAAGGGTTTATTCTGGCTTATATTTTGGAAGGAAATCCATGGCTGCAGGGAAGGTATGGCAGGAGAAACATACATGGTTGTATTAGTTTTTTTTTGTTTTGTTTTCCTTTTTGAGACTTTTTGTATTCCTTTGTTTCTCTGTGTAATAGACCTAGATGTTCTTGAACTAGCTCTGAGGACCAGACTGGCCTTGAACTCACAGAGATCCACCTGCCTCTGCCTCTCCTGAGTTCTGGGATTAAAGGTATGTACCAGCACCACCCAGCACCTGGTTGTATAATGTCCACAGTCAGGAAGAAGAGGGCTATGAATGTTGGTGCTCAAAGGTGTTTTCATTTTTATATAGTCCAAGACTTCATCACAAGGAATGCTGATGCTACATTAAGGGTATGTCTTCCCATATCAAACTAATCTAGAAAGTTCCTCTCAGTCATGGCCTGAGACTAACCTAATCAAGGTAATTCCTCACAGGAATGCTCATTGTTTTGCATCTGCTGATTCTAGAGCCTGTCAAGTTGACAAACAACATTAACCAGGTCTGTTTACCTGGAAGGGATAATGGGAGAGCCATATCCACATGCTGATCTGTGGTGAATTATACTCTGGTGTGCCAAATGATAATTTTTCTTTACCTATGGTATAATATCAGAGTTAAGTAGGGGAACTAATTCCATGTCTAGCCAGCACTATCACTGTTAGATGTCAGCTGAGGCAATTCCCTCTTCCCCTGACTTGAAACCTCTGGCCTGAAAGAATAAAGGCCTCTCATTCTAAGTTCTGAGAACTTTCACTCCTCCAGATGGCTAAGGACCTTCAAGGGTTTTTCGTTGTAATGGTCCTGTGGGCAATCCTTGCTTCAGTTCCTTCTGCTATAACTTGGTGACATGCATTTGTCAAGTTAGAGTTCAGGGTGCTAGTGGATGCGAAGGAAGATGAGAAACCAGAGTCAGTAATGCTACAGGGGATCCCTGGAAAACAGGGGATTTTATTTTTCGGTGTTAGTTGGGTACTTATTGACCTGCACACTGCCCCTTCCCAGAGCTGACAGGGATATCTGCTGGGCCTATAATGCTGTTTTTCTGAACAGTCAATTGATTCCACATAAGCTGGAGAAATATAGCCAACCCTTAGTGCTTAATAACAGGAACGTGTCCCTACATAACTCATGGTAACAAGCTTTGCTGACTTCCCCTCCCACTTGCCTTCCTAGAATTGCCAGGGAGATGTTCTTTGTAGTCTACTAGGACTATTTCCCACTGGCTTCCCATATGACCTTTCAAAGACCCTATCAAGCAGGAGACAGAGACTTCCCCAACCAGTTCTACTCTATGCAAATTTTATAAAATTCCCAGCTCTTTATGACACTCTCCATTACATTGATACAGATTTTTTTTTCTACTTCTAGATACTATAAAATTGAGAGAGTGAAAAGATGAATGTTCAGGTTGTAATTTCCATCCAGAAACAGACCAGGAAAGTTGTTGCATAGGCAATTGATCACTCAAATTGGATTCTTGGAGCTGTCTTTTGCTGCCTCCTCCCACCTACAGATGGGTGTCCCCCTCTTGCCATCTCAGCAACCCTCGGGTCCATTGTACTTGCTCCTGGTTTGTGTCTAGACATCTCCTGGTCAGTGGCAGTGCACCATCCACACAACACACTCTTCCTGTGAAAACCTCGAACTCTCACCTTTACTGTCCAGATCCACCAGCTTATGTTCCTCTTTGGCTGCAGAATTTCTCCTTTGTTGCACTTTTTGTGGTGGCAGAGAGCATTCATACTGCAACTGTATTCTAAATATTCCAATAAAGAATTTTGATTGGCTCTTATTTTAGTGGGGTTTTTCAGCTCTAAGCATTATGAAATATATCAGAAACTTGTTTCTCTACCTACCAGCTATTTCTTCTTCCTTACTAAAAAAATTCTGATTTTATTGAGGATGTTACAGTACTCAGATGAAAACACCATCATTCTGTAGTATCCTTTGAGTCCATCACTATAGACATAAACCTCCTCTGGTTTTTAAGAATGTTTGTGTTTCCCTGTATAGCTGCCATGACATTTTGCTATTATGGGGCCTTCCTCATTCTTGGAGCTCAGCTATTGTGAATAGAAGTGAAGCAACCACCATACATATGTTAGGTAAAGCCAAGATAACTTTAAAGATCTTGATGTTTAGTGGTGTGTGTGTGTATGTGTGTGTGTGTGTGTGTGTGTGTGTGTGTATGCACACACTCGCTCAGCTGGGGATTCAGGTATTACATGCTATGCAAGTGCTTTGCCAACCAGCTATACCCTAACCCTGATGTGTTTGAACAACAATTCAATGCCAGCAATTAGCTATCCCTAGTCCTATTGTTTTGGAACAAAAATAATCTCCCATATCTTTTCAACTAATCTTAATTAAGTTTTCTGTTCTTTTATTCCAGGTTGAGTTGCTAAGTGCAACTGGTAACTTATCAATGTTTAGAATGTCCTAATAATGTAAGTAAACTCACCATGGCTTAAGAGACCAGAGTATTTATTACCTTGTGTAATGAGACCATTGGGAGGACAGAATTGGAATGTGTTCTTCAACAGTCTGCTATCTTTCTATGGGTGTTTTTGGTTTTATCCTCCTTTTCATGTTGCCTTACCTTCAGTGTGGTGCGCTGGTTCCCCACATTTCACTACATTCACTTGAGAAAGAACTACCTCATCCCGTTGACTGTTCCTCGCAGACTCGGTGGCCTACATCTGCCCATTCCTGAAGCAATGGCTATATGGGGAAAGTGGACACAATCGGGTTTCCTCAGCAAGGACACAGAGGTGAATGTTCACTGAGTGGGCAGCCACAAAGGCCTGCTATTCAGATACTGGTGCTGGTGTAAGGTTGCAAACCCTGTGCATTTATAATTACATTTTAACATTCTAGATGAAAGCCAGTCTATGATTCCACAGGAAGGAATCATATATATACTGAACCTAGCAGGCATGCCAGACACCAGCTCACTAGTGATTCTATCTGTAAGGCTAGTGTCAGGTTGCATACCTTGAGCATTTAGAATTATATTTCAACATTCTATACTGAAGTTAATCTCTTATTTCAGGGTACAGTGCACTACACTGAACCCAGTAGACATGGAGCTGGACACCAGCTCACTGCTGATGGTGATTCTGTCTATAACTTTATAGTATAAATATGCTTTGTGGCAAAATAGGTTTCTTTGGATGGGATTTACCCAGATCAGAGGATGAAAAATCAACATCCCTCATGTATTCCTCCATCTTCAATGTAGTGAATTAATACTCTTCAAAGGAAGTAAGAGCAGAAAACAGTACATCAGAAGGCAAAATACTAACTGGAGCACCCTGCTCACAGATATCATACAGAGAATCAGTTGACTGCCATTACTATCCATCATCCTATGTGACACATGGTACCTGTAATACCATATCCTTATAGTTTCCTTTGACAACAATGGGATAATAAAAAATGTATCACCATAGCCTCCCCACATAGAGGACAGCAGAGTTTTATACAAGTATGTGCTGAATTGGTGAGTAAGACTAAAATCAAATAGGAAGAAGCTTCTTGTGAACTGGTAAGCATTACAGAATTGCATATATTTATTGAAAACATACATTGGAAAACATTTGATTAAGTAACTCTTTTGTTCTATTAGCTAGGACACATAGTTAGGAAACACCCAGTATCTGGCCCAGTGGGCTACAAGTTAGAAGATGGGCATAAGAATAAGCAGCTGTTAAATTATTACAGTGTAGAAAGAGAAGCCACAGAGTCTTGTACAATTGGATAGCAGATCTAAGAAGGCTTCAAAAACAAAAACAAAACAGAGACGATTATGTTAGTTATGCTAATGTTAGCTATAGCAGAAGCAGCAATACCAAAAACCAAGATTGTAATGGCTTGACATATAAAAGTTGTTCTTTTTTTTTTCTTTCTTTTTTTTTTTTTTGTTTTTTTCAAGACAGGGTTTCTCTGCGTAGCTTTGCACCTTTCCTGGAGCTCACTTGGTAGCCCAGGCTGGCCTCAAACTCACAGAGATCCGCCTGGCTCTGCCTCCCGAGGGCTGGGATTAAAGGCGTGCGCCACCACTGCCCGGCTATAAAAGTTGTTCTTAATTGTCAAAGAGTTGATTGAAAATATTCTTGGTTAGTGAGTATTGGCATGACCAACAAGGTTATGAGGAGACAGAGAAGTTTTGCTCCATGTGTGGAGACATAGTCCAATCCTGGCTGTTTTAGTTAGGGTTTCAATGCTGTGAAGAGACACCATGACCATGTCAACTCTTATAAAAGAAAACATTTGATTGGGGCTGGCTTATAGTTCAGAGGTTTAATACATTATAGTCATGGTGGGAAGCATGATGCCATGCAAGTAGACATGGTGCTGGAGAGGTGGCTGTGAGTTCTACATCTGGATCTGCAGGCAGTAGGAAGAGAATGAATCACACTAGGCCTGGTTTGAGCTTCTGAGACCTCAATACCTACCCCCAGTGACACACTTCCTCCAGTAATGCCACACCTACTCTAACAAGGCCACACCTCCCAATAGTGTCAGTTCCTATGAGCCTACAGGGCCATTTTCATTCAAACTACTACAGTGGTCCTATATCTTCAGTATGTTAATGTTTTCTGGGTTCTCTGTGAGTGTTGAACTCTGGCCAGCTGATGGGAGAAGAGAGTAGTTAGGCACAAATATGCTGTGGGATGTTCTGTATGCTGTAAAAGTGTGTTGCTATGATTGATTGATAAATAAAGCACTGATTGGCCAGTAGCCAGGCAGGAAGTATAGTATAGGTGGGACAAACAGAGAGGAGAATGCTGGGAAGAGGAAGGCTGAGGCTGAGATACGCTGCAAGCTGCCACCATGAGAAGCAGATGTTAACATACTGGTAAGCCACGAGACACATGGCAACTTATAGATTACTAGAAATGGGTTAATTTAAGATATAAGAACAGATAGCAAGAAGCCCGCCATGGCCATACAGTTTATAAGTAATATAAGTGTCTGAGTGATTATTTTATAAGTGGGCTGCGGGACAGCTGGGGTTTGGTGGGACCCGGAGAGAAACATTCCAGCTATACAAATACATATACAAAAACATCAATATTTTATTCATGTTGGGGGGGATAAGATTTACACTTCATTGGCTAATACCTGTCACATGGCTCCATCTAGGTTTAGAGGGTTAAAAGTACAGTCCCTGCTTGAGTAGCCTTTTTCTAAAACCAGCTCCAACCTACAGAAGGGAAGTGTGGGTCTGTGGTGGGCAGAAGGCAAGCTTTGCCTCAGAGTGCTTTCTGGAAGAGCTAGATTTAACATAGGGTTGTGGATGATAAATTAATCAACCAGATACTGACATACATCCCAGCTACAGACAAAATATTTGCAAGAACATTTCTAATGATCTGCGTTTTGAAAGATGTAAAGTCATCTTTGCCAATTAAAAAGCTTTCAGAAGTTTCATATCTAATAGTGTCCAACAGAGCCATTCACGATGATGTATCTATGTGGGACAAAGATCTGGAAAGCAATTTCTAGGGGAAGAGTGATGACTTCAATGTTCTTGCGATTAAAGCTGTCTGGGTATGAGACTGGACCATGAGTTCATCTGAGGTTTAGATAGAATCAGATGGATTCTGGGCCAGCCCCCCATTCTGGAGCTGTAAACTGAGCTAGCTGAGCATGGACCTAGAGCAAGGAAAGGCCAGCCAAGTTGTAGGGCAGAATTTGCTTGTGAGTTACTGGGGCAGCACATGGAAAGGGTCTGACCAGAGGGCCAATTAAACAACTGGTCCTTCTGAATCTTCTTTCCTCATGGTGGAGTCCACACTGCCTAAAAGTGCCCAGTGCCATCCTGCCTAAATTATTGCATGGTCATTGGGAAATAATACATCAGAAATAAGAGAGTCCAAACAAGTAAATAATGTAGATGGAAACATTTGTAAGTGACTGTGCTATGCAAATTGGTGGATTCATGACTTCTGTTTCCAGTCAATAGCATTTGATACAGTTACACTGGGGCAGCTCTTGAGTTGGAAGCTGGAAGTGAAGGGCCATCGATGTCCAGGTGCAAACTTGAGGATGCATTCTACAAGCCATGGCACACCCCAGAAGGCTCTTGGTCAGCCAAATGGCCTAATTAAAAATGTGACAACTACAATTCTATCAGTTCAGTGTACTGAATTGCTCTTGACTTGCACTGTCCTTTCCAGCCCTACCAACACTGTAATAATCCAGATTCTTGCAGCTTTCATGCAACAACAACCTGAATAATCTTCTGGCCTCTAGCCTTGCCTGCTCAGTATGTGCTTAGAGGACTTTATCCAATGATTTCTTGGTTCATTCCTATTAAACCCTCCAATAAAGTAGTAGCACACAGGGTTTGTAATTTCAGCTCAGCTTTATGGGCAGCTCAGGCTGAGATAGTGGTGCATGGTTTCATTTCTTAAGGAGATTTCCTTTGTTTCAAGAGAGTCACACTGTGGGGGTGCTAAGTCAAAAAGAATGAGTAGCCCAGTGACTCTGAGGACAAAACATCGGATTTCAGCTCCACCCATCTAAGATTGTCTGGACATCTCAGAGACAGACTGCACCCATCAATCCTGAGCTGACAATGAAGCTGAGGTCTTGCTGCCAACTTACAGAAAAGGTGGAAAATAGGAGCATGTAACCATATTCAAGCACAGTGGGTCCAATGATAATATATGGAAAAATAAAATCTTTGCTGAAAAGGAATTTTAACTGTTTGCATATCTTCTCCCTAGAGAAAGAAATCCTAGGTACCTGGCCTTAAAGAGTGTGGTGGCCTCTAGCAATTTCTCTAATTACCTGTGAGCTAATTAGGGACTATTATGTATTCAGAAGTGAGAATTTTATTCTTCAAAATTTGCATTTCCAGCAAGAAACTCATTTTATATGCACCATAAGGTGAATGTTCCCTGCTGACTTCCTCTCCCTGAGAATAAGCTGGGCTCACTCCGGGACCACTATAATCAGAAGTCCATTAGGCAGAGCCCATGGAAGCCAGGAAAAGGGAGCTGACTTCTAGGGTACACAGAAGGGTCTAGAACTGTGGAAGCAGAAGCAAGTATTTGAAAGAACATGATTTGGACAGCTCCTTGGAGAAGCCACTTTGGAGTTTGCTCAGACATACCCACAGACTTTCTAGAACTAACCAGGCACCAGGCCTCCCGCAAGTATGAAACAGCCCATGCCTAGCCCTGTTGCAAGTCAGGAGCTTTGGGTTGTGCAGATAGGGCCTGGCAAGGTATATGTAAGAGTGTTAGCATGAGGAGCATACACAGTCTGAAAAGTCCCCCTTTTCTCTGGATCCCTACTCCTGGTTTCCCTTTTGGTGTCCCAGTGGGCTAAAGTCTCCCAGTTCTCAACCGTGTCACTGCATCTCAGGGTTGTGGCTTATTCTCCCTGAGGGACAGGGGGAAAGAAGGAAGAGATTGCCGCCTTCTACTAGCCACCTCTGAGCAGCGAGAATGGTCACAGGACTGTACCTCTTCAGGGAGCCTATTTCCCCAGAGAGGCCTCACTGGTGCTGCTTCTCAGGAGCTAAGAGCTGTTGCCAAGCCCTGGGAGTTTTGAGTTGTGAATCAGAACAGGGTCAATATTTTAACTCCACTGAGGTTAGTGCATTTGTAACGAAAATTAGATTTGAGTGCTAAGTGGCTCAGATTCATAGTTATAACTCCTCATTAACTGTTCAGCTTTGTCATGTCTATGTATTTGCAGTTTGTAATAACTTAGACTAGAGTCAGAAGGCAGCTATGTGGCATATATACCACCACTGCCCTGTTCTCTGACCATGCTGTTGATCCATTATAGATTTATTTTACCAGGAACCCCAAAATACCCTACATTTGTACTTGGCCAGGACCAAGTGACCTAAAATTTTACATAAAATTCCTGGCAAATGATTGTTTCTAAATAGGCTAGCATCAGAATAAAAATCTAGCATACTCTAAAAATTTGCTTTGCAAAGCTCCCTCCATTTCCTTAACAAATACTCCTGTTGTAATTTCTTTCTGTTGTGACAAATACTATGACCAAAAGCAACTTAAAGAAGTGAAAGTATCTGGTGATCATGTCTTCTTGCCTGATCTAACTTTTTTTTAATATGAGGCAGCTTATTAATAAAAATGTATCAACTTAAATGCATGCTTTTATTTCTTTGTACAAAGTCAAAACTTCCTGTTACTGGTCCGGCATTCTTTCACTGACATCAAATAAGTGAAGTTATTAATTTCAAATTAGTTCTACTCAATCCCTAAGTGAGACCCCAGTATAAGAAATGCTGTTGCAGAGGCAGGTGAATCTCTGTGAGTTTGAGGCCAGCCTGGTCTATAAAGCGAGTTCCAGGAAAGGCGCAAAGCTACACAGAGAAACCCTGTCTCAAAAAAAAAAAAAAAAAGAAAAAGAAAAGAAAAGCTGTTGCTATGCAATTTCATGTTCACTGTATGATGCAGTGGCACGCTGATTTCTTCCCCTGAAGCTTGCCCAGGGAAAGAGAAAAAAATATACAGAAAAGGTGTAGCAAGGGGAGTTTCATGTATTTGCAACCATTTAAAGTATACCTGAAACAGGAAAGAAATGGTGATGGGAGAAGGAAGCCAGAGTGAACAGAAAAGTTAGTTCAGTGGAAATGATAATGAATGACATGTAGCAACACTAAAGACAGCACACAGTTTGAGTGCCAATGCATGTGAGCCAAAGACCACTAGCAGCCAACAAAGCTGAGTTTCCTACATTGGAGAACACATACAGTGGTAAAATAAGGGAATCTCAACAATGTCAGGAAGTAGAGGAAACTTTACAGTGGATGTCACTAGATCTTGGAGGAGGAAAGGCTGAGTGGAATAGAAAATATAATTAGTTAAAAAAATAAAAATAGTAATCACTCACTCTAGCGAGGATACCACCCCCAATTCTAGTGTCAGCTAGATTCCTGTGTCCTGCTCAGGAGGGGGATACTAGATATGGTCCAGCCTTAGGATGCAGCAGTAGATGGAATTCAGACTGGCATGAAAAGTAAAGATCTCATGACTATAAATCATTATTAGGTTGACTTAATCCAGGGACAGACTTTCTGCTTTTTTTTTTTTTTTTTTTTTTTTGGTTTTTTCCAGGCAGGGTTTCTCGATGTTGCTTTGGACCTCGCTCTGTAGACCAGGCTGGCCTCGAACCCACAGAGATCCACCTGCCCCTGCCTCCCAAGTACAGGGATTAAAGGCGTGTGCCACCACCACCCAGTGACTTTCTGCTTTCTTGACTCACTTTCCAATGTTCTGGACCTCACATGTGAATATGGCAACATACAAAGAAAGAACAATTACCATCCTTCCTAGAGGCTCAGTGGTTCCAGTTGGATCAATTCTGGGTTGACTCAACTTTGCTGTTACACTAATGATGGGACTTCTTCAGGTACCTAGGCAGTTTATGCAGAAGGGACCTGAAGAAAGACAAGGCTTGTTCCAGGGTAGTGACTGTGACAAGACATGAAGCATAAGCCCTGTGGGTCAGCATCTTCAACAGAACTCCACAAACTGAACATATGGAATGAATCTCAGAGACAATTTGAGTCATATTTAGTTCAGAGGCCATATTCTTCGAGTACAACACAGATAAATGATGCTCAGATAAAAAATGTCTTTTCCCTTTAAAGGATGCCTTCTATTCATGTAAAAAAAATCATTGCAGAGGCTTTGCTCCTCACATTGTGGCTCTGCACCATTGGTTCAGTCTCATTTCAGAGATGCAGGAATTTATAATTGGTTTTACAATTGTCACTGAGGTACCTTAATGACTTTTTACAAAGTATTTGTTATATGAATGACATTACTGGGAACCAAACTGAAGAGGAAATTAACCCATGCCCTGACCACCACCACACATCAAGCTGTTTATATTTAGCCTTGCTTTGTTCAAGATCTCAGCCATGTGCATCCAAAATTTAATTATAGGACAGACATCGTTTGGCTATTATGTGTTTATTGTATAATTGCCATAATTATATTTTCAGTGATTGTGGTGTCTATAACAGATTCATGAAAATGAAAATTGACTGGTCAATAAAACTACTCCCTCACTCTGTTTCACACCTAGATATGGAATTGGAATTGGTTTTGGGTTAATTTTTCCTTTCTTCCTGTTTCTTTTCTTCTTTTCAGAGAGAGAAATACTGCTCCCAGGTGAAGAACAATTTTCTATCTGAATGTCTCCAGGGTAGCATCTTCTACTTTTGTGGGAATTTTTGAAAAGAACCTTAACATTTTAATTGCATACATTTTTGAAGCTATTATTTAAGAATTATACCCCATGTATGTCTCAAAAGAAATGTATGGACTGGAAATAGAGAAAATTCGAAGCTTAATTAGACATTTATCTTAAAATAGGACAGAGTCCAGGTCCTTCATAAGGAAATGAATATGAGATAATGTGTGAGTAGCTAATGTGCCATTATGCAATGTACCTCTTCCTTCCCATGGAAGGCATCATTACTCAATCATCATGCTCTTCCACAAAAGCACAGGTACAGTTTAGCATCCTTCTCAGCACATCAGCTATGAGGTGCATGGCTACAGAGAAACTGGAATAGCCCTTAAAGGCTTGTGTGTTGAAGTCTTGGCTTTCAGCTTGATGCTGGTGGAATGTGGTTGAACTTTTAAAAGAAAACTAATGGAAGGCTTTATTTAAGTCATGGGGGGCGGGGCATGCCCTTGAAAGGGAATTGTGGGATGCCAGTCTCTTCTCCCTTTAGTTCGCTTCCTGTCTTTGGTGAATAAAGCAGCTTTGTTCCATCATGTGCTCCTCCACTGTAACACGCTGCCTCACCACAGCCCAAAGCCAGTAGGACCCACCAACCATAGATGGAAACTCTAGAAACATAAGACACAATTAAACTCTTTCTCTTCAGAAGGTGATTATCTCAAGTGTTTGTTATGCAAAGAAAACTGATTAACAGAAACATGGGCTCACTTTCTCCAGTGTTATAGAAAGCAGATGAAGGTAGGAATGATTTTTTTTTAATCTAGATAGAGTTTCACTATGTAGACCAGGCTGTCTTTGAACTCAAGGAATTCTGCCTGTCTCTGCCTCCCTAGTTCTGAGATTAAAGGTGTGTGCCACCATGCCTAGCTATGAAGAGTATTCTAGTTTTACCATGGGTTATCCATGTGGTCAAATACACTATTTGTAAGGGCATTAGAAGGGGTATCTGTTAGACTAACCTAGATCTCCCATGCCATGCATTTGATAGCTACTGAGTTCTAGAGAGAGTTTAGTTGACTCACTTTTCAGATGGGTCTAGTAAGTGTGCTGCTGCAGTACTTACTAGAGATGTTATAGACACTTCATCTCCTTGAGCCATTAGATAAAAAATAGGACTAGACCTTAGAATTGGGAACACCAGCAAATGTCCATTGTGGACACTACTTTGTTTTGTGGGGTTTTTTTTAATGAATTACACTGTCCTTTTCCTCTACTTGTTCCTGCGGAGTCCCTCCATAAGTTTTCCATCCTTCCTGACAGCATACCCTTCTCCAATTCACAGCAGGGATCCCAGCCATATCCTTTCTTGAGTTCACTGTCATGTCCACTACTTCATACATAACCTTGGTATAAAGTTTTTGTCTAAATGTATGTTCACTCTAAAGCAGGGTGTAAAGTAACCCGGTCCTGTGTGTTGGCAAGGTGGAGAAAGTCTGGCTGCTTCAACTGGATTTCCTCGGCAAATGATAAGAACGAGGCTGGAGGTTCTCATTATTTGTAGGCCATTATTTTGTGAAAATAAAGGAAAATTAAACAATGACTATAAAATTTAGAATATGTTTATAAATGAATACTTCATACACAAAATGTCTGGTAACAAATCCATTCTGAAAAATTAATCCACAGTGTACTGTGAGGTCAGGGAAGGTTATATGTCAGTCACTTCTTGATGAAAACACGTTTCCCTCAGTCCTGTCTGTGTAACTGGGTGACTCTATTTCAATTGATCTGGAAGTAAAAGTGTGGGGATAACAGGTTATTTGACTTTACTATGGCAAGTCGTGGCTTGGACCTACACCTCCTTCTTGCTTGTCTCTTTAATGATGATGGTGGTGTTTGACTCCTCCTCAGAATGACTAAGATCTAACAAGACTTTACCATCTCAAGAATTCATATTTTGAACACTAGCCTAGTATCTTGTAAGGAATTTGCACATCTTATTAACATGAGACTTTAATCTTCTTTCTTACAAAATGTTAATTTCTGGATCTGGTCTCATTCCAAGGAGCACTCATGGTGATCAAGAAAGCCTTGCCCAAACTTTGTTTCCATAGTGTAGTGGTTATCACATTCACTTTACGAAACAAGAAAGCCTTAATCAAGCCATTGAAGATGGATGATGCCATCTTCAGAGTGTCAATGTATCTACAGTTTCTTCTCTGGGTGGTGTGTGTGTGTGTGTGTGTGTGTGTGTGTGTGTGTGTGTGTGTGTGTGTGTGCTATTTTCCTCACTACAAATACCCATCTTCATAATGTTTCTTGTTTCTTCCTTCAGGATATATTCTGTGTTCATGCATCAGATGGGATGGGTTGTAGTGTATTCAAAATTCCCATCATCTCCTTTTAATGTCTTACTACTTAGGATAACTACATGTGTTGATTGACATGATAAATCATTTCAGGAATTTCTGTCTTGAAACAAATGTGACAATTACTGTCTCACTTGAATATATAGAAGTCTGATTTATGTCTCATGGATTATATGGGGGCAGAGTTTGTGCACTACAGTATTTCATATTTTGCCATCTTTGGGGCTGTTAATTTTTTCAATGATACTTTAGGACAGTAAACTGACTTTGTGAGTTGTGCCACTTAGCTAGGTTAGGATTGTGCTGTGGTAGTAAATAATACCCAAGTTTCTCCTGTTTGAAACAATAAGACTTTATTTCTTGCCTGGGTTGCATATTTACCACAGCTCAGCTGGGAAAACTTATATGTCTCCTTCCTGAATGGAGACCATCAAGGGCTCCACCCTCTCCCTTTCTCTGTTTTGCCAGAAGGAAGGAAGGGAATGTGATGGGTTACATGATGAATTCTTCTTTATTTTGTTTTGATTTTCTTCAGCTTTATTGGGTTAAAATTGAAGCATCATGAACACCATCTTCCATCTTCATACAGTGTACCCTCTGTCACCATGGTCAACTAAACAAGCATTTCTGGTAATCCCCCCTCCCATTTTTTCTCTTTTGAATTCCATGGCTAACATATTGCTCAAGCAATCATTAACTACCTTTGCTTTTGTTTTGATTTTTTTTGTTTATTTTTATTTTAGTACAAGCAGTTTTGCATATTCTAGATTTTATCTAAATGAATTCTTTGAATTTATTTTTTAAAATAAATGTCAGCATTTACTCTTTTTCTACTGTCTTATTTCATATGATAATTTAGAAAATCACCTATGATGTGTGTACATTAACAGCTCATTCCTTTATACCACAATAGTATTCTGCTGTGTAAACATGTCATTTTGTTTATTCATTTACCTGACAATGGAAACTTGGTTCATTTCTAGTTTTTTTGTTGTCTCAAAGATGACAACATTTTGGTCCAAATCTTCTTACAAATATATGCTTTAATTTATCCCAAATACGACTTGTAGAGATTTTCTAAAGTAGTTACACCATTTTAAATTCTGCCAGCAGCTATAAGAGTTCTTACTGCTTCACATGCTTGCCACCACTTGATATGGTCAGGCCAAAGCATTTTAGCCATGAATCCATTTTTTTTTCAGTGCTGTGATTTGGTTAACACAGGATTTTTGCACCCCAGAACCGGTTTCATTCTGTGTCATGCTTGCTTTTGTCTGAACCAGTTTGGCCATTTCATTTCCCCCATACCCGTGGTAGGCTAATGGGCTCCACATAAGGTCCTCTTCTAGCCCTCAGTCCTGGGGCCCCTAGAAGCTCTCTGGATGTTACCTGCTGTCACTGTGTCTTCTTAGAAACTGATTGGTGGCTCTTTTACTTTAGATCTGACTTGGTCTGACTTTTTCCTTCCTGCCTGCTCCTTTTCCTATTTGATACATTTTGGCTACATTTCAGAGATACCAGAGCTGGTGTTCTTTGAACACCAAATGACAACATGCTCTGGAGCTGGGTAAGCTCCCTTCCTGTCACCACCTCTTTCCTAGGACTACTGTCCCTATCTAGAAGCCTAGACTGCTTCCTTTCCCAGAGGCACCCAGACAGCCCTGCAAAGAAAGCAATATCAAGCAGGCCTGCTGGCAGCATGCAAGGAATTCATGTGGAAACCTCAGTGACACAAAATCTGCTCTGCTCATCTAAAAGAAATGAACCTGCTATGTCTAGTAAAGGCTCTTTCCCCCAGCGGAGTGACTTTTCCTGGAGCATCCCTCAGCATGAGACTGGAAATAGTGCCTAGTTTCCAAGGTCAGGGAAGATTCTGGCAAGCACCTGGCAAGATAAATCAGTACCTGTCTTGAGGGGAGGACAAGGTGGACAGGGGAGCATCCACAAGACTCACACACTGTGGTAAGAGTTTCCTGTCAGAGACAGAGTGGGACTCGAGAAGGAGGCTTGGGTACTTGCTGGTGACAAATCCAGGATTGTGTCCTTAAGTCAGAGTGCAAGCTGTGACATGGGGACATGAGACAGAGCTGAAGACGGAAGCAGAAGCCACCTAGAATTTGGGGTACTGAGTCCAATTTAGGTACTCAGGGCCAGCAATACCACAGAGGCTCCAGGGGATGGGTTAAGTTCCCAGAGTTGACATAATCATGCTAGCTTGGACCCCCGGAGACAAGGCCTGGGGTGCTCCAGCTGTGGGTGCAGATGAATGGGTAGAGCCACAACTGGCAAGCAGGGTGTGATAAAAGACACCACGTGCCAACCTCTTTATAGTGGACAGGAAATGAAAATCCCTTCGAGAAGTGAACTTGCACTCAAGGAAACCAGAAAAGGAGGTAGAGCTGCAGTTTGTGGAATAGATCCTTCCTAAAGGTCTTGCCATGTGTTGCCTCTTCCCAGAGTGAGTGGAATGGGGCACATTTCTAGCCCTCTGGTGGAGCTGCTCTGCTGCTGTGTGCAGAGGGCCAACCAGACGTACCAGGACCTCAAGGAAAAACTGACTGTATTGCATAGTGGGAAGGGAGGGCAGAGGACCACCCACAGCTGCGGGCAGTGGAGAAAGAAGCTTGGCTAAATATAGCAGCCCTTCTCATCTTCAGGGTGTGAGCACCTGGGGGATCCTAATAAAACACGAATTTTGATTCCACAGATGTAGGGCAAGGCTCAGAAGACTGCATTTCTTACACACTCCCAGGTGATGTCTGGCGCTTGCTGGCCAGTGGAACAGCTTTTGGGTAGCAAAGGAAAACACCGTTCAGAGGAGGCCGCTGATAATAGAGTATCCAGGAAAAAAAAATAGTTGTCAGAGTAAAGGCTATGGCAGGCTGTTTGCACAGGTGGTGGAGGATAGCACAGGGAGCAGAAGCAGGTGATAGGCAGATGGAGATAGTCAGTGCACAGTATGGTGTGCCTTTGTGGGATTCTGTTGGTAGGGGCTGGTTTTCTATGGAAAGAAAAATATAGTCAATGGGCCATATGGACATGGGTTTGATGTTTGGGTCAGCTCGTTAGTAGCTATTTTGACCTTGATTAATTAGTTTTCTTGTAAGTTTGTGCACTAATCTGGGTGGTTGTGTGAAATAAGTTACCACATGTAAATGGTCGTGGATGGGTCTCTTCCATGGCAGGTGCTCGCTGTGATATCAGGGACCTAACTGTAGGGATTGAAAACATGGACCACCAGGGACAAGGCATTTTCATGGGAGGGGACCAAAGTGCAACACAACCCCTTAGTGACAAACTGGCATATAAGGAGTACTCTGGTCCTTTGGAACAAAGAGATAGAAGAAGGAAAAAAAAGATTCCAAGGTCGTAGTCAACTCACCAGCTTAAGGATTGGGGTTCAGAGCCAATTGGGGTGTAAAGCTAGTTATGCTAAGTATTGCCAGCCCAAGATCAGACCCAGTACAAAGTAACATCTCAAGAATAGAGGTCCATCAGCCCTGTGAAGGTAAGAAGGAGACAATATGGAGGTCTGAACCTTCATAGCAAGCTGTCAACAGAAAGTACACCATATAAACCTCTGATCAGCCCAAGGATGCATCTTCCTGCATTCTTGCTGCTAGGCAGCTAGTTGGAGATTAGAAGGCTTGGAAGGCATTGAGAGTAAATAGCCTATAAAGCCAAGAACACTGTCTTAATTAGGGTTTCTGTTGCTATGATAAAATACCATGAGCAAAAACAAACTGGTGAGGAAAGGGTTTATTTCATCTTATGGCTTGTAGTTTATCATCCAGGGAAGTCAAGGCAGAAACTGAAGCAGAAGCCATGGAGGAATGCTGCTTACTAGTTTGCTCCTCATGGCTTTCTCAGCCTGCTTTCTTATAGCACCCAGGATCACAGTGGGCTGGAGCCTCCCATATCAATCATTAATCAAGAAAATGTCCCACAGACAAGCCCTGGTTGGGGTTCATTTTCTCAGTTGACATATATTCTTCCCAAACGACCCTAACTTGTGTCCAATTGCATAAAAGCAGCCAGCAGGAACTGAACTACTAACTACTGGTCAGAAGACTGAGGAACCTAAGTCATATACTTTGGCTTGGGAGGAGGCTTAACATCATGAACTGCCTGAAAGATCCTGAATCAGCTATCTCAACCTGGTTTCAGAAGCCCTAACTTATGTTAGGGATTACTGAATGGTAGGATGCTTTCTGACAGCCCACTGCTCCCACCTGTAAGAGTCAAAACAAACAAGCCTGTCAACCGCACAGAACAAGACCTTTCAAGAACAATTACCTGTACCAGAGACTTTAAAAATAATACATATAGATCAGGACACTGCGCCTTTGGCTACTGTCCCCTCCCACCCCTTTTAGGTGTGCTGTACTTCTCAAATAAACCCTACCTGTCTTCTACACTGTGTGCTGTGTGTCTCAGATGAAGTATTTTGATGGCTATTTCAAGTATTGGGGAGCTGAAGGAGTCTAGAGTGAGATCCTAGGGACAATTAAATTGCAATAATCCCCTCAAACACATCCCTTGTTGTGCAATGTTCACTTGTTAATATGATTCATTTCAAAGCATCCCTGATCTGAAGAGCCTCATAACTAGAGGCCCTTAGAAACATTCTGATCCAATCCCATTGTCCTTTATTGTACTCATAGGAGACCATGTGCTGCATATGTAGCACTGAATATATTTACCTGACTTCCTTCAGTTGCTGCTTCCTGTAAAATGGAAACCATTTGTCTCAAAGGCAGTGCGTATGTTGAATGAGTACAAGGCCAGCACTTGGTATAAACAGCTATGTAGGTTTGGACTCTTTCTTCTGTCACGTTTTGGTATCCTTAGAAAGATGGTATTGCCTCACAGTCCAGGCTCCCAAGAACATGCAATACAGGCCAGCTAGAAGGAGTGATCAGGGAATACTTCACTAAAAACTTATTTGATATTTCTTTGAAATAAGAATTTCATAGGACATCCTATACTTTTATTTTCTGCACTTGTCAACTCTACTGTGTATACATGGACATTAAAATACAGCCATCTAT
Organism: Peromyscus maniculatus bairdii; assembly: GCF_049852395.1. NCBI lineage: Eukaryota > Metazoa > Chordata > Mammalia > Rodentia > Cricetidae > Peromyscus > Peromyscus maniculatus. The sequence continues at coordinate 87,050,157 of NC_134858.1, forward strand.
GATAATGCCTCTGCCCTCATCCTCATTAGTAGATGGTGTGGTTGTAGTATTAGTGCCTCTCATTTGTTATTTGCTATTTTTGCTCTTTGACTCTTTTACTCTTTGCGGGGTAAAGCTCCTAAATAAATGCCCAGCCTTAGCTTGGCTTGTTTCTTGCCAGCTTTTCTTAACCTAAATTAGCCTGTCTATCTTTTGCCTCTGGGCTTTTACCTTTTTCTATTTCTGTATATCTTTTTTTTTCATACTCCATTGCTGATTGCATAGCTGGGTGGCTGGCCCTTTGCATCCTCCTGTCCTTGTTCTCTTGCTTCTTCTTTTCCTCCCAGATTTCTCTTTCTGTTTATTCTCTCTGCCTGGTAGCCCCACCTATCCTTTCTCCTGCCTCACTATTGGCCATTCAGCTCTTTATTAGACCATCAGATGTTTTATTTTTATTTTTATTGTTGTTTTCAAGAGAGAGGTTCTCTGTGTAGCTTTAGTGCCTTTCCTGGAACTCACTCTGTAGCCCAGGCTGGCCTTGAACTCACAGCGATCTGCCTGCCTCTGCCTTCTGAGTGCTGGGATTAAAGGTGTGTGCCACCACCTCCCGGCCCATCAGGTGTTTTAGACAGGCAAAGTAACACAGCTTCACAGAGTTAAACAAATGCAACATAAAAGAATAGCATCATTAAACAAATGTTCCACAGCATAAACAAATGTAATACATCTTAAAATAATATTCTACAACACTCACATCCACCTCAAAGGAGAGAGAATATAGAGTTTCCATGGGACTGGCTGATGACAAGTGAATGCAAGTAAGTGACTGAGTCACTTAACTGCTTTGTGAGTCTCTGAAGGTGTGATAATTTCAGAAGCAGAAATCAGTGTAGAGACTCCATTGAAATGGATCTTCAAGCATCTGTAATGGAGAGAGATCTCTGCTGACCTTCTAAGACCCTGAGGTGTAGTGGAGAAGAAGTAAAGCTTATTATAAGCTGAGAGTTGGCTGATGATGTTCTGCAGCCCAACCTGGTCCACCACCTGTTTTCCACATAAACACATTTGGAGTTATTCATTTAGGGATCATCCAAGGATGCCTTTATGCTACAGAGCTGAGCTGAGCAGTTGCAACAGAAAACAGATGACTCACAGAGACTAACATGGTCACCATTTACACAAAAGTTTGTCAACCCGTGTTCAGCTACTAGACATTTGTGACTGGTTATTATTACAGCACACCTAGGCTCTCCTGACTGCAGGGGGGTTCAGTGATTAAAGAAGCTTGCTAATCTAATGGTTGAAAAAAAGTAGGTTAACATTGTTGCCTTTTCTGCAAAGTAGATTAAGTAGAAATACACACCTTAATTCATATTCCTTTGGGCCCACTCCCTACAGAGTTAGCCATGTAGCCAACACCCAGTCCAGGCTGCCCTCCACACTGGCTTCAAGAAGCAAGGCTGATTCAGAGAAGGAATTTACACTAGAGGGCTGCAGAGGCCCTTTCAAGCTCTGGATATAATTATTCACATGATGCCTTCTAGAATTTGAGCTGTCATAGCAGAGGACAGTGAATAGCTGGGGCATACTGGGAAAACAAAACACCTCTAGAACATTTGATATCCATCATTTTTCTGGAGTGTGTTGGAACTCATTATAAGTGTTCTTACTTGGTGACAGTGTCCTGTGCTATCAGCTGGGCTTCTGTACCTCTTGTGTCACAGGCTACATTTGGCTCTTGGAGCAAATGGGAGTGTACAAGAAGCACTTACCAGATTTTCTTCAGTGTGCTCTATATGCCGTATTCATGAAAGAGATGGTGTCCTAGGACCAGTTTTCTAGGTCTAAGGTGCATCTTCCCTGTACATCAGCCCTACCACCTTAATGACCTTGTTGAACTAGAGATTCCAGGCAGAGCCCATTCCTGGCTAAGGCTTGTGTATGCTTATAAAGCATCCAAGAGAATGGAAAAAAAGGATAGAAATGGATCAATGGCAGAAAGGCATGAGGGAATGTCTTCTTACTAGGGTAGGGTGATAAACACAGATACACATGGTAGAGGAGAAAGAAATATAATCTGTGTAGTCTCCTAGCGTGGGAATCGGTGAAAGCTACTTGTCATAGCTTTCTTTTTTTTCTTCCAAGAGTCAGTTGTCAACCATACCACTAAAAGAAATCTACCAGTTAAGGGTAAAAATTGGGGTTCATTTTGACTATGCCATTTTCTCCTAATTATTCTCTGAGCCTGTTTCTTCATTTGCAAATTGTGGAGAATGATCACCACACACTAGAGAGAATGTAAAGATTAAATAGATAATAAATAAAATATGAGTAGCAAGTCTGACTTCTTGTAAGCAGTCAACAATTAATAATGATTACTGGAATAGAAAACTGAAGTAAGTAAATGGACAAAAATGATGGCCAGTAAAATGCCTTCAAAGTACAGGTTGAATGGCATTCTTATCTATATGTACTGTATCCTGGAATCACAAGCTAGAACATGAAGTATGCATATTTTGCACAGTGATTGGACACCTGCCTGTGTCTTACAGCTATTGATAAGTAGGAGACACCAAGAAAGAAACTGTTAGTTAACCAAATACATGACTCTCAGTGTACACTGATGATAGATTTCACATTCTAGAGCATCATATATAAGTGATATTTGAAATCAGATGAAGATATGGTTACTGGTTTTACCCCCTTGGAAGTTCTGTGAGCTTGAACAATAGACTTAATCTTCCATAATTTTAATTTCTCATTTATGAAGATAGTTGTTTTTATTGTTGTGGCAAGGATTGTATGAGTGGACGATTTATACATGAAAGACCTTTGATTTGGTATCATCTACTCCCAAGCAATGGTTGTTATTCCTTATAATTTTGTGGATAGAAGTCTAGTCATTTTTTTCTTTAGGTCTCATCTGGCATCCCATGTGACTACATCAACTGATGGCTTAACTGAGCCTGAAAGGTGCAAAAAGGGCTTATTCAAATGCTGGTTATGGGTAGTTGGGGTAGCTGGGATGCCTTGGTCTTGAACAAAGTGTGTCTACTCCAGTTTCCAACCTGCGTTTCTTCACAGCATGATGATCTCAGAGTTTGATGAGCCAACATAGATGTTGCAATACGTCTCCAGGGAAAGTGTCTTAGTTGGCTTTCTATTGCTATAATAAACACCATGGCAAAAAAGTACCTTGGGAAGGAAAGAGTTTGTTACCTCTTACTCCCACACTTTATTACTAAAGGAAGTCAGGGCAGAGACCCTGATAGAATGTTGCTTACTAGTTTGCCCCATGTGGCTCACTCAGCTTGCTTTCTTATACCACCCAGGACCACCACTTACAATGGGCTGGACCCTCCAACCTCAGTCATTAATCAAGAAAATGCCTCCACAGACTTGCCTATGGGCCAATTTGATAAACTTGTTTTCTCAAGTCAGGTTACCTCTTCTCAGATGATCAACATAACAAAATTGATCTATCCAGGACAGAGAGGCTCTAGAACACAACTGTATAACATTACCTCTGCCACAGTACCCATAGGCTACCTATTCAAAGACAGGCATGTCCCATTGCAAACAAAAGAGCTGACAGTGGGGAAAGGGGCCATTATTATAATTATCTCTTGTGATTGTTTGTAACATGTACATGGTCTCAGCCTTTCCCTTGTTTGGTACTTTCTCGTTTCAGCCCAATGGAGATAATGTATTGCCTTTAATTTCATCCATGTCCCTAAAAAGGAGGTCTAGCTTTGATTTTCTGAATATGATTTCAAATTAGGAGGATGGTTAGAGAAAGAAAATCAGAAAAAAAGGTAGAACAAAGGGGAGAAAGAGGAGGAGAAGAAGAACTAGATACTAGAACTGCAGGATAGAGAAGAAATAGAATTCTAGAAGCAATTTTAATTCAAAATACAAAAAAGACATTGCTTTAATATTTCATTTAGGGACTGAACTGTATTCCCTTGAATGTGATTTTTATCTAGAGATTGAGTCACACAAGTCTTGAAATTTATTTGTGTAAAATATGCAAGCTGCCTCTTAATCATAAGAGGCACAATGATACTCACTAAATGATTTGTGTTTTAATGATCAAAGTTACTCTGGCTACTACTTCCTTATTTTTTAGGCTAACCATGGTCATGTTTTCAAATACTCAGACATTTCTTGCCTTACTCTTGTCCGCCACTCACAGTGAGATATTACTTTTGCCAGAGAGTAAGAATCTGGGGCCTTGCTGTTAGCCATTAAAGTCAGGTATGGCAGGAAAAAAATGCTTCCATTTCCCCACTTCTCCATGCATCATTTAAGGTCACATATCCTGAGGAGAGTGTCAAAACTACAAGCAGCACTGGCAGGGAGAAATTTCACAGGCACAGATTGCAAGGACTGCAGAGCTGCGCAGGTCTGCTGCTCACTTACATAGAACCTGGGATCATATTTCTCCATTTTCTTTGAATGGAACTCTCCCTTTCTGTTCTCTACTTTGACAATAATATTTTCCGTCACTTAGAGGCCAGGTCAGACATACTTTAAAATCTTCTCAAGGTGAAAATTTGAAATTGAGTTCTTTATCTGCTTAATGATCATCATTAAGAAAAGAACCTGGAATAGCCAATTTGTTGAGTGAATAAAAATAAATGAATATATTTTTCTCCTGGGTTTTTGTTTGTTTGTTGTTGTTTTAACCTGAGAGACTATGGCTACCACAAAGTATCATCAGAACATGAAAGGCTAAGCACATCTCCAGAACTTTATCTCTCAGAAAAATAAGAGTTAAACATTAAGGTCAATCCACAATGAACCAGAGTGAAAAGGCACAAATTAATCTTTAAAAGAAGTGTTAGTTTCAAAGATTCTATATAACATGATTGATTTTATAATTATAGCTAAAGAATGAATATGTTAGTTGGAAGGGGGTTGGTCCACCATAGAAATACAAACCTCAAAGAGCAGTTAGAGAGGCTATTTCCACCCAGAATAGGACAACAGCAAATCCTGGTCATGAATGTGAGTGCTCTACTCCCATTGAATGGCTCTCCTGTAGTGAGGAAGTCTTTAGGCTCTCGTAGCTGAATGGAGGCTGGTGAGACATATCACCTTCACTGGACCGTGAGCTCTGGCTCACCAGCATGCTTTCCAACAGTAACTCTCCACCTACATTTGCTTTTTGGGAAAGAGTACCCTGTACCCTTCAGTTAGATCTCAGGTCTTCTAGGTACATTTGTAGCTAGAGTTTTCCTGCCTGGCCCATAGTCAGGACAAATCTCTCTCATAGCCGCTCAGACCCAACCAAGTAAACACACAGAGACTTATATTGCTTACAAACCATATGGCCATGGCAGGCTTCTTGCTAACTGTTCTTATATCTTAAATTAACCCATTTCTATTAATCTATAAGTTGCCACATGGCTTGTGGCTTACCGGTATCTTTACATGTTGCTTGTCATGGCAGCGGCTGGCAGTGTCTTCTTCTCTGCCTTCCTGTTCTCTCAATTCTCTTCTCTGTTAGTCCCACCTATACTTCCTGACTGGCTACTGGCCAATCAGTGTTTTATTTATCAATCAGTCATCCACAGCATACATTATCTCACAGATCAGGCCACACCACCATGCAGTCTCTCCCCCCTACCTGCCACTGCTGTCAGAAAGAGCTGACAGGGTGCCGGGGAGGTAGCATAGCAGTTAAGAGAGCAGACTGCTTTTGCAGAGGACCTGAATTTGATTTCAAGCATCCACATTAGGCGAAAACGCCAGCTCTAGAGTATTTTATGTTCTCTTCTGGCCCCTGTGGGCAATTACACTCACCTTCACATTTCCTGACACAGATACAAATACTTACACAGAGTTCAGTAGAAATTGATAAATAAGTAAATAAGAAGTCTTGAAGGACCACCTGCAGTGACTCCCATCATCTTTCTCCATTCACCATTCTCATAAGAACAAAATCTTTCATCCTGCCCCTTAGAGCAGAGCTGACCAGGACAACACCCAAGCCCGGGTCCCAAGCATCTTGATTGTAGTCACATATTAACCCCCACTACTCTGCTATCCAGTACCTTTATGACTCTTATCACTTAGTCTAAATCCTGTAGCATAGGTCAGTTATTAACTAAGCTTGCTGCTTGTGATGTAGGACCAACCCCTCCCCCAGAAACCTTTAAGAATAGCCTGCATTTTCTGGTGGGACTGCAGCTTCTCTTACTTCAGTATCCCACTGTACTATGCTGCCTTCTGCTCTGGTCTGTCCTTCTATTTATCCTCCTCTTCTTTCCATCTGTATCCCTAAAATTTGACTATGCTGATCATACTTTGCAAAGGCCTCTGGACCCTGTCTCTCTTATAATTCTTGTACTGCAACTGATTGGAGCCTCGTGTTGAATCCTTTTGGCTTCTTTAAGTCCAGCCTGGGGATCCAGACCCATTCTCTTTATGATTTTGAACATTCTCAGCCATGACCCTCTATATTTTAAGTAGTGCACTATAATAGATGCCCTCCTGTAAAGATTCTAAAAGCATAGCCATCTTCTCTTACAGCCATCATAGCTTTGCCATGGATCACTACCTTTGAGATAAAACATCATCTTTAGAAAGAATTGAAATGGTCTTTGTAAGAAGCATATTATGTGACCATGGTTGTCAGGGCAAAGTGTTTTCCTCTGGGCGGGACATGACTGAGTGGATCAGAGGTTGCTGTGGTGACCTACAGAAGGATACTTGGCCCATAGTCATGACAATGAAAAAAAAAGCAGAATCATATAAGCATAGATATGTCTGTGATAATAGTCATGGAGCTGCACTCTTTTGTAGAAGGAAGTAGAGTCGTGAGATTCCCACCTGGGATTCTACCCCCTTTCCCCTCTTGCTTCTCAGCTCCACTCAGCCATGGGAGTGCGAGAGTATACAGGAGGCAGAAGCTTAACTGAAGGCAGAACTCCATACTGTGGCTTCCTTGAGGCCATCAATCACGATGGGGTGGGACTTTGTGGCGATTCACTTTGTTTTGGGTCACCCATAATGTCAGTATTCTGACCCGCCCCCTGGAGACCTGCCTAGCATCCTGACATCATCTTATGTTAAAGCACCCTATCTCTCTCTCCCCCCTCTCACCAGAGGTAGCGCGCACCTCTCTTCCTCTCTCTCTCCCTCTCACTCTTTCTGTCTTTCTATCTATCTCTCCTTTCTCCTTTTCTCCATTCTCTCTACCCTCCCCCCAAATAAACTTGCCATGAGGACGTGACGTCTGCCGTCTCGAGTGACTTTCCACCACACCATGCTCATGTCAGCCATGCTGGCATGGTGTGCCTCACCCGCCGCAGGGCACCTTGGTCCAAAACCCACCAAGGCCTCCCATGTGCTGCGTCATTACACATACTCCTTTAAGTAACTCCTCAGGTTCCTCTCTGTGAGCCACATAAAGTTATTCTGTTTGAGATCAATAGACATTTGTTCACATATCCCCAGGAAAAGTAAGATGACCACATATCCTGGAAAATATGCCCTTACTCCAACTAGACCTTTAGTACTCTAAACCATTTCTCATTTCTTCTTTGGTAATGATCTCCAAAGCCAAGTGGTCAGGTGTCCTAAGACTCATTCACATTCAGCCACTGCACTTCTGTATCATGCCAGGGGCAGCGTGCTTTCCTCAGGAGCAAGGAGAGTAAACAGGACCTCTTGGAGACATTGGACTTAACAGCAGCATGTGAGCCCCTGGCTTAGTGAACTAGCAACTTCACTCCATTTGGCTTCATGTGATAGTTTATTGATCCCAGAGATGAAACTGGTAACTAAAAATAAAAAATTTCTTCCATTCAAGACATTTTAATGAAGCTACCTCAGCCTCTAAGGCATTTCTTTCTAATAAATTTATTTTTCTACAGTGGCAGCATCATTAAAATAGGTTTATGGCTTATATTCATGTAGTAACAACTTTAAAGGGACATAATTCAGCTGTGTAACTCCTGAGATCTTTGTTCCAGCCAAAGCTTCTCTCAAAAGTGACTTTTTTTTTGTATATTCCTTCTTAACTCAATTGTTGGACAGTTTTACTATGAATGTTAGCATTTTCCATTCCTAAGCATATTCTCATTTTGCTAACACCTGTGAAAAGAGGTTGTTTTATATTCTCACTCCCCTCCCCCCATTTAATCTTTGGAAGGCATTTTAAAGTTTCTCAAGGGTGAACACAGACAATTATTTTGAGAGAGACTTAGGCAGAGGTTGTTAATCCTGGCTATGTATTAACATCACCTGGAGAGATTTTAAAAGTCCCTGCCTAGGAGCCACCCCACAGCAAAGGAGCCAGAACCTCTTCTGCTGATGCTTCCCCGGTTGATTCATTGTGAAGCTATAAATATGAACAATTGAATTTTAAAACCCGTGTAAAAATTTAACTCTTCTATGCAAAAGAAATTTCCTAAAACTCAATTATAGCTATTGGGCAATTTTTCTTTTTCAAAAAATTTAATTTTTAATTGACAATAAAAATTGTGCTATATTTTGTATGTATACCATGATTTTCTTTTTACTGGAAGCAGAAGTGCTGGGAATTAACAGGCCATGTGCTCTGCCACTGAGCTACACCCCTACTTCTTACCATATCATGAAATATGTGTACATTGTGGGATTAGTGAAGCAAATTAATGAATGGGTCATACACTTTTCATTTTTGTAGTGAGATGGATAGGGCCACTTCATAGTCTAAATTATAAGAATACATTTGCACCTTATGCTGTAGGTAGGAGCCTACACAAATGTACTGCTAATGGTTTGTTTGTTCTGTTAACCTTCAAGCTAGATGTCACCCAAAGGACAGGCTCAGGAGGAATGCAAGACTCCATGGCTTTGTGGTGTTGAGCCTTCCCCTTTCTACAGGGGGGAGGGGATAATAAGGAGAAGAAAAAAAAAACTAACACCATAGATCCAGAGACAAGATTGATTACCTGATCAGAGGGGCAAGACTAAACTTTGGATTGACTGACTGCTTATATTTCCTTTCCCAATACAGTCTACTGGCTAAAGGTGAGATGGAAGAGAGATCGCTAAGAAGCTAGCCCACGATCTTCTCAGGTAGCTGTCTCTCTGAAAAAAAAACACATCTTAAAGATTCTATTCTCAGTTTGAGCTTAAATGACAGGCACCATAGGTCACTTATAAGGTCACTTAAATCCACTTCTCTAGGTGATTTTCAAAATCATGCAGCACCTTTCTATGAACTACAGTCAACATGTTATATATTAAAACTCTTACATTCATTCCATCTATTTAACTGAAAATTTGTGTTCTGAGGCCACCTCCCTCTGGAGCTCCATCCATCACATACACAGTCCAGGCTCTGGTAACCACCATTCTATTTTTCTGCTTCTACAAATACAACTTTCTTAGCTTGCACATATAAGTGTTATCACACAGCATTTGTCTTTCTATGTGTGGCTTGTAGGTTTGTCAATATTGTAAATAACAGGATTTGCTTCCTTTAAAAGGCTAAATAAGATTCAATTGTGTATATACCACTCTAAAAAATTCTTCATCTGTTGCTTACTTTATTTGACTCTGTTTTGACTGGTGAATCATGCTTCAATGAACCTAGTAGTGCAGATATCTCTTCAACATATGATTTTTTTATCACTTGGAAATATACTAAGAAAAAGGGCCTTCAGATCATATGGCATTTTCATTTTTAATTATTTGGAGGACCATCCATACGACTCTTCACAGTATCTGTACTAATTTACATTTCCACAGGAAGGAGAAGGTGTCTCTTTCCTTTAAGTGCATACCATTGCTTTTATTTATGTTTTATTTAGTTATTCTTCTGAATTAGTGTCCCATGCAGCCAGGTAGGCCTCAAATTCAATATATATATATATATATATATATATATATATATATATATATATATATATATGACTTACCTAAGCCCCTCCAACCTCCACCTCCCAAGTACCAATATTACCACAGGCTTGTGCCACCACATCTGGCATTCATCATTGTTTTCTTATTATAAAGCTTTGTTTTATCTTTATTTGTGTCTATGTATGCATCTCTCTCTGTCCCTCCTCTCTGAATGTTGGTGGAAGCCATAAGAGTATTGGATCCCCTGGAGCTGGAGTTAGAGGTGCTTAGCAGTTGTCTCATGTAAAGGCTCTGGTAACCAAATTCAAGTTCTCTGGAAGCGTAGCAAGTGCTCTTAGTGGGTGAGTCATCTCTCTAGGGCCCTTACTTTCTACTCAAATAGAAATTGCCCGATAATATTATAGGCCTATATTCCCTTATACTCAGTAGAATTTCAAGGCCAATGTAGGCAACTTAGTGAAACCCTGTCTCAAAAAAAAAGGCAAATAAAAGAGTTGTTTAGGAATTTAATTCTGTCATTTAGTGACGGCCTACTATGGACTAAGCTGAGGATTCAATCTTCAGTACCACAATCCATTTTTAAGATTTTTCCTTGAATATTCACCAATCAGATATCCCACTGTCATATGTAGGGTGATCAGTTATCCTTGCTTTCTTGGGACTGGGGGTTTCCTAGAACATAGAATTTTCAATACTAAAAGAAAAATGTCAAACTGAACTAGAATATGTCGTTTACCTTATGGATGGAGCATTGTAAATTCTGTAAGGCAGCATGAGAAGACTGCCAGTCATTCTTCTAAAATCCAGCTTTTGGTTTATGTCTACTTGCAATTCTGAGCCCATCAATGACCCCTCTGTTTAAAGCTATGGGACTCAGATCCCTGGATCACTTTTTTTTTTCTCTTCTCCATCATCAAATTACCATAAAAATGGATTCTTTTCACAGGCTAAAGGCTTTGATTCTTTATAATTAGAAAATATCTCTTGTTAGTTTTCTCTTGAGTTTGGGTAACCTAATATGGAGGCTGACCTTACTAAACCTTGTGTATAAGGGGGAACCAATATTTACTGAGTGCTAGATACTTACGTGTGGGACCTCATTCCCTTTTATAGATACCTAATGAAGTTGGTATTATTGCTTCCATTTTCTTTTTAAAATTAAAAAAAAATAACCCCTAAAGTTCAAGAAGGTTAAATAATGTGTCAGGATCAAACTCACGGCTATTTGACTATAATCCATGTTTTCTTCACTCTGTTCCTCTTTTCAGTGCTTTATGCACACAAGTTAGACAGAGAAATGATTAATTTCGGTAGACTTTGAAGAAATAATGTAATGATAAATTAGTAATTACCTAATTCTTTGTAGAGTAACTCTTTAGACTGCTCTGTGGTAGGGGAAAGCATTAGAAGGTACCGTGGTGAATTGTTGATAATCTATGAAGGGTATAGAAAGAGGTGGCCATTGAGATGCCATTTATTCAAGCATTAGTCTTGGCTAAGGTGAATGACATTAGGAAAATACTATTTTGCTTGTTAATATGTCAAAGAAAACTGCTGGGTAATATATAAAAATAAGATGTCCAGTGTTTTGGCTGAGAAAGCAAAGAGTTCAAGGTCTTGAGAGGATTTTTTTTCCTTTTTTGAGGGGATGGGGTCTACTCACACCTGATGTTTCTGGCCCAGGACTCCTGAGTATTGGAGTTTTATAGATGGAATTGGATGAGAAATATTCATCTGTGAAATGGCAGAAGGGAAAATGCATTTCCAAGTGCCTAGAAATATTTTTAAATATAAATTTTGTTATTAATGACATCTGTTGTAGTTTTAAATAGAATTAATTTTGATAAGTGTTGATAGTGATTTTTTCAAATGAAAGAGACTATTAATTATCTGTTCTCTTAACTTTGACTAAACTCTCTGGTAAGGTATCATGGCTATGATACAAGCACAACTTTTCTTTCTTAAAGATTTATTTATATCTTTGTTTTGTATGTATGTATATACATATGTGTAGTGCATACACATATATATGGGCTAGTGTGCATGTGTGGAGGCCAGAAGGGAATGCCTTGTGATTTCCTTTATCAAACTCCACCTATTCCTTTGAGGCAAATGGTCTCTCTTTTAAGATGGAACTCATGTTTTCTCAGCTAGGTTGGAATACAGACAAGTTGAACAGACAAATTGGAAATTTCCTAGAACTTGGAGAGGATAATGCAAGGATTAATTAGGAGTCATTCCCTATTAACCTATTTGTAAAGTAGCTCTTAAGGCTACTCTTGAATTTTTGGTTACACACACACACACACACACACACACACACACACACACACACACACACACACAGTACTCATAACTTATTACAGTGAGATTATTCCTAATAAAGGAGAGTCTAGGTTCATATAGGAGCTCATGCTAGATAACCTAGGGAAGACTTGAGAGTAAGTTATGCTTAGAAATCTGAAATCTGAGTTAGGAAGACAGTAGTTGGAGAAATGGTGAACCTAAGCCTTAGTAGAGAGTATTCCATGGAGAGAGAACAATGTACAGGTCAAAACAGACATTTGGGGAAAACATATTCAGTATATTCTCTCTCTCTCTCTCTCTCTCTCTCTCTCTCTCTCTCTCTCTCTCTCTCTCTCTCTGTGTGTGTGTGTGTGTGTGTGTGTGTGTGTGTTTGATGAGATAAGAGTGAGGATGGTAGGAGATAATGCTGTGGCAAGCATCATAAGCCATATATAAAACTCTGAAGTTTATTGGGAGTAACAAGGAATCATTGACGGATATAAAGAAATAGAAAGATCAGATCAGTCACCCTGACTATAACACCAAGGTGCACAGAAAAGAGGAAAATGGGGATCAGGAGACTAACTGGAAGGTAACTATAAAATATAGCTGAGATGTGATGATCCAACTAGGGTGGAAAATGAATGGCTTCAGGAGATATTCAGGGATGAAACAGAACACCCCGCAGGAGTCAAAGGAGGAAAGAAAAGCAACGTCCGTATCTGATCATTTTCACAGATGATGGAGTTGCAGATGAAGATGATGATGACATTATTTGAGCTTCCTTGTATATAAGGGACTTAATTTTCTTGAAGTTCTTAGTTTCAGCTTTTGAAAATTACTGATTTTAAGTGAGAAGTTTTTCTAAGGTTCCGGTTTGGGAGTAATCATTCAATATAACGAGCAGTATGGTTTATGCAATTAAAACAGCCTGGCACCATGGACCAGGATAGTCTTATAAGTCCCATCAGGATCCTCCCACACAGTTTACCACCAGAGTTGAGTAATAGTGAAGATTCCAATTTCCCTGTTTCAATATTCTGACAAGTGTCTAATGGTGATGATGTTACAGATACAAGGAAAATCTTCTATAATTGTATAAAGCTATAAATGTACATAAGTTATCTTTAAGAGATTAAACAAATAATATGGGCAGGGCACAAAAGAATCAGTAAATGGATCAGGAAAAACTGAAAAATGACTGCAAAAAATGGCTAGAGATGTGGATAAGTAGTAGAGTGCTCGTCTAATGCACATGAGTGTTTTGGTTAGGTTTTTTATTGCTTTGAAGAGACACCATGACCACAGCAACTCTTATAAAGGAAAACATTTAATTGAGGTGCCTTGCTTACAGTTTCAGAGGTCCAGTCCATTATCATTCATGCAGAGAGCATGGTGGCATGCAGGCACATGTGCTGGAGCTTAGAGTGCTACATCTTGCAGGCAACAAGTTAACTAGCAGTCACACTGAAGGAAGCTTGAGCAAAAGAGACCTCAGAGCCTGCCCCCCCCCCCCAGTGACACACTTCCTCCAACAAGGCCATACCTCCCCAATAGTGCCACTCCCCTTTGGGGGCTGTTTTCTTTCAAACTACCACAATGAGGCCCTGGATTCTTTAGCACAAAACAATTAAACAAACAGACAAACAAAAAAAAATCCCAGAGAAATATGGTGTCATGAAGAACAAAATAAGCATAAATTTTGAGAAGAAAGAAGTCAGAAGTATGAATTTACCAAGAGATCAGGCAAATAAGCATCAAAGAATGGACATGGCAATTAGCACAAGACGATTCTTGACCAAGCTGAAGTAAATTAGAAATGGAAGTTTAGCTCCATTACAGTAGGCTGAGATATCCAGGGAGGAAAGAATGGGAATACATCCAGCATATACTTCTAAGTTGGCTATGAAGGGAAGAGTAAGAACTGTGGGCATGTGGTATCAAGGGAGAACTTTGTGTGATGGTTGTTTGGATGATGTGTGCTTCAGATCTGATTAAAAGGAAGCCAATAGAAAAGGTTAAATGCTAAGAAGATGGAAGAGAGGGGATTATTGATCCAGAAAGGTAGAAGTGAAGGTATCTTGTACTGGGATCCCTTTTGGACACAAGGGCCTGTGGAAAGGAGGATGGATGAGGCCACCAGGGAGTTTGGCAGCAGGAAGGGGATGGAAGAGAAGATTGACTTTCTCTTATGTAGGAAGTGAGATCAGATTTGTTATCAAAGGAAATGACAGAGCAGACTGGAGAAAAGTCCATAAAAATTAACAAAAGCAATTGAATTACTATTTTTCCAAGAAGTAAAAAAAAAATGATCTTTACATTTATTTTTAGAAATCTGTCCCTAAAACTCAAGGTTCAGCTGAGAACATTGTACAGTATCCTGTGAAAGCAAATGTTCTCAAGTAGTAGAAGTGGTTACATCACCTAATGACTCTGGGGCTTAAGAAAAGGCCAGCCTTGGGGACACTTTGCTTCTTTAGCAAAGGGCATCAAGACTTTTGTACAGAATGACATACCCACTGAGTGCAGGAGCCAAATCCTTACAGCAGCTTTCTAAGCCAGAGAAGGCTACCCTTCCCTTCCCAAAACAAGGAAGCAGAGACACCAAAGGGAGAGAATTCATTCCAAATTATTGCTAGGGTGCAGAGCCAGTAACTTCACCAAAAGCAGAACATGCCCATTAGAAAGATTCATTGAAGACATTTGTTATGGAAAAGAAAAAAAATCCCTGGTTTCTCTCCCTATTTTTCCCATCATATAAACTGGATTTTTCTGTATGTTTAATGAGCCATTTTCTGTTTATAATTCTCAACAGTTGATTAAACTTGGGTAGATTTTAATGTGTTGATGTAAGTCATTTTTAATCCTTAAAGATTTTCTTGGGAAATATTTTCTCAACCAAGAAAAGATAGATTATTCAAGGATGACACTGAGACAATTGGCTATCCATATGGAAGACAATCAAATTAGACATCTAAATAATGCCATATATCAAAATAAAATCCAGAGGGACTTGATTGCTAAATGAATAAAATAAAACCATAAAAGTTATAGAAGAAAATGAAGGCGGATTATTTATGAACTAGAGAGCACAAGTCCTTCCCACATGAGATGGAAACTCAGAAGCTATAAAGGAAAAGATTGATAGACTTGATTACATGTAGAAAGATACTAATTACAGCCTTGTTTATAATAGTGAAAAATTAGAAACAATCTACAGTCTCTGGAGTAGGGAGCCATTTAAATACATAACTGAGCATGTACAGCATCAAGAAGTAGTGAAGCCTAGGAGTTCAAAAACCTGTTTTATGATGGAGGCTACCTGGGTTTGAGTTCATCACCATTGTGTTGGGGGAAAATTACCTAACTTTCCTCATCTGTAAAACAAATTAATGATTTTACTTATCTTATAAGGTAAGTGTAAAAGCTAAGGGAATTAATACAAAATGTTTTGGACAGATCTTTAATACAATGTAATCATACCTATTGATTGCAGATATAATATAGTACTTTAAAAGTTGAGGTAGTGCTGGGAGAATAGCTCAGTGGTAGAGTGCTTTCCTCACATGTGAGAGGCTCTACGTTAGATTACCAGTGCCACAATAAAAGAAAATGAGGTAAATTGATATACAGGGATTCAATGAATTCTCAGATGTGTTATTGAATAAAGAGTTTTCAATAGAATGTTTAGAGCATGGCATTATTTTAATAAAAATATATTCACATTTCCATATACATATATGGAAATAGAGAAGACTGTAGAGTCAGGACAACCCACCAAGCTGTGAGTGCTCATTACTTTTTAAGGGTAGCAGGAACGTTAAAGGGGATATTTAAGTT
The DNA here is from genome assembly GCF_049852395.1 of Peromyscus maniculatus bairdii. NCBI lineage: Eukaryota > Metazoa > Chordata > Mammalia > Rodentia > Cricetidae > Peromyscus > Peromyscus maniculatus. The sequence goes on from NC_134858.1 coordinate 87,066,120, forward strand.
TTATAATCTATAATTCTGTATATTTTCAGTCTCTTGTAAAGAGGAGATTACACACACACTCTTTGTTAACAACAACAACAACAAGGATGATGGGAAGAAAAATTTCTTTAGTGTTCTCTGTTGTCAACATAGGATGAGATTCACATCATTAAAGCACAGAAAAAGTGCAGGGTGGGGCACTGGCCCTTTTCTTCCAAATGCACAGTACCTGAAACATGCCCAGAGCATGGAGTCTAGAGAAATAACTGGGTAAGGGAAAGATTATGGCCCAAATGATCTTTAGGATAAATAGAAAAATTAAAACCAGGCCTCTGACACAAAAAACAGGCATGCACTTAAAGCACCAGTTCTCAACCTCTGGGTCATGATCCCTTTGGGGTCACATATCAGATATCCTGCATATCAGATATTTACATTATGATTCACAACAGTAGCAAAATTATAGTTATGAAGTAGCAACAGAATAATTTTGTAGTGGGGGGGTCACCACAACATCATGAGGAACTGTATTAAAGGGTCAAGGGGTCACAGCATTAGGAACGTTGAGAACCACTGACTTAAAGGGAATGCTGAATTTCATTTTGAATCAAAAGTCCATCCTCTTTTCTCAATCATACCATTAATGCCTTCTTTGCAGAACTGTCCATGACTTAAACAAGGAGAAGAGCGGACTCATTAAAGGAAAACGTTGAGGGTTGAAAACGTTGTGTGTGTGTGTGTGTGTGTGTGTGTGTGTGTGTGTGTGTGTGTGGTCACCCTGGTCAACTGCCTTGGTTTGTCATTTTTCTTCGTGTTGTCATGAAAGAGGCACAATTTAGACAAGAAAGCTCTGGAAAGATCCCGGGTTTGGGGAATCGACCTGATGTTTCCTTCCGACTGCAGCACTTACTCGTGTCCTTGAGTTTATTGCTTAGTCTTGCAGCTATAAAGAGCAGAATTAGAACTTTTATTTGGTCATTTTCATATCTTCTAGGCAACAAAACTGATATTTGTTGGATATTTTTATTCTGAAACAAGCTTATGGATTACCTAGAATGTCTGCAATAGGAAATCTAGTTGCTTCTCATCTGGTTGAATATTGGGCTTTAATATCACTAGAAGGGTATGGCTTAAGTGGAGGACATGTTTTCAGTCTTTTATTCTGTTGGGCTTGTCTGTTCAGATCAGGGAATATACTTTGAAAGGAACATCTGAAAACTGAAATGCTATGCTCAGGACTTGCAGGGGAGGGTGATTTATCCACAAGAAGCTAAAATGCAAGCCTGTACGACATCTGGGTGTGGTATCAGCATATACATCCCACCTGGTGCAAAAAATACAAGGAGAAATGACCATAAGCCTGATATAAAGATGACTAAACTTTTGGGGTTGTAGCAAAAGTAAACGTGAAAATATTTTATAAGGAAACTTTTCACAATAGCCCTAGAGTACTTAAGCTTATGATTGGAACATCAAAAAGTACAAAAGACGATTAGTCATCACAAAAGGGGTCATTAGGTATACCCCCAAGGAAAAGATTATACAATGAAAATGTTGGAAGTATTTATGAAATAAATGGAGGAAAAGAGATAAAGGAGGTGAATGGGGCGAATAATTCAAAACACATTATATGCAGTTACGAAAATGTCACAATGAATTTCATTAAAAAAGAAATAAATGAAGGACCATGAATTACTAGGAGGATGAGTTACTATGAATCATTTTCATAAAACTAAAATAGATCTTATCTCAGCTATAGTTAAGACAGAGTAGTCACAGCTGATGAAAGAATCAGTGAACCAGAAGATATCTATGAGGAGGTTACTTTGAGTGTAACACGGGGGATAAAGAAATAGAACATATGCAAGAGAAGTTTTCTCTTAAAGCATACCCAGTATTCATCTACTGAGGATTCCACAAGGAAAGATGAAGGAGATAATGAAGAGGTAAAAATCTGAGATATTGGCTAAACATTTTCCAGAATTGAACTAGACAGTTCTTAGATTTAAGTACTTTAACATCACCGGACTTGACTAAATTTCTGTTAGTCCTTGTTATCTATGTATGTATTTTTGTGCAAACATACATCATTTAGGGCAAGTGTTCATGGTTGAAATTTATTGATAATTGATTACAGTATTTGATTTTGAAACAGGGTCTCACTGTATAGCCCAGACTGGCTTGGAACTTCTGATCTACCTCCAAAGCAGTTTGATTACAGGCATGCATCACCATACCTTGCTAAGCATATTCTTAATTTTATAAACAAAAGACAAGCCATTTTCCAGAGTGACTGTATCATTTAACAAAACCATCAGCAACATGTGAGAGTCCTGAGTTCTGTGTGTTCACCAGCAGTTGATATTGTCAGTATTTTTTAAATTTTAGTTGTTCTTACACTATGTAGTATATCTCATCATACTTTAAAGTTTTATTTTCCTAATGATGGAGTGTTCAATAGCCTTTTGATAAGTTTAACTCACATAATACAAAATTTGCACTTTCAGAGTATATAATTTAGTGGTTTGGGGGCGAGGGCATAATCACAGGTTTTTTAGCTACCATCACTAATTTCAAAATGTCTGTGTGACACTAAAAACCCTATACCCATGTCCCTCTCACCTGAGCCCCTAGCAGTTACTAATTTACTTTCTGTCATCGTGTTTTCCAAGTTTGGATAGTTTATTAAAATAGAATCATACAGTGGTGGGAAATAGCATAGTTAGTGAAGTGCTTGCCATACAAGCTCAAGAACCTTTCTTTAGATCCCTAGTGGTCTGCAACAATGTTTTATAATTTTAGGACATAAATTTTTCATTTCTTTCATTACATTTATTGCTAAGCATTTCATTCTTTCTAATGACATTTTCAAATAGGGTTGTTAAACTTTATTTTCACATTGCTTATTGCAGGAATGATTTCATTTTCATCATTTCAATTTTGCAGAATAATGATTTTTGCACATTTGTCTCATATCCCAAAACTTCACTGAACTCATTTATCCATCATAATAGGTCTCTGTGTATGTGTTTATGTGGATTCTTTAATATATATATGTATGTATACACACACACACACTATTGTGTCATGTGCAGGTAGAGATGGTTTTATTGCTTCCCTTTCTGCCTAGATGCCTTTCATTTCTTTCTCTTGATCATTTGCCCTAGCTAGAAACCACAGTTCAATATTGAGTAGAAATGATGGAATGGATACACTTGCCTTTCTTCTGACCTAGGCTTTCACAATTAAGTCTGATGCTATCTAGAGCATTTTTTTTTTGTGGATGTCCTTTATGCCTAAACTTGTATGTGTATGTGTGTGTCAGTGAGAGAGAGAGTGCATGTGAGCATGCTCTAATGTGAGGTATGTTGTATTTTCAACTCAGAGTTCTAAAAGTTGCCCCTAAAACACGGGAAGGTAATTAAATCTTTGTGAATACTTTATATGCTATAATGATACCATTGCTTATTAGATTTGAGAGTTATGAGGTTTTTGTCTTTTGATTATTTGACTTAACAAAATCTTGCTACATCATAATTAAGACAGGTCTGTTTCTTCTATGCTAACATGTATATATTTCATTATTGTTTCTTGTCTTATTCCATTAGCTAGGTCTTTCAAGATGATCTTGAATGGGAATGGTGACAGAGGGCATACTAGGTTCTCTTTATTAAGTATAATGGTACCTGTTGATTTTTTTCATAGCTGTCATTTATTTAATTGAAGAAGTTTCTCTGTATTCCTAGTTTGCTAAGAATTCCTTTTTGAAGTTACAAATGAGTCTTGAATTTTGTCAACCCCTTTTTTGACATTATTGATTTGATCATGTGACTTTTCTTTAGTCATGCAATATATGACACTAATTTATTTTTTGAATATTGAATCAGAATTGCATACCTCTAATGAATTCTGCTTGGTCATACTGAATAATTTCTTCCACACATCGCACATTTTTTTTTTTTTTTTGGTTTTTCGAGACAGGGTTTCTCTGTGTAGCTTTGCACCTTTCCTGGAGCTCACTTGGTAGCCCAGGCTGGCCTCGAACTCACAGAGATCCACCTGGCTCTGCCTCCTGAGTCCTGGGAGTAAAGGCGTGCGCCACCAACGCCCGGCCTCACATCGCACATTTAACCTGCCAATATTTATTTGGTTGAGAATTTTCACATCCATGTTTATAAAGTACGTATTCTTCTAATGTTTTTGGTTTGAAATTGTGATGCTTAATTTAAATCAACTTGGTTATATTAAGGACTAGGGTATGAGTGAGGCACGCTTTTGGATCTATCTGTAAGGGTGTTTCCCAAGCAGATCAACTGAATTGGGAAGGCGTACCCTGAATGTGGGAGGTACCAAATTAGAGCCCGGGGTTCCAGATTGAATACAAGGTGGAAGAGTGAGAAAGATGCTGAATGACAGCATTCTTTTCTCTGTTTCCTGTAAGCTACCTACTACTCTTACCACAACAGATATAAGCTACCCTTCTTCATGCCTTCCTCATTATAGACAGTACTCTCAATAGCATGACCTGAAACAAATCCTTCTCTTACTTTGTGCTTTGTGTTGGCCTTTTTGACACAGAAATAAGAAAAGTAACTAACATAGAAAATGAGTACTGAGAAGTGGGGTCACTGCTGTGATACCTGACCTTTGGAAATGGTTTGCAGAAAGAATATGGAGTTGCTTAGAGCTTCAAGCTAGAGAGGCTGTTGAAGGCTATAGTGGAGATTAAGGGACCATTCTGGTATGCATTTGGAAGACCAGAATGGCAAAAAAATGTGAACACTGGGAGCCATCTTCATGAAGTTTCTGAGGAGAACAAAGCCAATTGTATGATGTTTTGACATGTATGTGGCTACATCCTGCCTGTTCCCTAAAATCTTAAATGAGGCTAAATTAAAAAATAATAGACTTTTTTGGCAAATGACATTTCAAGTAAACACCATATGTTGTGTGACTGGGTAGATGCAACTCACACATCTACTCACCCCAGATAAAAAGGCCATGACAGACCAAAGTATGAATATCACCAAAGTCCAACTTGGTGAACTAGGAGTTTAATTGGGTTTGCTCATAGGAATATGAGTAAGAGGTTATTTACAGGAGCAGAAATGACTGAAATACATCTGTATCACCAAAGACCACCCCAGCATGGGTGACAGCTCACAAAAGCTGGGAACCTGGAGCACACTGCACAACTTACTAGGTTGGAGCATGTCCTTTCCAGGTACCTCAGTTGATCCAAATCTCTTCCAGGGAACTTGGCTGGTTTCTGCTTCTTGTTTGGTCTCAGAGTCTTCTTGGCAACTTGGATTGTCTGAGAGTCTTCTTTGCAGCTTTGTTAGTCTAAAGGGCACTCTCAGCTTTGATTGCTTACTCTGGTAGGGAGGGGCCTAGTAAATCTGGTAAGTTTCAGAGACTCCTTGAAGCTATTTGTGCTGTGGGATGGTCTGTATGTCAAATCTGTTGCTCCAATTGGTCAATAAATAAAACACTGATTGGCCAGTGGCCAGGCAGGAAGTATAGGCGGGACTAACAGAGAGGAGAATTGAGAGAACAGGAAGGTGAAGGGAGACACTGCTAGCCATCGCCATGACAAGCAGCATGTGAAGATGCCAGTAAGCCACGAGCCACATGGCAAGGTATAGATTTATAGAAATGGATTAATTTAAGCTATAAGAACAGTTAGCAAGAAGCCAGCCATGGCCATAAAGTTTGTAAGCAATATAAGTCTCTGTGTTTACTTGGTTGGGTCTGAGCGGCTGTGGGACTGGCGGGTGACAGAGATTTGTCCTGACTGTGGACAAAGCAGGAAAACTCTAGCTACATATTTGAATTGTTTGCCTTTCTGCTAAAAGAGCTTTCCTGCAAGATGGAATGTTCCAGTCTCTGAGGAAACTGTTACACAATACAATATTGAGGCTGTGTATAGTTATTGCTTACTGTTCTCACTGAAGTTACAGTGTGTGTGTGTGTGTGAGAGAGAGAGAGAGAGAGAGAGAGAGAGAGAGAGAGAGAGAGGGAGAGAGAGAGAGAGAGAGAGAGAGGGAGCAGAAAGATGTGGACAAAGTACAACTTGACAGGAAAGGGAGCATGGGCCAATTTAAAACTGTGTACATAGTAGTTATAATTGTTAGAGATTGGGGTAATGTTATGCTATGTTTTGGGGAAATGGGATGGTGCTTTGAGAAGACTCTATCCATTGAAGGCTTCAGTTTGGAAAAATAAAGGGAAACTCATTTGAAGAATTTCCTTTTGAAAAGGGTGGCTGAACAGAGCCTTGCAGTATCCTGCTGGAATACAGGAACTTAAAGTAGTGCTTCCTTCTCTGTCTTGACTGTCTTATGTCTTCATGTAGTTCCCCTCCCATGGAGACCTGCTTCCCTCCCCATTGTCCATCCCCATTAGCTTTGTGGACTGTGGTTTCTGTCATAGCACCCCAGTGATTTGGATGGAGTTGCTGTCTTGGTTAAGATGTCTATTGCTGCAACAAGCACCATAACCAAAAAGCAAGCTGGGGAGGAAAGGGCTTAATTGGCTTACATTTCAGCATTGCTCTTCATCACTGAAGGAAGTCAGGACAGGAACTCAAACAGGGCAGGATATAGGAGGCAGGAGCTGATGTAGAGGCCATGGAGGAGTGCTGCTTACTGGCTTGCTTCCCCTGGCTTGCTCAGCCTGCTCTCTTACAGATCCCAGGAACACTAGCCTAGGGATGACAACACCACCATGGGCTAGACTCTTCCCCATTGATCACTAATTGAGAAAATGCCTTACATCTGGATATCATGGAGGCATTTCCTCAATTGAGACTCCTTCCTCTGATGACTCTAGCTTGTGTCAAGATGACACACAAAACCAGCCAGAACAGTTTCAATAGCACAAAGCTCTCAAGCCTTTGTTAGCAGGTAGCTAAGAAGATACTCAAACAGCTGAGGAAGTCATGAATGGTGTGGGGAAGGAGGGGCATTAATTTTACATACTGACCACTAGTGTGTGGGTCTCTGTCACTATGAAGAATGGAGGCAGGAATTCTCTCTACATGTCTTGGGAAAGAATAAGAGGTTTGATGAGTGAGGGTCACTGTTTCTTGATTCATCTTCCTCATCTATAAAATGGTGCTGGTGTGAAGGAGCTGGATGACTCTATCTTTAGAGTCTTCAAAAATCTCCTGGTCTGTGATTGTGTTCTTTGAGATCTGTGTCCAGGTGCTCTAGACATTGTTTGAAGTGGAATCTGTGCACAGTATGTTTATATCTGCAACATTGCATGTTGTGCTAAAATAGTTATGAAGGATATGGTTTCTACTATGTTTGTGAAAATGGAGATGTAGAGTTTACAGAATTTCAATGCCATAATAGTATATGGTTTTCTTCATTCATCTAATAATGACTATTTGGGGAGGGAGAACTCCAAGAAGATAGCAGGGAATGAGAGGGGAAGGCAGGAAGGAGGAAAGTAACAAATAAGAATAGACCATAATGACATTCATGTATGAAAATGCCACGATGAAACCCATTACTTACATGCTAATTTTAAAAAGTAATAAGACCCAGAAAGATGGATCAGAGGGTGAAAATGTTTACCACACAAATGTAATAATCTGAGCTCAGTCCCCAGACCTCATGCTAGAATAAGGGTACTCATTTTTTAAAGTGACTTACATTGTAAAATATGTTTAGAAATATTTTTCTTTTCTCTTTGTAATTATAATACAATTTCATCATTCCCTCCATCCAAACCCTCTCTTCTCTTTTTCAAATTTCTTCTTCTTTCATTAATTGTTCTTCTATGCATATATATATATATATATATATATATATATATATATATATATATATATCCTAAATGTAACCCTTTCAGTCTGTCTAATGTCCTTTTCAAGGCTGACCATTTGGTATTGAATAACTATTTGGTGTGTTCTTCCATGGGTAAGACTATTTCTCCCACTGCCACCATTACTTAGTTGCCTATAATTTTTTGCTGAGGCCTTGTGGTCCTTCTCACATCCACTTTGACATTCCTATTGTTGTTGTCCTTGTTCAGCTCACACTTGGGCAGTCATGTTGGTGAGACTATGGGTATAGCTTCTGACATTTACTAGTAGACACAGTCTCGCAGCAAATTCTCTGGGCCCTGTGAAGTGCATGGTGTCTTCAGCAATAGCGACTTACATTCCATCTTTGGGGGGGGGGGGCAACCAAGAACAATAGCAATAGCCTGCAATGTTTGAGGAGTCTTTCAGACAATCCTGACCAACAGCTCAAATGAGGGCTTCTCATGCCTGGTGTTGGGATTTTTGTTAGGTAGTTTGGGGCTTTTGGAGGGAGAATTGTCAGTCCAGATGACAAAATTTCATTAAACTATTTATGTATATTTATACACAGACTTATATGTATTATATGGTATTTTTAGATGAATAGTTAATTTCACGATTAATAATAATAATTAATAATAATTAATAAATAATTAGCATGACTTTTATGACATTTTTAGACATCCTTGCTGTTTGTATGACAATGCAGCTAAACTGATTTCTTTCTATCTAAATTTTTATTTTTTTATTAAGAGATTTTCTATTTATTTTACATACCAACCACAGATTCCCCTGTCCTCCCTCCTCCCGCATCCCCAGCCTTCCCTCAACCCACCCCCCATTCCCACCTCCTCCAAGGTAAGGTCTCCCATGGGGAGTCAGCAGAGCCTGGTACATTTGGTTGGGGCAGGTCCAAGCTCCTCCTCCCTACACCAAGGATGTGCAAAGTGTCTCATCATAGGCACTAGGCTCCAAAAAGCCAGATCATGCACTAGGGACAGGTTCCAATCCCACTGCCTGGGGGCCCTTTAAACAGTTCAAGCTAAACAACTGTCTCGCTTATCCATAAGGCCTAGTCCAGTACCATGGGGGCTCCTCAGCTATTGGTCCACAGTTCATGTATCTCCACTAGTTTGGCTAGTTGTCTCTGCACTTTTTCCAATCATGATCTCGCTATCTCTTGCTCATAGAATCCCACCTCTCTCTCATCGATTAGACTCCTGGAGCTCTGCCTGGGACCTGGCCGAGGATCTCTGCATCTGGTTCCATCAGTCACTGCATGGGGATTCTATGATGACAGTTAGGGTATTCAGCCATCCGATCACCAGAGTAGGTCAGCTCAGGCCCCCTCTTGACTATTGCCAGTAGTCTATGGTGGAGTCATCCTTGTGGATTCCTGGGAACCTCCCTAGCACTCTGCTTCTCTCTATTCAAATGGTGTCTTCATTTATCATGGTATCTCTTTCCTTGCTCCCCCACTCTGTTCCCATTCCAGCTCGAACCTCCCACTCTCCTAAGTTCTCATCTCCCATCCCTTTTCCTCCATTACCCCCACTCCCACCCCTAGTTTGCTCATGAAGATCTCATCCATTTTTCCATTGCTGGGTGATCTATGCATCCTTCCTAGGGTCATCCTTACTAGCTAGCCTCCCTGGATCTGTGGGTTGCAGTCTGGTTATCCTTTGCTTTATACCTAGTATCCACTTATGAGTGAGTACATACCATGTTTGTCCTTCTGAATCTGGGTTACCTAGAGTAATAAGACAGCAAAAGGAGATCAAGGGGATACAAATTGAAAAGGAAGATATCAAACTTTCACTATTTGCAGATGATATGATAGTATACACAAGTGACCCCAAAAATTCAACCAAGGAACTCCTACAGCTGATAAACACCTTCAGTAATGTGGCAGTATACAAGATTAAAAAAAATCAATAGCCCTCCTATTGATAATGATAATTGATAATGACAAATGATAAAAGGGCTGAGAAAGAAATCAGAGAAACATCACCCTTTACAATAGCCACAAATAATATAAAATACCTTGGGGTAACTCTAACTAAGCAAGTGAAAGACCTGCATGACAAGAACTTTAAGTCTCTGAAGAAAGAAACTGAAGAAGATATCAGAAAATGGAAAGATCTCCCATGCTCAAGGATAGGTAGGGTTAACATAGTAAAAATGGCAATCTTACCAAAAGCAATGTACAGATTCAATGCAATCCCCATCAAAATCCCAACACAATTCTTCACAGATCTGGAAAGAACAAACTGATTTTTAAAAGTTGTCCTTTGACTTCCACATAACTGTGGCCATAAGCACCCAGACACACCCACCCCACCCCTCCACATCATCATCATCATCATCATCATCATCACCATCATCATCATCATCATCACCATTATCATAATGATGACATTTAAAGTGCTAATAGAATGGTGTTCTACACTAAATTATAATTGTAATTATTAGCACATAATTGTAGAAAAGTAAAAATACATGCAAATTTCATTAGCATTAAGTAATTTTATCAGGAGTAGGAGCAGTAAAACTTTTCTTTAATCATTTACTATATTGCTACAACTGTGCAGTATTGGGAACCCAGAATCTATTGTTTTGTAATATTCTTCTTTTTGTATTGATAAGTACTGATAAAATATGTTCAGGTAAGAAAGTACACAGAAATGAAGTTTGCTTTGTCAATGCCACTTGAGTCTTTGAAATTTGCGAGTAATTTGCCAAAACTGACACAGAGATTCGCTATCAAAATTATTTTAATATTGTCAAAAGCAAGGAATTGGGAACCCACCTTGCTTGGAAAATGGATTGTTATTCATTTTGTAAGAAACCCTTCACTTTTTCAATTAGTGGGAACCACATAAAAACTTTTATAGTATTATTAACTATCTATTAGTAATCCTAGTAGTATTTCACTTAGGAAACTTGTTTAGCCAGATACCTTTTTTAAAAATAAAGGAAATCTAATCCAACTTCTGCAGAGACATTTTTACTACAGAACTTTCTTCTTATCATGTTCTTTGAATATATTTTCAGGCAAACCATGGAACTATAAATCTGGTTTATTAAATATCTATGACACCTACTGTATAATCTAATTGGCAGATTCAGTCCTGCCTTTAATATCATTTATCCATGTCAGTCTTACTTTCTGGTAACATTATTTTATTTTTCCAATTCAACCAAACATGCTAATAAGCATTTCAAGGACTCTTGTAAATGCCACCGGAGAAAAATTATGGAAACCATCATGTGGGATAGATAATAAAATCAGTCAAGTTAAGATTAAAATGATGCAGCACTAATGTAATTTATCCACTTTATAATGTTATAAAAATAAGGTCATAAATCAACATGCAGTTTCTCTTTAGTGAATTCATAATAGAGCAATGTGGTATATATGCAAAAGGACAGCTATAAAATAAACCCAGCAAGTGCAGATACAGGCACATACCAAACATTGTTTTTCTGTTTGGGAGAATAATTAAACAAGTGAATTATAAAGATGAGAAATAACTCCATTAATTTTATGACACAGAATGCTCAAACTTTCCTTATAGGATCGACAAGTAATTTTCTGACACTCAGTGCCCACTGGAAACCCAGCCATCTGGAAGTTCATTTTCTCTTTCACTAATAGAAGGTTGGAAATACTAATTATCCAACTATGTGGGGTTTCCCCAGTTAATGTCACACCTTCTCTGAGTAGGGGTGATAGAGACCCATGTCTGGTGTACCATGGATGGAACAGACTCAGACCTGGATACAGGGACCTCAGTGCCAAATAGGGGATGATATTCCACAGTGTGTATACTATGTGAGACTGGCTTTGAGCAAGGCATCAGGGCTTCCCAGCTAGAAGCAGAGAGGCCTTGGCAATGGGCGGGTAGGAGGGGTAGAATCCTCTTCTCTAAAATCTAGCAACCTAGTTCTCACACTTTTCTTTCTTATTATTCACTGAATATTTTCTTTCCAATTATCCACTGAATATTTTCTTTCCATAAAAATGACTTTAATTTTCCTGCCCTCATCTGACCCTGTTCGCACTGGCCTTTCTGAGTCTAGTCTGGGTTTTTCTACCTACCCTGCAGCTTCAGTAGCTGGCTAGCTTCCCATGAACTTGGCTTGGGGCCCAGAACCCTGTCTTCCTCTCTCCCAGCCCAATATTCTAGGCATGGTTTCACCTCAATTAGCAGGTCATCTCCTGAGGGATTCAGTCTTGGAGGCCTCTCCACCACAGGGCACCATTCTCCAGAGACATATGTGTCTCTTGCCCCTCTGGGATCTTCCTAGCTGCAGACTTTGGAGCAAAATTCAGTTTAGTTCTCCCTGGTGATCCAAGCAGGTACATGTCCAGGGTTTCCTCTTAAGGTAGAAATTTGGTTAAGAACAAGAAGCTCTCTTCCTACTCCCTATATCCCAAGCTACAGCAGACTTCTTCTAAATCTTTGGGTGGATTCTAAGATGTTAACTTGAAGGAAACACAGCTAGCAACCTCAAAAGGCATTCCTGGCTACTCTTGGCCCTCAATGTGGTAGAAATGCTAATGTTCTCTGTCAGATCACAGTCCCTGTCCCTGAACACCAGAACTGATGACCTGCCTCTTTGGGGTTCTGCTGACTTTTAGTTACTAGGGCTTCCTGAATATTCATTCTTCTAATGATCTGCTCTATACAGGGTAGCCCAGCCAAACCAACACATTAGTTCTTTCGTGGCTACCTTCCATTCCCGTAAGTTGTAGACTCCATTTTTGGGGCAACCAATTTAAATCTTTCTGCCCCCCCCCCCAAAAAAAAGCTACAAACTCACTATGCAAAAGCTCTCTTGGTATCCTGTTCCCCTGGAAGAATTGTTAATGTCCCTTAGATGTAACCATCTCTGTATCAAGGACGTTAAATGGATTCCAGAACATCTCATACTAAAGGCCATGGAATTTAGTAGGATCGAGCAAATCTTAGAAAAGTTGGCTGAGAAGCAGAGGCTCAGGCGATTCCCTTGACCTCAGCCCATGGAGAGATGTGGGACTAGTGACTTCTTCCCTAGCCTGGGTGGGGCCTCATATTTCCAAGATTCCAGTGTAGGGGATACCTGTCGTGTCTATGACCTTGAAGCACCACCCATAGAGATGTAGCAGGTAACTGTCCTACCTACCTATGACCTTGAAATACCTGCCCATGGGGCATGGCTCAGGGCTACCCTTAAGACCTCAGATGCTAGTAGG